>NC_079344.1:12769806-13107644 GCF_029582105.1 Oenanthe melanoleuca
ACGGTGCTGGGGCAGGGCTGTGATTCACCTCGGGGTCTCAGCCTTCTCGAGAGCAATCCACTTGGCCCAGCACTCTGACTTTTGGTTAGCTGCTCTTCTGGTTCACAGCTTCATTAACCTCTAGGGAAGGGGTGAGCCTACCCATCACCAGAAATACAGAATATAACAAAAATCAATGTTATAATGGCTCTGCTTTCCACCTGCAGACAGACACAGTTGACTCAGCCAGGTGGATTGCTCAGGTCCAGGACTTCATGGTTCTCCAACTGTTTATTTTCCACAACCCAATACACCATGCTACTGTGTGTCTCCAAGTCAAAGATGAGCTGGGTGTGTTTATCCTGATTTCTTCTCACTCATCCTGACCAGAAGTAAAAAAGACTTTAAAAAACAAATTGTCTCCTTCCTGCATTTATCTCCAGGATTCTGCTTAGTAAAGAGTACTGAAACGTTATTCAATATATCAATGCACCTCACACATCAGTATTTATCATTACTCTTTTAATGATGGGGAGGCTGAGGACAGGTAAGAAAATTGTCTCACCTTAAATTAAGAACTGTTATAAATTAAACACAGTGGATGGGTTAGAGGAAAAGACCAAATCTTCTGGAAAATATTAAAAGGTGTTTTTTCCTATGCCTATTTTTGTTTTGTTGCTGGTTGTAAATTATTGCATGGATGTGCACTTCCTAATGATGGCCACAGACAGTAAGGGGAAATTCCATACAGGCAGGGGAAGAAAATGCAATTAATTTCACTATGTTTTCAGCACAAATTAATCAAAATAAAGACCTGCAGTTCATTAGAATCTCTGTTTTCACGTTTTCAACTACTTGTCAAGCATCTTGGTTATATGTAGAACAGAATGGAAAGCCCAGATTTTAAAATAATCCTAGAACTGAAATACTGTAGAGCCCCAAAACTCAGGATCAACCCCACTTAGGGTAAATCCATAGAAGCTTTCACTAAAAGTTAACAGTCCCCATGTTTTCTACAAGCCAAGCCTCAGAGCTTTTTTTCCCAGCTGCTGTCTCAGTCTGGTGTTACTTCTGGCCAGAAAATAGATCCAGAAATGTTTTGTGTTGGGGTATCATCAATAGAGAAAATCACGTCACCTATAGGGAGCTTGGATCAACTTGCAGTTCTGGGCTGATTTCTTGAATGTAAAAGATTTCTAGGAAGAATTTTCATTGCTTCAAAAAGCAAAACTGCATCAAGAAATGAGAAAGAAAACACAACCCCCCCCCTAAACAGAAACAATTGGGCTACACCTTCATTGTAGCTCCCAAATCTCTCAGAATCTGACTTCAGATCTTCTCAAAGTTGGATTTGACCAAAACTAGAGGTGTTCTTCAGGCAGCCCTTCCAAACCCCAAGCCTGCTTTGGAGCAAATACACATAAGGCCCATCCCCAGGAGCTTTCTGTTGGGTTTTCCTTTGGTCACAAAATGGTTTCTTTCTGCACTCAGTGGGCAATGAACCTTTCAACATTTACCCCCATGGCTGCAACAGCTTCATTTATCTTCACCTTTGAAAGCAACTCTATAATTATATCTTGCATTGTTCTCTGCAAGTCGCTCGCCAGTTAAGAAAAATATGTAATCAGCTGCCTTCCTTTCTAGGCAAAGGTACGTGTGACCAGTGAGACCTTTCCAAACTAGGACTGAAAAAGGAGTTTGATGTTAGATAAGGACTATTCTCCAAAAGAGAAATATATGCAAAAAAAGAGAAGATAGACATCTTGCCAGAGAGTAGCATTTCTAGATAAACACTTCTGGTTATAGATGATTTCAGATCACGTATCTGTTTTCCTGTGTTCCTTTGATTATTACTGCTTGTCACTGACACTAAAATTGGAATTTGTGGCTGACCCTCACTCCCTATTGGCAAATGACCCTGAAAGGGTTATCAAGGCCTTATACCCAGTTTTTTCCTCTTCCCGTGGCTTTAATTGTACTGGCAATCTCACACAGCTTGTGAATTGTGAGAAGAGAGGGAGGGGGGAAAATTGCAGAAGAAGTTGGGTCGAAAACCATGGAATTATGTCATAAACACAAAGTTTCTCATAGGAAAGTCTCTGTCTCAACTATGCAGGACGGGGCAGGGGGTGGGAAGGAGGAGGGAATAATTCAGGAAACACAGAGAGAATAATTAGACCTCTCCTCTTGTCTCTCACGTTTTGCAGAGTAAATGCTTGGCATTAAAGAAGCCATGGGCTCCCTTGTCAGGATGAATCATCCCCCTGGAATCCACACAGAGCATAGGATGAAGAGGCGGTATATTGCAAAATGCCAAATGCATGTGTTGGAATCACAGCCCGCTGCTTCCAGCACAGCCCTGCACACTCAGCCCAGCTCACTCCCCTTCCCATTTCTGGTCTGTGTCTTGTCACTTAAAACATAAACAAAGCGAGGAGCTCATGGAGAGAAATGAGGGGGTGGAGGAATGAGGTGGAGAGAGGATGAGACAAGGCTTCCAGTGAGACCCAGCTCTTCCTTTCGCTGCCCACAGGAATGAGAACATTCCTCTGCACAGCCTGGTGTGTGGACCCCATCCACACCTCTCCTTAATAACAAAAACCTGCTGCTGGGCCACAGCGCCCCTGGAATGCTCCTGGATACTTTTCCCAGCATTGTATATTTGGGTTGTGGTTTATTGCTCTGGCAGTATTAGTCTCTCTCAGCACTTCAGGAGCACATGGAGCAAAGACAACGACTCCCAGTGAGTGCAGCCCAACTACAAAGATACCACAATGAAACAGGGTATAAGTAACATTTGTCATAACTTAATTCACTTCAGTGCTGAGCTACAAAAGCATCTAGGCCAGAGACACGTATCAAAAGGATTGTGTTTATTTACTCCACACCATTTCCTTTGAAGTAGAAAATAGTGGTAATAATGACAGGGAATTACAGGTGAAATACAATACACATGAAAAGCTTTTGAAGTGTTCACTCTTAAAATTTTACATTTGTATTTCCCCTTGTTTTTGAGTACCTTGCTGTGGGATTGCCTTGCTGACATCCATGTACAAAATGTAATGCAGCAGGATACAGTGGTACTCCAGGGAAACTGCAAAAAAGGGTCCATTTCCATGGTTCCCACTGTTCTAACAAATAAAACTATTTTATTCCCACCACCTCCTCTTTCCCACATATCTCTGACAGTTGGCAATAATAGAGTTGCTGAATTCATATGGAAAGAAGGAAATGAAATATTAAAATAACAAGACAAAGATAAGATTTGCATTTGTACTTATACCATTGGCTTTTAAGAGAGTTTCCCCTATTAATATTGGATTTTGACAGAGGGGAGGGTAGGCCAAGTTTCTGTGCATTTCGAGTGCTGACCATCATCCTGCTGTCATTAGCAGCATGTTTCTGAGCTAAGTGATAGTTCAGCAGTAACAGCTTAATTCAGATTGGGCAGATACACACAGCTCCATCTCTGTCGTACAAACCAGGCTGCACAACGTGGAGTTTATGCCAGATTTACACTGGATGTGTCTAGACAGACAATATCTGATCTGGCTTAAAGGTAAGAGTGGCATGAACAGACAATATCTGTGCTGGCAGAAAGCTGGCAGAACAGAGTTAAGCTGTGACACCTTTTTTTAACAAATTTAAGTCAGTAAGGGAAAAATTTATTAAGAGTAGTATTTAATATTATATAGTCACACAGATTTTCACGTGGTACTGGAGGTCTTAATGCTGGACTGTCACTGAAATGCAGCTGCAGCCTTTTTGTACCCCTGAGCTGTGTGCTCTGCATCCTCTTTGTGTTTGCTTCGGTGCCAGCATAGCTCTTAAACGAGGTTTGGAGCTCATGGGGTCCATGCAAGGATTTCTTGCACCTCTTGCAGCTCTTACTGAGGATGCACACAAGCAGTTTGTATAGCAAAGCATTTAAAATCTTAACCATATATGGCCCTGCATTAAATGTTCTCCCTAATTCTACCAGACTTCTCAGAAAATAAAGCTTTCACATGTCTGCTGATCTCTGGTTTACAGCATCTTTGAAACTCCATTGATTTTTTTGACTTCCAGAGACACTTACCAAAATTAACATCTCCCTTACTTGAGTGTGTTAAGAGGTTTGAGCACACAACTTTTTGTGCCTGCATGGTGCATTTGCAGGCTGTTTTCCTACCAAACCTTGTTTTCCACAGGTCCTTTGGTAAGCTTTGCAGAACTGCCACAAATATATTAGGAGAGTCCTGATTCCCATCTCAGCTGCAAAAAATGTGCAAGACATACCCTGAATGAGTCCAGCCACCGGATGGGAGGACTCAACTAATTGGTGGAGCTGGCTCAAGTACTTGGCCACCAGCTGGCTGATACAGCAGCCTCCAGCCCCAGGGACTCAAGTGTTCCACCCAGAATCAAAGCTGGGACTCTTTAGTGGCAGAACAGAGCAATAACCTCTCATACCACATGTCTCAGACCGTTTTAAAATTATTATTATTATTAATTTTGAAATATAAAAATAGCATAAACCCTTTTCCCAAAATTTAATTTGCATTTTAAAAAGCAGAAAAGAAAAGAATGAAAGCATATGGTATCAATCATATTTTACAATACTTGTAGCTGCAGTTCGGAAACATGTGTTTCCTAACTGCTCATTCAGCAGTATCTGCATAATTTTTTTGAGCAAAAAACAACCTTCTAAACAAAGCATTTAAACTAACCAGCATTGCATGATATTGTACTTAGCTGAAATGAACCATTTTATTTGAGTGTAAGCTGAATAGAACCAGTGGTTACTGTTGCACTGTTACCATTCCAGAAAACTTCTTTCAACTTAAATTAGATTCAGGAAGAAAGGAAGAAAAATACAATTTCTTCAAGTATCACTGCAATTGGTACTCCTGTAATGGCAGCTCCTCAAAGTGTGGTGTATCTTGTTCATGCTGTTGCCAAAGGCTCTGCCTTAATGGAACAAGCAATGGCTCATCAAAACAGCTTCCCTGTCTCAGCATTGGTCTCTTAACTGATGCTTCCAAAAAAAACCCCACAGGATCTGCCTCATTCATTTCTCCAATTGATGCTGAAAAGGAAAGGACTTCATCTTTCTGTGATCCTCTAATTCTGATGGGGATCTCTGGTGATCATTAATTAATATTTGGTTCATCTTTCTGTTATCATTAAACATGGCTTAAAAAGTAAGGGATTTGTTGGGATGCCCAACAAATAAACTTTATCAATTCAACTCAAATATATTATAACCCTTCAGAGATCCATCACACATCATCATGGAGGAATAACAAGAATTGGCTCCTGTCACCTCTGCCTCAAACCAAATGCAACACTTTTTTTCTCAGATCAGATCAGTACCCAATATCTCCACCCTCCACCCACACCCTTCCAATATCACCATCTTGTCAAAATCCATTTTCTCTGCTGAAAGCCACTGGGTGATTTTTTAGCAGATAAATGCACCACCTTCAGAATTCAGCTCTATCACATTTTGTTTGTTTGCCTGTCTCACTGCTATGTTCTGTGCACCTTCTTGCAACAGTGATAATATAGTTATTGCCAGAAAAAAATGGATGGACATCCCTCTTCCTCTCTCAGTCACACTGACATCCATTCATTTTACACTGAAATAACTCCATTGACTTTATTGTACTTGTTCTGACTTGGTATTGGTACAAGCCAAGAAAAGGACAAGGTTCTATTTTTATTTTTCATTTCCTATGTGCAGCTGATGTCTGAGACCCTGAAGCATGCCAGCCTTCACTGAGAAACTTGATAAAAATCCACCATTCTCTCTGAAGATAAAACAAGGGTTTATCAGCAAGAAATTAGCAAAGCAATCAACATGCAAGAGGATCTTCATTTAATAAGTGCTAACTTTTATTTTCCTAATAGGCATTAAAAACAATAACACCACGTCCATGATACAATTTGATTAAATTGGCTCTGATGGCTTTGGGAGCAGTAATATGATTAAATGTCTAACACAGAACATGTACTTGGTGGCTGATCAGCAGAGTGCCTGACTTGTATTCCATAAACACTGCAATTCTTGGTGCTGGTGGCATTAACCATTTCCTATTCAAGCCTGACAGAAAATCCAAGTGTTTTCCAACAGGAGAACTTGTGAGACACCCTGGGGCATCATTATGGAGCAAAAGACTGGGAATAATTTCTAAATATTCTTTTCCCACCTCCTCTTTGCATCTTACCTCCAGCTCTTTGGTCATTACTTGACCTGTGAGAGGAAAGTTTTTTCCTACCATCTATTTTGAAATACAAACACCAAAGTAATGACCTTGACACAACCCCCATTCTGACTGCACCATGTCAGGGACTCTTTTCTTCATGCACATAACACAAGTGGGAGTATTCCTTCTTTAGAAAGTTACCATATCTCCCATGATCAGACTGTGCAATTACTTCTTTCTGATCTGTTTCATGGCCAAAATAACTAAATGACATTTAACACCCAAAACAAGAGACATTTCTGTGTTGTGACATGTCTTGTAAGCAACATAAATATGATTCCCACATGCAACTAAGTGCTAATACATCTGCTAGCTTTAAGAATTTTTTAAATAAGAAATTATGAAGAAATCCTAGTGTGTGATGCACTGGAATCAGTGGCCTCTACACATCAAGATCAAGATCCTCTGCAGTCCAGCTTGGTTTCAATGGGTTTTGCCAAATCCCGATAACACAGCTTCAGAGTATTACCAAAAATAACTGTATAAACCTCTCAGCATCACAATTTTTAAAATGAGAGCAGTTTATATATCCCATCACACTGGCCAACAGATGAGACATGGTAAGAAATTCTTCTTTGTCATCTCAGTGACCTACACTAAAGGCCCCTACCACCAGGACATGGAGAAATAAAACCAATCAAGAACAAGAGACAAAAAAGCTGGACAAATTGATGTTGCTCCATTCCCCCAGTATATTCTGCAGGCTGGTTAAAACAAACACAAAAAAGCACAGGTGGATTTGTCAACAAATTTGTACCAGACAGACTGGAACAAAGTGTCTCCAGTGCTTCAGAACAGAACATTCCAGGTGCACAGCATCATCCACTTAAATACAGAGGTCACCATTAAGACAAAAGGAAATAATAATTTCAGCTCCTTTCAGCAGCACATCATGCACTTGTTGTTCCAAACACACAGCATACTTTTTGTTTTTCTGAGAGGTTTTAGCCATATGAAGAAATGTGTTGTGATGTCATTGTGTAAGGAGATGCCTCTTTGCAATCTTTGATGGAGACAGTTAAAGAGGGAAAGGGGGAAACCTCATGTCCAGGACTTTTTAACAGATGTGGAGAGAAGGCAGAGCAAAGCCAGGCAGCTTCTGCTAAGGATGTGCTACAAGCTCAGGTCATGGGTTCAGTACCTACATTTCTAATTCAGGAAAAGTCATCTGTTCTCTTGTCTTCCCTGGCCAAGATAACTGCCTAATAGAAAACTAGGAAAGTTAAGCTACTTTGGGATTTAAATAATTTACAATGCAGCAGAAGAACAAACCTTTTTTTAATTAATCAAATTCTATAAAATCTGATAATCTAACAGAATCTGGAGTACCGATGATGATGTAATGACATATCCTGAGAGAAAGTTCTATAAGTTTTCCTTCTCTTTTTCTCTAAATCAGTAATTACTAACATAATGCTAAATAAGAAAAGACTTAGTCTCCAGTCATGGAGCCTTTGATGTAGCACACGGCTTTTTTGTTCTAATTCCCTATAGATAAAATAGCCACAGATTACTCCTTTGTACCCTAACAGCTTTCTCACCATGCCTTCCCGCAGCACAACTTCTTGTTCAGTCAGGCTGGCAATATCTGGAGTGACTTACGCTGCTTATTTTTTGTTTTCATGCCTGCAAAAGTTCACACAGCCAGGGGAAGGCTCATTTCTGAAGAGGAATAATGCGCTGAGAAGCCTCCTGGACCTCGTTCATGGTCCTTTCCAGGAGAACTAATTGCCAAAACTAATTAAGACTGAAACTGATGGGGTTCTCTCCCACATAGACTTTACAGGATTAGGAACAATACCAGTTAGCTGTAAACATGGTCTCTTAAAAAAACTACAGATTCTCTTTGCCGAAGGCTTAGAGTGGGCGGGGATCAGAAGCTTTTTGATATGTAAGTATACCCAGCAGTAATAAAAGTCTTACACCAGGTTAACTACACAATTTGCTAATAACATTTGCTGACACAATCCATGAAAATCACTCTGGCAGCCTGATTTCTGGCAAGTGTACAAAGGTTTTTATTGAACACATGCTGCCTATGAAACATGGTCTATGAAAACACGGCCCCCCCTATGCGCAAACGGGCAGCCGAGTAACATGTGAATAAATACCTGCTCTCCATTCCTCCTGGCTCAGAGCAGGCAGGAAACCTCCAGTTCTTTTTTGGACACATTTTGGAGGGAAAACAGGAAAAGTTTCTGAACTAACTTTGGTTTTGGAGAGCAGAATCTCCATACAGTATGGCCCATAGCTTTCCTCACCAGCGAGTGTCACTCAAGGCAGGCATCCCACGTAAAAGGAATTGCTATTTTCACACCATTTCGAGCTGAAATGTGGTCTGCTTGTGTTCTTCCACTCTAAGTGGAGCTTTACAGAATTCAATGATGCATATTATAAGCCCAAGTTTTTCAGGGACACAAGTCTGTCTTAGCTTCCCAGGGAATTGCATGCAAGAAACTCAAGGAAGATTTTAGCCCCAAGTTTGGTCCTGGCTGCACAGGAGAAATATGTATATGTATTCCCAGGGAATATGTATGACTAGGCACATAAAATGTAGCTCCAGGCTGATGTACCCATTCATTTATTTAGCATCAATTCCAAAGGCAGGCACAGAAGCACTGCCAGTCACTGGTGGCACTTTGACATCACCTTGCATTTACTGGTAAATCAAGGGCACAGGCAATGCTCCCAATATAAACTGGATTTTCCCTTCATCATCACCATCCCTGAAACCTCTGAGGAAATGGGACCATATGAAACTGGCCTTATTGACCATCTGTTCAAGGCTAGCTTCTGCAGGTAAAGGGATGGAATTTTTCCCCATGTTTGAGGTGAATGGCTGTCACACTTTTGGGGCAACACTTGAGACTGGTCAATAATGCAGTATTTTTTTTTTTTTTCACTATTGACAAATTTACTTCTGGGTCATGTTGATATGTCAGTAGCATCTATTTGTTTGTCACTTCTTTTGCAGCATTCTTCAGAATTGCCCAGAAATAGCAAAAGTCCTAAAATCTCTCAGTAACTAGGTGCCAATATAATGTCTGGTAATTGGTAGTTGTTGCTTAAGGTTCTTTCATTTTTGTTCATATAGAAAAAAAATACATAATTGTATCCCAGAGGTAAATTCCTTTGGATTTTTTATTTTATTTTAAAATCTTAAAATTTGAATTTTCTATTTTTACACACAAATATAGAGAAGCAAACATCTCTGAAATAAAAAAAAAATTAAGAAAGGGAAAAGGAACTACCTGAGGGAAAATAGAGAAAGAAGCATTGGTTTCACCACAATATTCAATAGAATAATACAAATTTTTTTAGCATATCTGCTAGTGACAGATCTTATCTGCTCATTTTGGTTTTCCATCCATGCACTTCAATCCAAGCACAAACACATTTGGGAGAAGAATTCACAAAATGCATTGAGCAAGCTTGTTCACAAATCTGGGTCGAGTTGTGGGAAAGCCTTTGCCTAATTTTTGGCTTTGAGAAGAAATTGTGCAAAACTCGTGGCTGGTCTGAGTGCTGGAAGATTTCATCAAAACCAAAAACATGATTGCAAAGGTGAAAGTAATAACACTGGGGTACTTTTATGCTAGGGAGGAGCCTTCTGCTTAGAGTCTATTAGCATTGTATTAAATTTTTGGCTTTGGAGAAGGTGCCTGTCAAGTTTGACAATAAGAACTGTAAACTTCTCCTTCTGAGGAGATGTGTGATGCTCAAGCAGCATTGCAGGCATTGTTTCCCATCTTCCCTGGAGCTGTTTCTTTATTTTAGTGTGGCTCAGGCCCAAATCCAGTACTTTTGGAGGGGCTGGCCTGTGCCAATCTAGTAGTCTGAGTAAATGGCTTTCTATTGCTACCACTGTCTTAGTGGCCAGAGTTCTCCACTTTGGTCCAACTGGGATCAATCTGTTACACTGCTGGTCATTAACTGTATGACTTTGATATGTGCAACATCACACTCACTGGTATGTAGGAGGGTTTCCTTCACTGACTTCTAATAACAACATAGGAAAAAACCCCAACACAAAACTGCAGAACTAATGCCACCACATATTAATCTTTGCAGTCATTATGTCCACAAGTGTGAAACAGTCTGAGGGATGCCAGATTCTTCCTCTACAAGAAATGCTGAATTCTGATAACCATTGAGTGATCCCTCATTTCTTCAATGTGCAAAGCTGTGAAACCCCAAGGGTTATTTTTTTCCCTTTCATTTCTCTGCTGACAAGTGGCATGGGAAGTGTAGAAAGAGTTTAAAAATTTAGCTTTGAGAAAACATATTCCCAATGGGACCTACTTTATACACTGATTTCAATGGAAAACTATTTTCCTAAAGGGTTTTTTTTTCATCCCTTTTTCCAGCTTGCTTCATGAAACCAAATGTTTTACATAATATTGGAAATCAACCCCCACCCCTCACTTACTCCCTCCCCTCCCTCTGTCTGTCTGTCTCTCTGTGGAATAGGCAAATCAATGGAGAAGTGTTCAAGCTTTTGTTAAAATGAAAGAATGGAAAATTAAAGGAGGTTGTTCAGAGTAACAGTCACATAAAAATGTACAGCCTGTGGTTCTTGACTCTCTTTGACTGTGGAACTGTTGCTCGTTTCTCTCCAGCTGCCTGTGATAAAGGTGCATATGCAGTCTGTATATAATTATATGAGGGTGTGCAGGCAAACCCCTGCACAGCCAGGATGATGTGAGCTTTCTCTGTACACTCATTATTTTCCTGGACTTTCAGATTTTTGTAGACAAAATAAGATTTCTTTCATTAAAATGGGATTTATTTGTGGTTCAATAGCCCGAGGCTGTAGAAAAACAGGGCATTTCACCATTGTGTCATTGAACTCTTGCCTTTTAATTATATAGGTTTCTGACACCCAACCAGGCTTCTCTTTTTTTTTCCTCCTCCCTTCAAGGGAGATGACGCAATTGTGACATAGCCATGCTTCAAATAAGAAATTCCTAACCCAGATGGACACAGTATAAACATTCAGATGCAGAGACACTCAGTTTAGTATTGCAGCAGGACCTGGTTGATTTGAACCACACTTTTCAGAGGGCTTTGCTTGCCCCCAGATGAGAAATTATTGATCCAAAAGGAGCAACATAAGGATTCTGTCATGCAGGGATAGCTATGTGAAGTTTTTTCCCAGGCAGATGGACCAACTGAATAGTCAGAGCTTTCCCTGGTGAGAAATGAAACTAGAGCAGGTTTTTCAGTTTTTTTTCTTGGTTCATGTGAATTCTTACCCAGTGGTGTCTGAATATGAGGTATTTCTTATCCTAAAGTGAAGGAACTAAAATGTTCCTTATTATGAAGAGGTAATCTGACCTGATGAACAGGTCAAATATAAAGAAACACAATCCAGCTTCACATAGATCAAGGAAATCTTTAATCTGAAAATGACAAGTGCTCAACTGCCCTGATTCCTATGAAAATTCAGTTTGTGTTGCAGTTTTTTAACACCTCTGAGTCTCAGGCCATCTGGATTTCTTCACATGTGTGATCCAGGCTTCCCAAAGGTCAAAAAAGTCTGATATTATAGATCTAACACTCACATCTGCAGGTCACAAAGTCAGACTCAACCCTGAAAAATCATGAAGATCACTGGAGTCTGCCTGGTCCAGAGGCTGACACCTTCAGTAATCTATTTCACACAACAGTGAAAAAGCAGAAATTACAGTTGAGAAATAAGCTGTGGGAAACTATGAAGGGAGCATGTAGGAAATGCACTTGTACATATATATATAGTTATATATATTATAATTTTTATTCTTCTTTTCTGATCCAAGATACCAGTTCTTGGAGAAGAAATGCAGAAATAAAGAAAAAGTCCTTAAATGTTAATACTTCTATTCTACTGGTAAAAATGTCATTTCACTGACATTACATTTGCAATGAAGTTTATAAAATTATATGCAGTAGAACATCAACTTTTTCAGGCACAATTTCACAACAGTTTTCTGATTCAAAAAGCTCTAGAAGAAAAGATAAACTGTTTGAGTCTGCTAGTATTCGGATCCATAATATAAAGGACCATGCCATTCTCATGGAAAGACAAAGAAGGAATCAACTGCACATTGTCACTGTAATATTTTCTTCTAAGGTGTTATATCACATTGGACTAAATTATCTAAAAGGATCTTAGAGAGAATTAAAATCAAAAGAATTCTAAGCACCAGAGTAGGTAAGTATTTAATCCAATTGAATGTCAAGACTGAACACCTAGTATTCAGTTTCCAGGCTTTCTTCACATGTCAATATGATCACTCATCAATTAGATGAATTAAATTTTTGCAACCAATAGAAGACCTTGCATCTCCCTTGGACCTGACTCATTATTTCCCATGAGATCAGGAAGGCTTTCTCCAAATAGTCCTTATAAGACAAACTCAGTAGGAAAATTATCCATTAAATGGAACCATCATTTGAAAGAATGGCTAAAACTTTTTATACTATCCAAATGATGATAAAGAATTTCCCTACTAGAATTTCCCAGGGTCTCTAAACCCTTTAGATACAAAAGCTAAGGCACAGCCAGGAAAGGTCCAGGTTCCATCTCCTGTGGTCAGTAAGACAGATCTTCACAAGAGCTTTCCCAGCCACGTGGCACCTGCTGCAACAAGGTGTTAATGATGAATAGTCAGGAATTCACCACAGTGTCTCCTGATGTGCTGTGTACTGTCTGATCTCTATGGTCTCCTAAAATCATTAATATAACTCTGGCAATGTAAAGAGTCACAAGGAAAGAGACAAGGATCTGACAGTGCTTCTGTCTAAGGCTCACCTACACGTATTCTGTGGGATGGAAGCACAACACAAAGCACACCATGAGAACTGGCCACAGCTCTTTACTCTGCACTGAGTGTCTTTTGGATGGAGTTGAAAGCAAATAAGAGGGTTTGTGCATTTTCAGGCATTATACAGGGACAACAAAAGCTTGGGATAGGGGGAAAGAAGACAACTTGACCAGCTCTACACAGGAAGAGTTAAAAAAACTATTGTGCCCTCACCAGATTCTGTCCATTGCATCATTTTTCTCTAGCATGTTCTCCATGTCTTTGGAAAATATAAAGAGCAGCAATTGAGTTAAACCTAGGCTGAATTATCCCTTTCATAAGGCTGTGTCTTCAGGTTTTTTAAAGTAAAGGTTTCCTTTATTAATTTTGCCCAGCCAGTATTCACTTAGCATTTGCTTTGAGGGATAATTGACAGGTTGAGGCGACACTCGCCAGAATGAGAGCCATAAATCAGAAATAATTTCCAAAATTGGCTGAGGGACTGATATGTTGAATAGGCAAATACAGGTAAAAATCTCTCTATTACGCCTGACAGGAGCAGCAAATGTCAAGCAAGTGCTCCTTAATGCACCAGATTCGATTAATTTTGTGGTTCCTTCTTTGGGTGATTTTGTCTTTGGAATGCCACTGTGCTCTGAGAATGCTACCAGACTGTTCTTCTGAAAGGGGGAGTTTCTATTTTCCTCTTAAACAAGGAGTAACCAAAATTGCTGCTGAAAAAAAAGATTTTTAATTCTGTTATGCCTTTAAAGTCACTTTCATAATCCCAGCTACAACCAAAAAAACCCCCCAAAACTTAAAAAATCCCTCACCCCAGAGGATTAAAACTTTAGGGAAATGAGGAAGTGGGAATTGCTTGCTCATGTAGGACATCTTGGTGTCCACTTTTGAAGGCCATGGTAAAATCCTTTCAATTGAATGGCATGGGATGGTTATAAGGGAAGCAGAAGGGCCTGGTATAAAATCAGCTTCCAATAGCTGGGTTCACTCAGTGCTTTTCTCTCAAGGCTATCAAAACATTTTGCCAAGAGTAGGGCAGTTAGTAATGGATAACTCTTACAAGGAAATAGGTAACTGTGAATGCATTTGATAAACAGAGAATTCTGCTGGTGGGGATGTCAAAGACAGTGAACAGACTAACAACTCCCAAAGTTGTTCAAAAAAGTCCACAAAGCCAAACTTTCAAGTTTCATGCTTTTCCTAACCAGGCAGCAAAGGTCAAAATAATCAGATTTATGAAAATGAAAGTGATTTTGATTGGTTTGTTCAAATCTTTTTCATGACCTTCTGCTAAATAAAAGGTGTGCTTCTTCTAGGCCTTCTGGATGCAGGCACACACATAAAAAACATATATACTGCAAAAATGGCCAAAATTCAGTCCCAGAATAAAACTGTGAAAATTCACAGTTTCTTCCTCTGAGCAATTATTTCAGTTTTCGCCAACAGGAATGGTGAGATTTTAGCATCAGGTTTTTTTGTTTGCAACATAAATACTTGTAAAGGGAAAAAAAAAAACTGGTAGCTTTGCAAACTCTAGATGTATTTAAGGATCTTCTGTGAAATATGATGGATGAGGGGGAAGAAAAGAACAGCTCTTGTCATGGGAAGCCAGAAAGAGAAAAGTTCTCTGAGCACCCCGAGACTCAAGACCTTGAGAGATAACAAGGTTGGGGTCATGGTACAAGCTGGGTTGGAGCTGATAGTGATGACTGAAATGCTCAGAGAAGTGTGGGCTGCAGACTGACAGATCACAGTGTTTCCCACTACTCCAAATTTACTTCTTCCCTAAAGTCATAAGCAGGTCAGCTTCCCCATTCCTCTGCCTCAGACTTTATATTTGTGTATAACTCGCTGTACCAGAGTTAAAGATGAAGTTCAAAGCTGGGCTCCACCCCAGCTTGATTACAAAATCTCTGCCCATAAAACCACCTGTGTGTCTGTTCTGTATTTTTGGAGGCTGGAAAGCAGACTGGCTGCTTCCTCCAGCACACTTACACCCACTGCAAGGGACTTTGTTATGCAGGGACATCTCTTTTTATTTACCTCAAATTCTGCTGGAGGGACCATCTTCCAGCAGGACAAAGGGAATATGGGTTGTTTGATCCAGCAAATCCTGCCTGAGAAGGGGTGTAATCACTCTGTAAAAGCAGCAAGAAGAAACTGATGTGAACAGAGTTCTATAACCAAAGAGAAAACACTGACCCAGCAACAAAAGCCTGTAGAGTAACCTTGTCTACCCTTAGGTTGGAAATTAAAGGAAATTTCTCTGAACAGATTTCCAGCAAGGGAGTAGAGAAGAAAACTACTAAAGCAGCCACAAAAAAACCCCCAAATCTGGTAACTCCATGGATTTTTTCATTATTCATGAATGTTGTCTGTAGTGACTGTGAGTTGGACTTGACCCAAAACACCCCTTGTACAATCACAAAAAAGTATCTCGTACAATCAGTTAATTTATTTATGTTAGGAAAGTGATGACACTTGTTAGTCACAACTGCTTTCTTTAGATTTGGAGAAGATATTTCAGCATCTCAGTTTGAGGCAGAAGCACAGGGAAGACAATGGGTGATCTGTACAAGGCAAGTTGAGGGCAGTGGAGACATTTCAAAAGTCTTCTGCTTATTAATATTTTATTTATTAATATTTTATTTATATTATTGTATTTTATTTTATAGAAACATACAAGCAGAAGCAGGTACATATTCATCTTGGAGTTTGATTCTCTCAAATTTATTCTCTCAGACTTGGATGCAGCAACCCCTTCTTGAAGAACTCATCACAGTGAGGACTGTGAGTGAAGGCTGCATCAAATCTGGGACTAATAAAACTAGACCAAGACTGGGATCAGAAGTGGGCTCACCTAGGAGTACATTTCCTATCACAGGCACCTATGGTTTGATGGGCCACATACATGGAATGTAGCTCACTGCCAGCATAGCTCTCCAGGATTCAGATCTAACTACCCTCTCCTAACAAAATTTTCTCAGATGTGGGAAAAGACTTATAGGAGAACTCCTCACCCTAGGGAAGATTTCCCCTTCATTCCTTCTCAAATGAGAGGAGTATCTAACAATACAGTAGCCATAACTATTTGAGTTTGGGCTGCTCCAGTCTGAACACCCACCGTGTATATTTCTAAACCATTTGCCCTTCCCTAATTCTTACAAACCACTTTACAACTCAAGTCTAATCAATAACAACTGTGTGAAACAGCACTCAGACAGTAAAGAAGTTGGAATTCCCCTTAATAGCCCTTTAAAGGAGTTTTAATTAATTCCATGTGCTTCTGTAGGATTATCAACTTTACAGTACAACTGCATGTGAAAGCTTTAAGACATTTCACTTATGTCTGCAGGATGTTATGTTAAAAAAACTGGTTTTCATGGCTTGTCACTGCTCCCCATTAGCTTCTTGATTAATCTTAAAATCCCTCTCCTCCTTGCTTTTCTGCTTTAACTAGCCATCTCTGCAGTTTCTCCTTTTGGCCCCTCTTGCATTCCTTTCCTAGAGCTTCATCCAGCTCCTAGGAAAGGAAGCAGAAAGATTTTCACAGATGGTAATGGGAGCTTGGCAGGACCATTCCCTTCATTTTCCTTACTACTCAAAGAAGCCATTTAGCTAATCCCATGCATCAAATCCATTGCACAGCACCAGTTGGAAGCCAAAAACTCTTAACTTTTACTCAGATGCCTGATTGTTTTCACATTTTTCCGTTCCCCATGAGTATTTCTCTTCTTTCAGCATCTCCAGGTTCCTCTCAACTCCTGCTCCTCTTTTCACTTCCTCTGTTCTCTTTACTTCTTGTTTCCATTCCTTCCATTTCCTAACCCAATACTCTTTCCAGGGTTTTCTTGCTCCTGCCTTCCTGCACCTTTTCCCCTTGTGCCACTGATCCTTGTCTCCTTCCAGTTCTTAGTACCACTGAGCCATTCCTCTCGTTTCCATTAATCACACCAGACTTGTGGTAATTATTGTTCAGCCTAGAAGATCTGAAATAGCCCCAGCAATGAAAGAGAACAAGAAAGAGACGAGGGGAGGAAAGATTTGCTTTTTTCCCACCATCATATTTACAGCCAGTGACTTTTCCTAATGAGCTTAGGAAGGGGAGTGATGTGAGAGCAGGAAAGCCTGAGCCAGTGTGCAGTTGGAGGCTAGAGTTCATGAGCTGTCCTGAGCATGTTTTATCAGGTCACTGACTCAGATGCACCACAGGGCAATTTCTCTTTCTCAGCATTAACCCTCAACTCCGAGGCTCTGCTGGAAGGGCCTCCCCCTTCACAAACACTCCAGGATAAGATGATAAGAAGATTACAAGTAAAGCCTCTCTTTAGCAATTCCACATCTCCTGTCAGACACAGCAAGTTAAATTACAGTGCAGGCTGCAAATGCATTGATCATCCACTCAGCTCCTACAACCCAGGGGTGAAAAGATCCATGCCGAGGATAAGTGAAGTAATCTCAGGAAAGTTTATTTTAGCTGGGAGGGGTTAAACAAGTTCAATGAGGCAAGGCTTGGGGAGGGCGCTGGAGCCAAGTTCAGCAGTGCCTTGTTTGTTCAGGTACAGGCTGCAGGTCGTACATGCCACAGCTGCTCAGGTCCTCTCCAGAGCACACAGAGCGTGCCAGAGAGCAGCACTGCTCCCCAAGAGGATGGGGAAGGGCTCAGCCATTCCATGAAAAGCCACAAGCAGAGACCCATCAATACACTAACTACCTCTTTATTGCAGTAACTTTATGCTGCTGAAACAGAAGAGGTCTTTTTATATTCACAAGAGCTCCCCTTTTAAAATAGGTGGCAATAGCATTCGTTTTACCTATAAAATCTATACTGTGTTTTATGACAGAGGAAATAAACCTTCTTAAGCAGTTTTGACAGAAAAGGCAGGGTTGTCCATTTTAAAGATAAAAAAAAAAAAAAAGAGATGATAAATCATTAGGAGTGCTTATGAATTCTATTCATGACTGTCTTCTTTATTAAAAAGACCCATTGTAAAATGGAAAGTTCAGAAGGCTTGGTGGTGAGCGAAAATGAATTATAATGACATCACTGGGTCATGAACTAGGCCCACTGGCTACTTTCCAGAATAAAATTGACTGGAAAGATCAGATGAGCCCATTTGTACTGAGAGACATCTGGGTGGCAGCCAGAGAATCTGGGTTCAAGCTCCCTATTTACAGAACACGCTTCCCTTTCCCCTTTCATTGCGAGGAGTAATCTGGATTTCCCAGGCATGATGTGTGGGATAGTGATGTCAGTCATCTGAGATTCTAGCAGGATTTTCCCTAGAAAAGTTCTTCATAGTCCTTGCTTGGTGAAGGACCCTGTGAAGAACACAAATGTCCAGCTGACATGTACAGTGTGTTCTCACTGCACTGCTGATGGGGAGCATTTTACCTTCAAATCTGCAGAATTCACCAGAATTTTCTGTTGCTTTTTCATCATCATCTCTTTCCCAGGTAACAAACAGTGTTTGAATCCCAAGAAAAACTCATTTCTGCTAAGAGGTTGGTTGTAAGCCTTTAAGAGCATTTGTTGAAAAAATGAGGGGATACCATTTTCCCTTTTGGTCTAAACTTTTTCAGGTGTCTTTCTAAACACAAAATGACATCTCATTCAAAGCTTTCCAGTGTCATCTTTATCTTGCCTGTTCTCCAGTTTATACATCTTTGATATTGCTTGGGACTTCAAGGAAGATTTTATCTAATACTGTAATATCTATAATCTGAAAAATCTAGGTGCACATACACTTGCCAAAGAGCAAAAATGCAGATCAATTGGACGCCAGCAGTCAAATAAGGGGGAACAGTATATTTTCTGGGAAAGAAAAGATGTCTAACCATCTGACCTTAGCACTGGCACCATCTCAATATTAATATATTTTATGCATGCATGTGATAACGTTATACCTTCCTTATGGTCCTGCAGGGAAGTTTCCCTTCTCCCTGCTGAGGATTATTACCTATTCAGAGGCGGTTATGATTATAGATACTTACTAAGACAAGAATAATTGACCATAAAAACCCTTTTATATTCCCACAATTATTTTTGCATTGACTAAAAGTGTCGAGAAAATCTAATTTTATTAACAGGTCCCTAATTTTGCTTTAGTTGAACATAGGAGTAGCTTTCCTTCCCCACCCAAAGTATGTTTTCACTTTGAGGCATTTGTCAATGCTGAGAAAGAACAATTTGCCACAAGATTCCTACTGGGAATGCATGGATCAAATATCAAAGTAAATATGATATATCTACAGAGAAGGAGCAGGTTTGGGAAGGTTTTGAAAGCTTGTGTACATGGAGAGGAGTGTCAAAAGACATTTCTGTATAGATTCCAGCAGTCATAAACAAGTCCATGTACAACCAAGAGTCTGACAGAGATTGAGATGGAGCCAAAAAAAAATTTAATGACAGTTTTGGGAGAACTGAAAATCCAGTTCTGCTCACAAATGTGACATTCAGGCCATTCTTTGGTAAAATTTGAGCCCTAGAATCCTATGAGGTTACCTGAGAAGATGAATTAACTGAAATGACATAACCAGAGCCCATCCATGACATACAGGGAATTAATAGTATAGATGAGAAGAGTGACAGCAGAGTGACATATTCTCAAGCACAGCTCTGTTAACTGTAGGTGAATGAACAGCTTTCTTCATCAGGTCTTCTCTTCAAAAAAAGCAAAAAGAAAACCCAAAACAAAACATATTCTCATTGCATTTGACTAGCCATGGCAAAACAGAAACCCAGGAACCTTGGATCCTGTCCTGGCTTGGGGGAATAGGCTGGCATTCAAAGGGAAAAAAACAAAAAACAAAAAACAAAACAAAACAAAACAAAACAAAACAAAAAAAAAAAAAAAAAAAAAAAACAAACAAACAAACAAAAAAAAAAAACCAAAAAAACCCCAAAAACAAACAAACAAAAAACAAAAACAAAAAAAAAAAAAACAAAAAAAAACAAAAAAAAACAAAAAACAAAAAAAACCAAACAAACAAAAAAAACCAAACAAACAAAAAAAACCAAACAAACAAAAAAAGGACAGTCCCTCTTTTTGCAATTATTGTAATAAACAACTTTATTCTTCATGTCAGCCTAATGTTTTCTGAAATTCAAATTTCAACAAATGGCATTTCTAAAGGCACTCACAAATCTCTGAAAAAATGTGGTTCATCTAGGTACTTTTAAAATCCAACCCAAACACACAGGCTGGATCTGGATAAATAAGAGGCCTATCCTCTGTAAAGCACCATGGAAGCTCTGAGAGAAATCTGCATAAGCATTTCCATATGTGACATGGCACCATTAAGGAAGCATGACTTTTTCCTGATCCAGACCTGAGCTTTGTTCCAGGTGCATCTCTCCATCTGATGCCTACTGGGCTCACTGTAGAAGCTGTTTCATTCTTTGTTGCTCTTTCTACCTGAAAAAGGGATTTCAGGACTTGGCCTGATGTCAACAACAATGTTAACATCCAATGTTAATGAAATGTTTCAGTGAAATGTGCTATTTCTAAGCTAAAAGTGGTTTGTGGAAATATTTCAGCTTCAACAGAGACTTTATTTACAAGACTTCTAAGAGGAGTGTGGCAAATGTCTCTTTCTTGGAATTTGGATTACTTTTTACTTCCACTATGGGTTTTCAGGGTCACCCAGGCCAAACTCCTTTACTATGTCTATACTTCATCAGTCCATTCCTCCAAAATTTACTATCGTCAAAGACAAAGCATTCACATTTTTAAAGTTTTGGATATTCTGGGTCATTACAGAATGCTCTTGTAAGGGCAGGATGCTCTGTGGTCCAGCAAATGGCTGAAAACTGATTTACAGCTGCAGTGCTTGCTTGGTATGAAAGGACACACATTCACTAAAGAGCATCCCTGATTTTTCCTGAGGCTTAGCTTGAATATTTGCCAATAGTCTGGAGAGCCAAGCGAGTCTTCAAGTTACTCTTGGATGGGTCCTTGAGATAAAGAGCAGGTGTAGCCTGGCCCTTTGCAAAGCAAAGATAAATATCCTTTCCATTTCCAAGAAAGGTTGCTCTCAGCTAAGAAAATGCAGCTGCCAAAGTCACCACAAAAAGGAACTGCTGCCTTGTCCCATCTAGGGACATATTGTGGGTTAATCTCGAGAGTTGTTGTCCTGTGGGATTTTATTTCCCTGAAAGATTTATAAAGCTAATTTGAAATATTTTCTTCTTCAAGGAAAAAAAAATAAAATGACAGAAGAATTCCTTCCTATTAGATTATATCCATGAATGAAAGTTTAATTGTTTAGTTTGAAACTGTTTAAGGAAACCTGCACATGAATAGGAAGTCAGGCTTTTAAGAAAGGCAGTCATAAATATAAACAAAAACGTGATGCCAAACAGCAATTAGTGCTTTGTTCCTTTTTTGAATGACAGCATGCCTTAAACTCATTTATTTCCAGTTCTGACTTGCTGCAATGTGTAAAAATACTACTGTAAATCCACTAAATAAGCTTTGTCTTTTTCTCTAGGGGTTCTCTGGCTTTTGCTGACTTTCTATGCAATGTTTTCCCTTTATTGTGCAAGATACAAAGGTCCCCACCTCTTTTTTTCTAAACTTTGTTTGGAATGGCAATTATACATAACTGACTTACCTGGAAATGTTTCACAGATACAGACAGAGATTGTGCTCAGCAGTGGGAGTGCTAACAAACTGACTGCCAGGATTTTAAATGCTGTGGCATGTGGAGTCAGCACAGATCTAGATGGTTCTAATTGCTAGCAGTTGTTGAGGGGCTGTCAGAACCATTTATTCTTACCACTGACGGCAAATTTTCGGGCAAATGTCACTCCAGACAAGAAGGTAGATTTTTCAAAGGCACAAATGGTAGTCAGGCATCTCTCTGCCATTTGCTGCTTTGGAAACCCTGCCCAGCTCCTTAGACAAGGTGCCTGGCAAGCAGATGTGTGAGGATGGATTGGACAGGTAGGTATCAACACCATCTTTGAACTCCTCGCATGAGGAGCCTGCCAACATTTTTTTTTGGCCTTTCCTCTAACACTTAATGTCTTCTAAGATGAAACACACACGTTCTTGAAGCCCATGTTATTTTAAATACAGGCCAAGACCTTTAACGAATTTGCTCAGTGGTGGCAGAGGAGGAAGAAAGATTTGGTCCTAAGTGTTGTTCAATAGCATGTCTTGGTTTTCTCTGGATGGTAGCCAGGACTGATATTTAAGAGGTGTTTTGCTGATGGACTATCCTACCTCAGTGACAATAACAGAGTAGCAAAGTCCCCAGCAGCATATCCATCTAGCTAAAATCTAAGAATAGATTCATAAAATCAGAGAAAATTCACAGAAGAGCCTGCAAGGATTTAACTCACCATTATCAAAAGAGAAAATAATATAATCCTCTTCTAGAGCACTGGTTCTCACACTTTGGGGGCAAACAGAGCATTGTCAGCACTCCAAATTCGTCATGAACCACCAAGCACAATTAATCAAATGTTTAATTAAAAAAACACTCAAAAGATAATAGAACTTTGACCACAAGGATAATAAGACTTTGAAGACAACCTGCCAGAAACTCAGAGACCACTGATTGCCCTCAGACTAGAATCTGAAAGGTGTTTTTTACGAAGTCACTCAAATTATCTTCACAGCACCCAAAATTAAAAACGTTAAGAATTAGTGAAATAAAAGTAAAAAACTCTCATTGACTGTTTAATTTTTAGAATTTTGGGTGCCTTAGCTTTAAAATGTGCATATAGTAAGGAAAATTCTTCCCTATATCTTTTCTCAGCACAGCCCCCATGAAGTTTTTAGCAATATCTAAAAGAAAAAAAAAAAAAACAAGAGAAACTATTGTAATAGTTTTGAATTAATGCTACAGTACTAGGGATATGACATGTAGATCAACCTATTAGGAAACTGTTCAGGATAGGAAAATCAAATTCAGTCATAGCTTTATTTCATTCGCTATATTTGTTAAATTTTGAAGGTTAAGTAACTAATATCTTGTAAAAAAAATGTTCTGAATTTTCTTCAGATTGAAGAAGCACATTTCTTCTAGAACATAAGCATTTGAATTTTTTAATGTTAATTTTGAGTATATGATAAAAGTCTTGCTAATCACTGATGAGCTTTCTGAGAAGAAAATTTTCCCAGATTACAGAAAATTAAAATGACCACCTATTAAAAAAAAAAACAAAACAAAAAGACCCAAAACAAACAAACAAACAAACAAGAAAAACCCGAAGATTTAAATACTTTCAATGTTTCTGTTAAAGAAAAAATGTCCCAAACAAAACAAAATCATTGAAAGCTTGAATAAGAGTCAATCTTAGATCCAGAAAGACAGACAGAATCCAGATGCATCTTTAAAGTATTGACAGTGTGTTTTCATCAGGTACTTTTGACCACAGCATAGGTCTGAGGGTCTGAAGAAAGTTTTGAGAGCATCCTCTGAATCTGCCCAGATCTACAGCACCCAAGATCCAAACTTCCACATGCTCCAATTAAGCAAGATTCCCAGTGTTATCAATGGGTGAGATCCATAACACCTTCTGAGTCCTGAAGGTAAATAAATAAATAAATAAATAAATACTGCAGACATCACAAGGTTTAAAAAAAAATTAATTAAAATTTGAAAGTACAGAAAGCTTTCTGGCAGATCTTTCAAATTTATTTTAACTGGAACTCACAATCCTGGACTTTGAAAGAGATTTTATTTTTTGCCAACCCTAAACTTTCTAATATGATACAGAATTTCAGCACCGAGACAAAAAAAAAAATTGAGGAAAGCTTAACCTACAATTACTCATCTAATAAAATTCAGAGCCCTATTCTTAAGCACCTGAGATAACCAAATTTTATCTGCAATAAGCATCTGAACTTCTGGGACGACCTCCAAACCTTTTATGATATGTCTAAAATACACCCTTTTTTAACAGTCCATATGCTCCTTGCCAGTCTTTTACCTCCAAATACAGACACTGTGCAGCCAACTCTTAATGTATGTGAAATCCCCTGGTAGACACTCTTATTCAGAAATAAAGTGCCCTTGATCTACTGTAGCTTTACTCTCCCAGTTCAGTCTCTCAAATGTGAAAGTTCACCAGATTTCGTAAGTGTAGCAGAGCAATAACTTATGTTCTGATTTCTGCACTTTTTCTCCATTTTCCTTAACTCCCCTAAGTGTCCCCATAAAGAAAAACCTCTTGGGTGGAAGAGGGACTCTCAGTGCCCTGAACTGTAGGAGCAGGGCAGCAAGAGACCTTTTGCCTCTGTCTCTGCCCTCTTATGTTTTATATGCTGCTCCATTCCCCTTCATGTAATTAATCTGACAAGTTTTTGAACAGCTGTCTAACTTTTTTCCCGAGCCTCGGGTAGAAAATTTTTATCTTTGCTAAGAACAGCATGGAAAACTTCTCCAAGTCAGTTAACAGTTTGTCTCACTGCAGGTTTTTAAAGTCTGAGTACAGATTTACAGCATGTTTTATGTATATTTTTTTAGTCCCAAGGTCCCTTCTCTTCACAGATACATACACAACGTGTCATGTAGAAAATATAAATTGTTGATTGTACAGGCACTTTCCTCCTTTTTAAACCTTTCCAAAGGTCTTTTTGTTAAATACACCCAGACACCGTTTGACAGATGAGGGGCTAATTGCTCTGTGAATTACCTCTATCGATTCCTGTTTCATGTTGAGCCAAACAAACAAAAGATATTAATGCTTCGAAAAAAATGAATGATGACCTTTCTCTGCAAACACAGCTTGCGGCCTCTGATTATTGGTGATTCCAAAGAGCAGCGGTCAATCGCAATAGCTGTAACGCTATGATCACTATAATAAGCTTGCCTGACCTTCTCTGCCATGTTAAGTGGTTTAAATTTATTTGCCCAACAACACTGGAGCTTTCATTTAAAGTCGCAGAACATTCAATTCTATCTAAAGATCCAGGCTATTTTTTTTAAAAGCTAGCTTTTTTTTTTTTTTTTTTTTTTTTTTTTTTTTTTAAAATAGGTGTGCCTCACTTGGCAGTGATAGTAACACTGGATACAAGGCAAAGCCAAGGAGTTATTTCAACCTGGATAATCAAGAGTCCTTGTTGTGGCTCTTACAGGGTGGATTTTTCTTGCCTTCCCACTGCTCCACTCATCTAAGAAGTGTAATTTATTTTTCACTCACTCTTCAACAGAGTTGCAGTTGGGCACTATCTTTGCAGTTATCCCAGCTGGACTAAAAGAAAATCATTATCATTGAATGCAAATGTGGTCCTAAAATCCAGTCCCTGTAAACAAGATTTCCAGGGTAGTGGTCAATAGCAGAATTTGTCTACAAGCAAAACTCCTGTAAGGCCTTCATCAGCGTTCTCTCTTCATTCTCCCAGTTTGGGGTTAGTCTGAGAAAAAATGATAGAAATCAGGGTGAGGCAAACCACAGAAGATGAAGGGCTTATCCTTTTGCTAGAAGCAGTCTGCAAATTTGCTGGAATATTCCTTATCTTGGGATTTCCAACTCCCTCCTTGGTTTACTATGGACAAGAAATACGTGCAAGACAATCCTTTGCCCTGATGTCTGTGATAATATGACACTGTATCCATAAACTGGGAATAATAATTCTTAGTCCCCTCTTCAAAGTGCCTTTCTAACTGTTGGATACAGCAACCTCAGTAAAGTCCTTGGGAATTCAACATTCACTTTGATCACTGTTATAAGCCACTGTAGTCTGGTATCAAATGAAGGCTGAAATTCAGCAACAGGAAAATATGGTCTAAATTTCCTAGAGACAAAGATACAGTACCAGAAATGATTCCCGGGGGAAAACCAAAGCCAGCAGAAAGCTGTTCGCTTCTCTCAGCCTCATTTTTAAAATTCTATTTACCTTTCCCCTTGCAAGGGAGCAAAACCACTTTGGTTTGGGAAATTCCCTCTCCTTCCACACATGCCAAGTACCAGCCTGGGGTCAGGGCTCACCCTCCTGGTCCCCTTCCCTGAGTGCTCAGCATGCCCAGAGCCTGTTTGGGTGATGCTGTGTGGGTTCAACCAGCATCAGCTCTGTGAGCCCTCTTCCAGCCTGATATTTAATTCCTCTCTCCATTCCCCCAAAATATGAGTGAAGCTGAGGAGAACATCCAAACAAACATCAAGGTGACTGCTAGGAATCCAAGGCAGGAGTAAGAGGGGAGAGGAAGCTCAGATGTGTTGGCAGGCTGGTGGCATCTTTAAAGGCAGAGTTGTGATGCAGACATGCTTAGCTTGAAGAAATCTTGGCAGTGCAATAAAGCTGAGTCAAGTGCAGGACAGCAATTCCTGCCAAGAGAAGTGGTGAATCAGGTAGTAAACCACAGGCAAAAATACAGGAAGCAGAAATGTGGGGAAAGTACCCTGAAATTTTCTCGGTGGATATATTGGCACAGAGCATGGCTGCCGAGGATGTTTGTGTCTGTGAAAGAAACTTCTTCCCTAAATGAATTTATTATCAAAATGCCCCTGAGGCTGGAATTTAATTTCAAATAGAGCTTAAGTAATCAGACATCTATGTCTTGGAGCTGTGAAAGGCTGGGGCCTGTTGCGTTCTGAGAGATAGATATATCTTTAACATCAAAAATTAAAGTTCTGAGAAAAGGGTGTTTCAGGCTTAAAAAAATTTTGATGCATTTATATATCCATCAAGGAAGGAACAGTCCTTTAAACCTTCACGTGCAAAATAGATTTGAGTCAGGAAAATGGTGTTAAGGATGACATTTCAGTGGATAGAAAGGAAAAAAGTCATCTTTTCTCCCCAGATATGCAGATGCTGCCCAGCATCAACATGATGGAGAAGGGAAATTCTTCACTTGGAAATTGTAGTGCAGGATAAAGCCCAACTTTGCATCAACAGTCACTGTAAAGCTTAACTCTAAGCAAAAATCACTCTGTATAAAGGGTAAACTGAGGCAGGCACTTGGAGAGAGGTACACAAGCAAGAAAGAAAATGGAAAAAATTGTACATCAGATCCCCAAGTTTCACTTTCAGGGCTCAAAAGCAGGATGGAGACAAGGAACTTTCACTAATTCTTTCTGCTGCATCTTTTTTGCACATTTTAAATACATTAAGCAGGTAGGTATTCACAAACCTCGAAATAAAGAGGCATCTGGCTAAGGACTGAACAGGTGTTGAAAATATGTTCACACAGTTGTCAGGGTTTTTTGATACACTGATGTTACGGAGACACTGTGGGGTGGGATTTTTTGTTTGTTTGTTTGTGGTGTTTTGTTTTTTTTTCCAGTGAAGATACCTTCACAATTTTTTATGGACTGAGTGCAGAGAAGGTGAGGAAGGAGAGAAGTGGTGGGAAGAGGAAATTATTTTAAAATGCTGTCTTCCCACAGGCCAAAACATATTTGATTAAGGATCAAAAGTGTGTTGTTATCTACTAAAATCTTTTTAATTTGCATAAGGTGTTAGTACTCTCAGGCCAGTCTGCTACTCCAAGTGCTGTTTCTTCCTTTAGCCAGTATTCTCAAAAATGCCAAATAGGCCAAGAAATGCATGAGTGGGGCTGTTCCTGCTTCTAAGAAACTGATCCAGAGCTTCCAAATCACTTTTACCTATTTCCAATGCAGTTGCTCCAGCTCTTTACAATTTTCTTTCCAGCACATTTTCCTCGGGAGTAAACTGGACTTTGAAAACGTAGAAGGAATTAATATTAAAGTCTCTGATAAACATTTTAACCAGCTAGAGGTCCTTTGAAGGGTATTTCTGACCCCACAAAGTAGATATAGTGTGAGCTTCCCCTGAGCCTACCAGCCCCTTGGATTTCAAATGGCATTGCTGTGTTTGGGTAGAACACAAAATATTTTGGCCCAGAGAGTGGTTTCCTTAGCTCCACCAGTGCACCAGGCACTGGGACTAGTTTCTCACAAGTGTAACTCCTCTGAAACACCATTCCACACCAGCTGGGGATGTGCTCCTTAAGAACAAAGGAAACAAATTACAGCGAGTCCCCAAGGACAGAGAGCTGGCATTTCCTCCCACTTGTGCCTCCACCAAGCCGAAAATAGCTTCGGTTTGGGAGGCATCAGACACAGATGAGGATTCAAACTGTTCTCAAATTGAGGATGTTGCTCTGCCACTGTTTCTCTGAGAACAACAGTGGCCACATTTCTGGCTCCAGCAGGCTGGGTGTGATAGTATAAGGATCTCCAAGTGCTTTGGATTTTATAGGACACCTCCCAGTGGAACGTCTGCAGTTGTTAGCTCAAGGGATGAAAAGTTAGGGAAGCTGTATTCCCACAGCCAGATGGGATATAGGACTTTCTCCCTCAGCTGAGAACCTTGCATTGCAAATCCTGTCTAGGTAAATTACCTTTCCAGGGCTGGGTATTTCCTTTTTGGATATTCCTTGGAAGAAACCATCAGGGGATTAACTAACTTCTTAATGGCTTGGTCAGACAAGAAGGAAGGAAACTTGCACTGGTCCAGTGGGAGGCACCACTTCAGGCATCAGCATCCTGCAATTCTTCCAAGTCGGTGAATCACAGCAGTTTAACTCTCCTTCAAGGGCAAACTTCTTCCTTTCAGATAGGCCCAAGGTAGCAGAGGCAGGGCCCAAAATAGTTCCAGCCAACATTTAGCTTTGAAAACAATTTCAAAGAGTCACTGATGACTGCTAGGAAGAAGTCTAGCCTTGATCTAGAAGAACTGGACAAAGAATATCTCTTTGAGTCTAAAGTCTGGAAAACAAGGACCTACTCAAACAATGAAACTCATTCATTAGATTTATTTAGTATCTCCATGTAGCATTCCAAGGGAATGCACAAGTAACAAGGCTTGCCCTTTCTTGTGCTTGCTGGAGATTAGAAATAATCAGATACCTGCCTAATTCCCTTATATTATATTTTAGTATATTATATTGCATCAGAATTAAAAGCAGCTACAGACCTTGCTACAAAAAAGTTCAAGGTAGCATCTTCATTGCTTTACTATAAACAGCACCATGGCTCCAGAAGCCATTGTGTGCTTTTCTTTACAAAACACTGCATTACCTCCTCAATCAGCTGGCTTTACACTTGCTTTTCTCTGGAGGTTCTATTCCCAGTTCAAAGCCATGCTTTTCCAGGTTAACCATAGCCTGCAGACTCTTTGAGAAGCTAATGTCTGGTGGCTGGATATTCACAATAAGTTAGGGTATCATTTGCATCAGGATCTGGATGTCATATAACAAATTAAGAAAATAGCTGGGTAAATGCTTCAGTGCTTCCTCAAGCTCCTCAGAGGAGGGTTGAATATGATAGTGGGTCAAACAGGTTTCTGTAGATAATAACTCATATCTAATAAGGGAAATTTTCACAAAAACTTAAGCGATAGGATCTTAGAGTTGCAATTCAGATGCCAGAACTAGAAAAAGTGCCCATTTAGCCTGACCTGCTCATAAAAGGATACTTTTGAGTCTAACCCTGGTATCTCAGTATGGTGATGACAAGTTGGAATCAAAGAAACAAATGGGAATAGTGTTTTGCACTGCCCTTACACAGAAATTTTGGGAGGTTTTATCAGAATCATAAAAACATTTCACTTAAGATGGAATCCAGATTCATCTCTTCTTGAGTAGTTACATCCTCTGGTAAAGCTCTGTAAAAGGTTTTCCTTCCTTCCCTAGACTCCAGTAATAGTGATAATTGATTAATTGATTTAAGATAAAAAATCTGGGTTGTATTCCTGGCAGAAGTCACTGTGAACCAAAACCTTTTTATACAAAAAGATGTTTAAAAATGAATTACGGGAAAAGATCAGGAATTACTGCTCTCTTTCTTTTTAAAAAAAAATAATATTGGGTTAAAACTCAGATGTTTGAAACAATTTCCTTGAAGATGTTTTATGTAATATCAGTTAATAAAATCAAAAGGGTTTTAAGAGTCAAATATACTTTCTTACATTTATGTGATTTGTATAACCTTTTGCACCTTAGCCCATCTCAGCAGTAAAAGAGGTTTTGCTACCAAACTGAACTGTCCAGCAGCCAAACACTGCCCCACTCTTTAACAGGCTGCAAGAGTAACAGGCAAGTTCTGCTTTAAAAGAATATACAAAAATGTTGACATTAGAAACATTTTTCTATACCAATGTTCACATGAAATTGAAATAAGTATTCAAGATAAATGGCTAACCTTCACATATATGGCCCATGCAAGAATTAAAATTTATTCTATGTGAGCAGAAAGAGATTTTTCATTCTTTTAAAATAATTGTTTAAAAAGTATTCCAGTCCAAATTATGAACGTCAAGCCTACAAAATGTTATTTTTAAACATCAAGCTGTTTTCTTTTACTTAGAGAGAAGCCAAGGAATAAATTGCTAAATATAGTTTATATGTTGGAAAAAGTGACACAACCTTCATTCTCTTGGTGCTGTAAAATATGTAACTTTAAATACAAATTTTACGGAACAGTATTTTGCTCAACAGAGATTTCATTTCACTGAGTGAATCACATTAATAACACTTAGCTTATATAGTGCTTTTCATCTGCGGATCTCCCAGCACTTTACAAAACGTAAATTCATTACCAATATTTTACAGAGATGCAATAAAGGGATTTGCTGAAGGTTACACAGTGAGTTGTAACACAGCTGCTGAAGGAGTGAAGGCCCAAAATCATGTTCCTTGCCTATTAGAAGACAGTGTCCTGGACATTAATTGGTTTTTCGTTCTTCTTTCAGAATGTGTCACTGGAATAACGCCCGGACACTTTATTAGGATGAAGCAAACCAAGTCAGGTATCCTGCAACATTTTTGGATCCAACTACTGCATTTCTTTGCCCTGTTTATCATTGTGGTGTCTGCACGGACAACTGAGAAATCCATATCTGTACACAGAGCAGTCTCTGATGATGGAACTTAATCAGGGAAAAAAGAAAGAGTGACCAAGTTCATTATGTCTATTTTTTTTTGTGGGTTACCTTGGGAATGAAAAGCTTGGTGGAATGACAAAAGGAGGAAGAGGGGATGAAATTAGAGGGTGCATATAGGAGGGGTCCAAATAAAACAAAAAATACCATAGAAGAGTATTCCAGAGTGGTGCATTCAGCAGTGGAGATGGCTTTCTGCAGGGATTTCTCCAGCATAAATCTCACCATGGCTTTTCCTTCTTTCTAAAATGGAGGTGCCCCATCCTGAAACAAGAGAAGGAATGAGAGAAGTCAGAAACTGAGACATGAAAGAAACTCCTGAGTGGAAGTGCTGTGTAACCACTCTCTCCAACCTTTCCCCAAGCTGCAGTACCCCAGTTTGTTACCTCCTTCTGGCTCTTAATGGGCTGAGGAAGATAGCCTGGGGGATCCACACCATTTCCCAAAAGATTCTTATCTTCCTCATTAAAATTATCTGCAATTGATAGGAATTTAAGTGGAGATAGCAAACAGCATCACCCAAGTTATCTATATTCTGCAAAGCGTCTCCAGAACTTGTGCCTCAATATTTTCCATCAGAAACTTTTTTTATCAAATATGTCTTACAAAATATTTTGGGGAAAAAAAAAAAAAAAAAAAAAAAAAAAAAAAGCAAAACTGAATATGGACAGTAGATAAAAAAGAATTCATTATTTTGGGCAGAAAACTATTATTTAGGTAGTTTTGCAAATCCTTAACTTTAAAGGTTAAAAAATGGGATTTTGGCCTTTCCAAACTCAGATGACAGCGATATAAATTTGGATGAAGCATTTAATTGAGGAGAGTCACACTGGTTTTCTGTGGATGGAATTGGGAGCAGCATCTGAAGAACCACTTTGTCAGAGCACACTTGCATTTCTTCCCAGAATTCTTGAGGAGGAAAAATAAAAGTTTTCTGTTACTTCATTTACAGTCGTGCTTTTAGCAGTACAATAAAACCCTACATATCATACCCTTGACAGATGTGGAGTGGTGTGTCTCCACATAAATAGAATTAATTAGATCATTGATTCACAGCAGCTGAAAATCCGACCCTCTATTCTACAGCACGTCAATGTTATTACACAAACAATAAGATTTGCTTAACAAAAATATAACTCTGGTCTTTTCAGGTATCACTGATACTTGATTGTTTCTAGTATTGGCTTTCTGACAGGGTTTGGAATGAAGCCATTTTTATTAATTTAGTTATTTTTGCTGATATAAAAGGTCGTCTATCATGTTAATGATGTATCGGTCTGTGGTACCACCGAACAATAATTACAGAATGTTCCTAATAGTAAATCATTTGTCACAATCAGGGCTCACTACAACAACCTTTTGTTGAGCAATAGAATACATTAGGTGAATGGCAATACACCTTTATGCTTACCAATTAAAGGATCCCACACATACAGCATTTACATGAACTTTACAGTGAAGTATCATGAATTATGAACTGCTGCTCACCAAATCGTGCTAGGTATAGAATTCGCTGCTAATTTTTAACTTGTCAAATCATTTATATGTATCTTTTCAAGTATAATTGGAGCTGCAGACAGATTTCCCAGTCTGTCAAATCAGAAGTGTTTGGAAAATTTCAGAGGATCAGGGACTTTGAAAATAGACACAAATAAATATTTAAAAGACCAGCTAATCTATTCAGAATGCAAATATGTCCTGTCACTCTATTACTCCATTTAGATAGTGATAAAATTTCTCCTTGTTTTATCCACTTGGTGAAAACTGTAAAAAGATTTTGGTTTAGGAAAGAGGATTCCAAGCTGCAATGACAGGTAGTACACAAATTACTGGCTGGTCAGCTATGAAGAACAATTTGATCACACCCTGCTGGAACATCGATTTTACTTCCAGCTGCTGAATGTCATTAACATATATTAATAAACCAGAGGAGAAACTTTTAGTGCTTGTTCTCACAGAGTTGCTACATGAAGTTGTACAACAGAGGTGTTTCACGAATTAGTCTGCCCTAAAATGGACAAATTAATCAGCCCTTAAACAATAAATAGATTTACTCATTTCTGGGTTTGGATATTCCTTCCATGTGGTTTTAAGGGTCCAGGTTGTGTTCAGGTTCAGTAATCCTGCCCTTCCCTTTACCTTGTAATACCCTGCAGAAGGCAGAGGCCATGGCTGTCACTGATGCTATGCCTATTACAAGCCATTAAATCCTCGGCCACATGAGCCCAGTAATGCCTAGACTGGAAAAATTAACAAAACCTGAAAATAGATAATTTTTTTCAGTGGTTCAGAGGTTTCTCATGCTGACTCTTGGATTGAGTCAGCATGGATTTGCCAGACCACCAGGAGATTTTCTTCTTCCCTTGTGAGGTCCTCGTGCTTTAGATCATGGTCATCTACTGGATCCTTCTCCATGCTGAACTGTTGAGCCTTCTGCCTCAGGAGAAATGAGGCACACAAAAATGAGAGAAAAAAGCAGATGAGCTGCCAGAGCAGTGCTGCACTCCACCCATATGCCTCAATTATCTCTCCCAGGCCTCTGCAACACCACACGCCACATCAGGAGCAGCAGAGGGACTACCAATGAGTAATTAAACCTCTTATTGCTTTGCATGGCTGAGTAGTTTTCATAACAGCACCGCACAAAACTTGAGATTCGCAGATTTTTATATAAGCTCCTCAACATTTCTACTTGCCTCTCTCTCCTTTTTTAATTTCAACCGTTAGAATAAACTTTATTGTGAACTGCTGGGAATAAGAGGATTTGAGCAGGCAAATGCTAAGATGATTGTTCATTAAACCCAATGACTTTGAAACTGCCTCTGTGTCAATTAAAATAAAAACTGTCAAATGCTCTAAAAAAGCAGCTTTGTATAATAGGAACTGTGTTGAGTTTATTGGCAAAGAAGAGGTTATTCAGAGGAAAATAACACACTGTGCTTAGGAATGGTGTCCTATTCTTGCCTGATTCATCTTCAGTGAGGAAAACTGTACATAACATATGTATTACCATATAAATACACACACACACACTTGCTGGACAGCTGGAGAAAGAAGGGGTTTGGCCTTTTACTATGTTTTTCCAGTGGATTTTTTTTTTTTTCCCAAGCTAACAATTAGGATTAATTGTCAACTTATAAACCACCGGGTTTTGTTTTGTTTTGTTTCTAACTGGATGCAGATTTAACACTTCGTATAACTTAAAAATGCTATTTTGTTACAGTAGCAAACCAATCCGACAGGGGATCTTCACGCCTGCGTGTCAAGTGTCAAACATAAAATAGCTGTAAAATGGGACAATAAAAAGCGTGTTACTGTAGGATTGTGACAGCCCCCGCACTTGGCAATTAGGGAGCCTTCATAACAATTAACAGAACTGAAATCAGATTGGAGAAGTAAGTGTGGGTGCGTAGGATGGACGTGATGGAAGTTCCTTCCTTCTGCAAATGTCCTTTTCCCCATCTAATGGCAAAACGTGCATGCAGTGGCCATTTCTGATCAAGGAGAAAGCAAACACGAGGCAAGGTAACCGGGTCCTCTTGGAACAAACAGTGCTGGGTCCTCAAGAGGGCAGTGAGGAGAAGGAGGGGGGATATTTAAAAAAACAAAAATAAATTAGAAAATTCAAATGTGTCTCCCCCCCATCCCCACGAACACCACCCACCCCTCGCCATGCTCTGTCCAGAAGAAAAATCCCTCAGCCGCAATGGTTGTTTTTATTAAATTCTCCTCAATAAAAAGCTCAGGCAGGATTTATTAGGTACTCAGGGCGGACGTTTAGTATTTCGCCAGTTATTAAGTGAAAATCAATAGAAAGCAAAGAAAATGGAAGTCACTGCACTGTTAGCACGCTGTTGTCGCCCAGATATTATGTCGGCTGTCTTGTAGATTCATGACAGACGAAAGCGGCCGGGAGAGAACTCTTTCTGCTTACATTGCAGGAGCCAAAGTGGGGTTATTCATTAGATCAGGCAGCTGGCCAGATGGATTTCCAGTTCAGTTTTACCATTTATCTTAAAAACGCCTGTATCGAGTGAGAAAGAACACTGATATTATGTGATATCGATGGCAGCTTTATGTATCTAAATCAGGATTTATTGTTATTTTGTTCTGAAGACCTTTTTTTCTCAAGAAATACCATTTCACTGGAAGAAAATAATAGCTAAAACCTTGTCAAAGATAACCTTTCATGTTGTTCGTGCACCACTGGCTGTAAAACAAATAGAACCCAGGGTATAAATAGGTTTAACCACATCCTTACAAATCATTCCCTTTAGGATTTTCTTTCTTTTTTCTTTTTTCTTTTTTCTTTTTTTTTTTTTTTAATGGTACAATCGTGGGGTTAGTTCATTAGTTGTTTTTCTTGCCAGTAATTTAACTATAAATAACGTCAGCATTTGTTTTAATTGCATTAAAAAGCTCTAGATGTTTAATGTCTCTGGAAGGCCAGGGCAGAAGGGGTTTCTTCTTTTAAGTGGGTGAGTTTGGGGAGAAAGTTTTTAAATCTTTAGCTTTTTTTAAAGCCTCCCTCTCTGTTACCAAACTTTTCACCCAGATCATCACAACAGAAGCAACAACAGCTGTTCTACCATAAAAAAATGTGTTTTTAAGAGGCAGGACCAGATCTCTGAAAGAGATTAGCTCTTGCTCAGGCACTAGAGGAAAAGTGCGGCTTTCCAAAAGTTTTCAGTATTCAGCAAGTTCCATTTTCTCCAGATCGTAGAGCCCTTTTGCAGGATTGATTTATTTTTGCCCTAATCAGGAACAGAGTGCTGTTCCTCCTGAACCTCATCTCTCTTACAAATGTGTGTTCAGAATGGTTGCAGCATGAGGTTCTTGTACCTTCCAAAAGCTTTGGGTGCTTGATTGAAATAAACAGACACAAGATTCAGTACTTTTTTTGATGGCACCAGGTCTGATGATCAGTGCAGGCACACCATGGGTTGGTGATGGCAATCCCAGCATGGTTTATTGAATTTTTTGTTTGCTCCATACTCAAAACCTCAATACCTGAAAAGCCAAACCTATGGTAAAATAAAGCATGTGTTGCCAAGCTCTAAATTATTTGGGAAATAGGTGTGAGAGGTGGGAGTGGGATTGGTGTTCTTTCAGATAAGAACAATAGCACTGGTTTGGGGGGGGTTGATTACCCACAGACTAAATTGGAATAGACCCATTGGGACACATGAAGAAGCCTTAGAGATTCCACATCTCCATGAGCAAGGCCCTCTTTATGCACACAGGCATTTCAATTCCTTTCCTTCCTCAATTAAATATCTTGGCTCTTCATCAGACAGCCAGTCCAACCCATCCAGATCCATGGCATGGCAGCACCATCCAGGCTGTCCCAACTGGACTTTGCCCCTATCAGGGTCTCTTTGGGAAGCTAAAACATTTGTGACTCAAACTACAACTTCAAACACAGCCTGCAGTCAGTCATCCTTCAAAGAGTGTGAAGTCTGTGGAGCACAGGAAAAAATAAAAAAGCCACTTTGAGTCAGGCAGATGCATACAAGGGAACTTAGAAAGTTGTAAATAACATCACAACCCTGGCAGGAAGAAGCAAAGTGCATTGCTTTTACAGTTCTTTCCTCTTTTCCTTCTGAAAGTGTCAGCCCGTCAACATTTCATTGACATGCTGGACAGTTTCCCCTAGCTCAGATGTTTTTTCTAGGATCTCTGAGTGTTTAGCTTGCCTTTGTATCCACTGCACCACGGGAAGAGGAAATCATTGTGCCTGGGATGGAGTTACACATGTGTGCTCTTCCCCTAGTGATGGTTCAGCTATTGCTGCCCTGCAAAATCCATTGATTTAGCACCAAATCCCAGGCAACCTCCACTGTAGATGCTTAGCAAAGCAGTGGCAAAAGCAGGAGATTTTTTTCAGCCACAAAGGTGTTCTTTCCTGTGTTCAGAAATCTTTAAACACAGGGTGGTCACAGTTTATCTCCACCATTCATGTTACTGTGTTCAGGCTAGAACATCTCTGAGCCACTCACAGACAAACTGAGCATGGTGAAAATCAAGAGCTACTGAAGGAGAGTGGGTCCATTCAAGCTCCAATTCTTTTAAAAATTGTATTTCACCAAGCAAATTAACAGCCAGTGCATCCACCCAGAGCATCTATAAGATAAAAACTATGTGACTACAAGCAAAAGACACAAAACTGTGCCTTTTTTAGGCACTTATTTTATATATTTTGATAGAGATGCTGGATGAAATTCCTATTGCTGAATAATAGTAGAAATCTTAATCTGGAGTTCCTAGGTCCCAGGTGAAAGCTGTGTAGCAGTTGCAGTGGTTTCAGTTTTATATAGCCATAGGCAGTGTTTCAATGCAACTCTGCAAAATATTCCTGTTTATTTGTTCTCAACATCACCCAAAATACATTTCTAGCTAGGAAAGTTTCACATGCAATAAGATTCCTCTCTCTAGATAATAGAGTCGTGTCTAAAGCTGTTCTGCTTAGTTTCTTTTTGGATTTGTGTCCCCCATATCATCCTTGAAGTTAACAAGAAGGCATTCATTCATTCCTTTATGATGGAAATGCTTTTTTCTCATTTTGACTAAGGTGACATGTAATGGTGAACCACCTCCCGAGGGAATTTTTAAGTGTAATTATGTATCTTTCACCAAAATATTTCAATATTTGCAAAATTATATGTTCCCTGTTTAGTTTAGTTTCATTTGAAAAGAAAATCCATAGTCCTTTCTTGGTATGCAGTTCCTGTGTCCTCTGGTGCTGGCAGCGGCAATTTTGTGACTGTAAAACAACCTGAACCATTTCTGTCCAGCAAAATTTTTCCCAGACATGTCTTTTCTGCAGGGAATTTCTGTTGTCTTTCTTTAAATTTGCTTTTAAAATGCAACATCTATAATGAAGCTAAGGCAAACAGAATGTATTCCATTTCATTCGAGGTAGAAAAGTCTTCCTCCTCCAGAAGATGATTATATGCATATTTTTCAGAAAAGAGAACTTTTTAGTAGAAAATATGGAAAACAATTCTTTTTTTAGCATTTTGCAGCACTTTGCTATTGTCAGATGTTGAAACCTCTGCAGATCTGTCTTGTTTCTTCCCTCCAGTGCCATCTCCACTGTCTCTCCATCCCCTCCTCTTATCCCATGGCACCTCTGTGGTTGGTGCAGGCAGCCAGACTCACCCTATAAGCTCTACCAGGAGACCTCTGCAGTCCCTAAAGTGTTTTCCAGTTTTCCACATCAGTCCCAAGGCAGACACTCAAGTTTTCTTTCTCCCCTCTCCCTGCCTTGTCCAAGCCAGTTTACTAAGTAGTTTGCTCAGTGAGAACATTAAAAAAATACTAACACCTGATTTGATTAGATCAAGGCTTGCTTTTCTTTTTTTGAGAATTGTTAATAAAATCACACTTCTGAAAAAAAAACCCAGGATGGAATGTAAATGCTGCACTAATTTAATTACACTTTGGCGCTGGGAGACACTAATGTAAATATTCTGGTGAGTAGGCCTAAGACACTTGAAGTAATTACTTAAAGGCTTCCTTTCAAAGAATCTCCCCCTTTTTATTAAATGCCTTTTAACATTAGCACTTTCTTCCTGACAAATTAAATGAAATTTCATTACTCTCCCTGACTTAATGGCATGAGGCTGCCTGCTGCAAGTGAGAGTTAACCCTCTCTGGATGGAAGACACAGGGTTTGTGTGCTCTGGTTGGCTCTTGGTGTCACCACATTGCCTGAGCATCCCCTGGATCCCCACCACATCCTCAAATGTGCCTCCAGGTTCTGCCTTGCACCCCATGTCCCATGTATCAGCTGATGGATGTACTCAGCTCTTCATTGTCTCCAGGTTTAGGGGAGCACAGGTTGAAGCTGGGAGCTGATCCTAGAGGATCACTAAGAGATATGCCCATAAAATTAAAATCCCTATGAAGAATTTAATACAATTTGTAGAAATATGATAACAGATTCATATTTATAATGACCATTGAACTGGCTAGGCTAATATTCCAGTGTTCCATAACACTACAAAACTTCTAAAATATCACAATTCTGGGACCACAGGCACCTTTAATGCTGCATTCATGTACTCACAAAGAGAATTGAGAAAGAAGTGATGTTGCTGATCAATACTTGTGTGAGCAGATTTACTTTTTGATCAAAGCCCACTTGACCAGTCCGTTTTGTAACTTCCCTCTCCTCATTGATTTCTCTTTAAATTAAATAAAAATGGGCTCAGGTTATCTCCTGTTTTATTTACATACCTACATAGAATCCACAGGCTCCAGCAGGCCTGTGTCCAGGCAAGGGAGCTGGTGACAAACTCTCTGTCATGCTGTTTATACACTGTCCCTGCAGCACCAGGAGCTGAGCAAAGCTTTTAAAATAACTGTGGGAGCCAGCACTCATGGGCTGGCAAAGAAAGGGAAGAGGCAGTGGAACAACAGCCCTCTGCCCATGGCATTCCAGGCAGGCAGTCCCATCCTGTGGATACCTCCTAAAAGATCTCTCCCAGAGGTGGGCAGAGCCAGGCAGGTCTGCTCACAGCCCTCTGGAGGGTTTGATGTTGTGGGTTGCAGCAATTTCACCCCTCAGACAACTTCTGACCCAAGTGTGGTACCTGTTATCTACGTGATTTTGCCCCTCTCTGTTTCTTCTCCTCCTCTCCTCTAATTCTGAGATTACTGAAGGGCCAGTCCAGAGCCAGCCTCTTACCAGATGTGCCTCACATTGACACAGAATCATAGAATGGTTTGGGCTGGAAGGGATTTTAAAGATCATGTCGTTCCAATACCCCCACTATGGGCAGGAAATCATCCACTAGACTTCTCCTCCAATGTGGATTCTTGCTAATCTCACTCTCTCTTGCATTATAGTCACACAAATTAATTGCTGTGTGCACACAGCTACAAAAAAAAAAAATATTGCCCCTTTGCTGTAGGGTTCAGCTGTTGCCCCCAAATGGAGCTGATGGAGGGTAGAAGGTTCCAGTTGAACATTGCAGCAACCTCTAGCCAACATCTCTCTCTCAATGTTCAAATAAGTCAACAATTTTTACTCAATTTTACTCCAGCAGAGAATCTGGCCTTACATATAAATAGAAAAAAACTACTGAGCTGCTGTATCAAAATCAATCCTGTCCTGCCTCTTGAAGCTGCCAGAAACAGGGGAAATTTATGCTAGTTTTAATAATGGCTTAAAAAAGTTCTTTGATGAAAAATTACCTCTGGGTCTGCCTCTTTGGAGTGTGCTTCACCCACAGTACCAGTGCCAATTTCCATCTTATCACAGATGTCCCTTCTCAGAATGCAGAGTATTTGGGACTGAAAACAAGGGCCTTGCAAACTCAAGTTCACAAGGAACATTTTTTTTGGCAGGGTCCATAGGTCAGCCTATAAAGAAAGAAAATATCTCTGTTTTCTTCTGCAGAGTTATCAGATTTTGAAGAGAGCTTTCTCCTCTTGTGAGGTCCAGGTAAAAGTTCACCCATTCCCTGGCTGCTTGCTTCTGACAAACAAAAAATTAAGGACCTGAAAATAACTGTTTTATCTGAATAAAAAAAAATAAATATGCTAAACATCCCAAAACAAACACGAGGCTGCTCTGCTGCCAAATTCCACAAGTAAGAGAGCTGCAGGCTGAGGCAGCTGGGGAATAACGGGTAAAGTTTGGCCAGCTGCCCCTCCAGCCCTTCAGGGACCCACAATCCAATTGCAGTGTCTTAGAGGATGTGAATTTCAAGGTTACACCTGGGTGTTCAAGGGCAGGGCCAAGTGTAATCGGCACTTAGATCATAGATTAATCTTATTTGCCATCTATTAGGTTTGATTCCTGCTTCCCGCTCTCCCTCCCTAAAGCCAGGATTATTGTGATAGTTTAAGATAATGGATTCTAACGGAAGAAAGGTCACGCAGGCATTGAGATTTGGAACCTTAAGATAATATGATTAATCTAAAAGCTTCTTTCTAAAAGGGGAGGGTATACTCTCATAGGTTTAATTGAGGGGAGAGAGCGAGAGAGAGGGAGGGAGGGATGGAATTAGCAACATGAAAGGAGGAGTGAAGGATCCTACTTTTGTCAACTGCAATTAATTAGCATAGTGAGGAAACACCATTCATTTACAAGCTGATAAAACTGGTCCTTTTTCTTTTAAATCCCTAAAAGTGATTATTATTCTATTTTTAGATTTTTTTAATCACAAGCCATTAATTGATAAAAACATGCATATTGATTTTCAGGGATACATCCATGAAAAATGTAAACTACCTGGGTGCATGCAGATATGCATGTAAAAATTCATGTGCTGAGGGATGGATATTGCTGCATAAATGAGATATTCTAGTATCAGGTGCTTGGATTTTATAGGCACTGTAAGAAAATTCCACAATAGAGAAATACATTGTAATAAGTTTATAGGGGTAGCCAAAATGTTCTGGGGATTTTGGAGGGACTTGCTGTCCCAAAGAACCAGAAATACTAAATTGCTGCAGAGTGTGACATAATAAAACCTATCCTTAGTTATTTATACTGCCTGAGATTATCAGATAAAGGAATTTGAGAACAAAGAAATAGTCCCTTTGTTATTTATGCTGTTTATTTACTTGGGCATTTGGATAACCAAACATTAAAAAAAAAAAATAAAATCATGTCCTTATGTTCAGCACATGTTGTTTCAATATCACAGGAATTTTTTCAAATATTTTTTTGAAAAAATGTCTGTCATATTTCTATTCCATTTTTAAATCATAAAAATATTTCCCTTAAGATTTATAAACAACTACTGAATACTAATAAACATGTTACAGGCCCAAATCAGGATTGCTATTAACAGGCATTCATGGCTGATGACCCTGCCCACCCACTGACTTAGAATAATAAAGTGGAAATATTTTTTAACTGACTCCAGGCTTTGTGATGTTTTGTCCCATCCTGGAAAACGTTCAAGGCCAGGCTGGATGAGCAGCTGAGCTGGTGGGTTGCACAGGGCTGGAACTAGATGGTGTCTAAAGTCCCCTCCAAGCCAAATCTCCAAACCTTTCCATGGTTCTGGGATTCTGTGATTCCCTGGTTCAAATGTCATCCTTTCCTCACTTGTGCTTTTCTTTAGTCAGATAAATTAGAGTGAGGAACATACACAGCCTTGTTCCCACTCTGTAGGATTTTCTTCAACCACTTAAAAATGATAGGCTTATGGAAAGGGTCATTGGTGTTGGGAATGCTGTAGGGAAATTGAGTATTTTGCATTTGTTGTGTTTGGACTTACCAGTTCTGGGGTCTTACCCATTTTAGAGGTTTTTCCCTAACCTAAGCACTTCCATACTGGATGGATTTACAAATCTTCACTGTTATGCCCTTGGGGCTCAGAAGATGAACTCCAAAACTCCAGCACCCTAAAGTGCACCACGTGCACATCCCAGGGCTCACTTCCCAGGGTGCCCACCCTCCTGGAGCAGAGCCACGATGCTGCCACAGCCCCTGTTAACCTGGAATGAATGGAACCTCTTCTTTTAATCCCCCCCTTCATGACCAGCTGTGTCCCTTTCCACATTACATCCCCTCAGCTCCTGCATGAAAAGGAGGGCAGGAGAATTTCCTTTCTCCCTGACCTTGCAGCCTGATGAAGAACTACTGGCAAGATTATTCCTAGAAACTCAAGAACCAAACCAAGTGTTACTGCTGCCGTGGCTGAAGGGTAATGTAATTAGAACTTGAGCTACGACTGCTTAATACAACCTGTAATAATAATATATGTCTATCATCATTCAGAGCTATTCTAAGACTCAGAGCAGTATTAAAAGCCATAGGAAATAATTAGTAGTGAAGAGGAATCATGAGTTGCAGGGTGCTGCATTCACACAAGAACCAGCTGCTTTAAAAATGACTGTCTCCAACATATGCCATCCCTGCAAGAGCATCTATAGATAAGTTAATATAAGAAAAGATAAAATCCCACGAATGGATTAAGCTATATATTAAGCTTTATAATTCTGTGGATAACTAAGGGAAGGACATTAAACTGAGGAGACAGGGAGGATGGAGCACTTAAGATCTAACTGTGGGTATGCATAAGTCAAATGGCTGCTGCAGTTTTTGCACTGTTTGTGAAAATGTGAGTTTTTACCAGGTAATGTTGCTCTGTAAAGTGTTTTAGGGTATCATATGGAACAGGAAATACAGGTTTCCCAGGGAAAAGAGCAGTGAGACCAGACAAAGCTGCTGGGTGAGCAGATCTGCAGCAGCTGGATATACCTTTGAGAGGGGCTGAACAGGAACAGGTAGAGGTAGGGGTCAGTCACAACTCATGATGGAGAGACAGATCAATCAGAAATTCACAGTCTTCCTTTTCAAGGTGCCACATTAGCACACTGTTAATTGTGCATTTGAGACCCTCTGTGCTGTTCACTACAGTTCTAATTTGCCTCCACAGAAGTGTCATATTTTTGATGGTATTTTAGCCACGTTGTCATCACATTCCTTTGAGAGATTTCATTCAGGAAACTAATTCTGATAGCAGAAAAATAAATAATTAGGCCAATCCATATTTTCCTAAAATTCTCTATGAAACTGCAGAAAAGAAAACAACATTTAAGACTGCCTGAAATTCATCACTTGGGTCTGAAAGACCTGATCCTCCTAAACTCCTTGACCAGGGATACCAGGCATTTAAACTCACACACATCAAGTGCATAGACACTTCCAATGGCCTTGGTATAAAAATAAAGATGTTTAGGCCTCTTTTGTTGTCAATACCCAAAATTTGGTGGTTCTGGGGAAAGCAATTTTCAGACACCTCTTTCAGAACCAGGCCTTGTACTTTTAGAGAAGAGTATTTTCACAGCTGGCTTTGTGCTTCAAGTTCAAGCAATCCTAAAAGTTCAGAAGTAAATGCTAAACTGTCTGTTATTTTGCTTTTTCTCCCCCAGTCTTTGCAGGATTTGTGACCCACAGTGCTGGAAAGGGGGGCACTTCACTGAACAGCCATAAAGGGGATTTTGCTGTGACATTCAGCAAAAATCCTCTCACTGTGAAACATTAGCAAATTTCCAGGCTGATGTTCTGTGTGTTGGTAGAGCAGAAACAAATATTTCCCATGCTGGGGTGCTCCAATATTGCCCAGAAACACATTAACCTGTAAACAAAAGGTACTCCATCACTTCCACCCTCATAATACAAACCTCACTTTTTGAAGCAGGCAGACAGCTTCAAAGCTGATAACAAACCTAAGAAAGACTTCAAGATGGAAATTAGTGAAATAAATTACAGAATTTGTTTTGCACTCAGAAAAAGGAATAGAAAAGGAAAGTGTCTCTGTCGCCTGGGATCTGGGGGATTACACAGACATATAAAAGTTCCCCATGGAAGATTTCTTCCCTACAGAACAGCATTGCATCTGTAAGTTTTGGTCCTCATTTCCCAGAGATGAGCCCTAAAATCTGCCACCACAGGACCACTGCCTAAATGCTTTTAATCACCTTTTTAATTACAGCAGATAAGGTTTTAGCAGAATATTTCCCCTCTCCTCCTTCATTCAGCTGTTGGGATGGGTATGTTTTTCACCTTCCTTGGAAGTAGTTGTCAGCTCTCTTGAGCCTCTCCAGAGGAAAAGCCTCTGACTAATATATGATGTGCTTATTCATCCCAGACGTAGGGCATATCATTCTCGAATGACTGACAAGCGTTCTAAAATGAAGAGAGCTCCAAGTGTGCTCTAATAGTGATGGGAAGCATTTCTAGTCAAACATAAAGCAAATTAATGTGAGCCCCCACTGCACCTTTAATCTGGAAATGTCATAAAGTAATAAGCAGAGTGACCCTGGCAATGTCTAAGGTTGGATTTCAATAGATTTACATCTTAAAGGGCAACTACATATTTTTAAGTAGTAGGGGACCAAATTCAGAGCTTCTCTTTCAGCAGTACAAATCTGGAGGGACCCCACCAATCTCAGGTACAAGAGAGATCTTATTTTATAAGTCTTCATTACAATAATGCTCATCTCTATATTAGTGGGCAGCTCCCCCATTAAAAAAAATCCTGGCCCCTCAGTATCTCTCATTAACTTCAGAAAGGGCAGACTCCAGTCTGTGTGTCTCATTTCAAACTAGTTTCATCAGAAGTATGTTTAATTAACACACTCTTTTGATTAGCATTCAGAATTAAAAGCTGTTTTGAGCAGCTCCCAAAACAGAAGATTGAGTAATACAGATAAAAAGCAACAGACTACAGGTCACATCCCAGTGCAGAAGAAAGAGTTTTTTTCCAGAAATGGAGTATCAATCCAGACCTGTGCCTTCTGTTGCTGCAGCAAATGCCATATTTCCTAGTTGAATAAATTAATAAATACACAAAATACTCAAAGAAATTACACCTGAGGAAATTATTTAAATTATTTAATCCCTCTTCTCCATCAGTCTTATTTAGAGCCTTTTATTCTCCTTCTTAAGACCTATTTTAGATGAAGGACACAAAGAAATCCACTTCCTAACTAGATACAACATTCTTCAAGAATATTAGGAAACCCAAAGGAGTGAACATTGATGATGAAGTGGCAGTGACTCCCATGAGCTCTGAAATACCTGACACAACATCATGGAGGGGAAATGTGCTATGCTGGGACATCCAGCAGCTCCTTTCAGTGTTTGTAGCTGTTATTTGTATTCTCTGCATGACCTTTGCCAAGGTCAGCCCAGACTCTGGTCATGATCCTGCTGCATGTCAGACTGAGCCATCCCTGCCTATAGAACATGATTTTGGGAAAAATCCCTTCCAGCCACAGCTGGGCACCTCTCTGAGTGAATGTATTGGTTTTCTCCATATGGGCACCCAGGATGAATTAATATGGAAGCACTTGTGGCTCAGGAATCCAAAGCCACACAGTCCCATCTCCTGCAAAAGCAGAGCTCTGCTTGAAGAGGCAACACACACTCAGGGGATGGAAACTCAGCAAGCATGAAAAAGTTAACACAATTCAACAATTTACAGCAAGATTTCACGTTAAAGACATCTATTTATTTCTGCACGAGGAAAAAAACCGTAAGATAGTTGCATTTTTGCATTAATCCCCTATTCTACCTGCCATTTTCTCTAAAACACAGTAAATTATCAAGAAAAGATTGATAAAAGAATGAGGGAGAAAGGCATCAAGCAGCAGGTATATCATTGCATTTGTGTGCTTTCACTCAATACAGGATTCCATTTCAGCTTAAATCATTCCTGAGATTGGAAATGAAAAGAAAAAAAAAAAGCCAGAAAAAGGAAAAAAAATACATTTTGTGGTGGGTTGACCCTAGCTATATGCCAGGTGCCCACCAAAGAAGCTACTCAGCTGGGGAAGGGGAGAGAAAATATAACAAAAGGCTCGTGGGTTAAGAAAAGGGCAGGGCACCTCAACCAGATAAGGTTCTGCTTCTTGAAATTCCAGTCACTGGTTTTGCTCCACGGAGGAAATGGGAAGGCAGAGCTGTGCAAAGGTGTCCAAGAGAGAGAGGGAAGGGAAGGCAGAGCCTTTGGAGCAGCAGGCACAGAGTGGCCGTGTAGCCCCGAGGCAGTGGCAGAGTCAGGATTGACTCCTGCTTAAATCCGGGATCTGCAAGAGCCAGGCTCCTCCTGAGGAGAGGGGCACGCCAGCCTCTGAAATGTTATGGTTTCCCCCAATGTAAAATGGGGTTAATCATACATCCCTAACTCACAGGGGTGTTGTGAAGATTGATCAGTTAATGTTTGTACAGAGCTTTGGAAATGTAAAGTGCTATATAAATGCTAAGGATTATTATGTTCCACTCTTTCTCTGCAGCTGAACCCTTTGGGGAAAAGGAAGAAAAATCTATTAAAAAGTACTACTTGCATTTTATATCTCTGCTTCTTTTTCTCTTCCTTGATGCTTTTAGTAACTTGGGGGAGATGATCTCTAAAAAGGATTTGTGGGCTCATGTTCTGAATCCTCTGTCAGCCTCCCTCACCAGTAGCTAACCTCATTTTCACTCATACATATTTAAGGTGGGATATGACATCCTTTAACACACACCTATACCCCACAGTCAGTGCATGAGTTTAAACTACAGGTTCTAGTGCAAGATATGTCCCTAATCCTAGCTCAGCTGAACATGGTGGCATTGGCTGTGGGGTTTGTGGAGCAGATCTTCCACTTGGGCTTTGGCCCAATTGTCTGCTGGATGATGAGCCTGTTATGGGGTCCAGCTCAACCCTAACTGAACATTAAGGAACATATCTAGCCCTGTGAGAAGAGCTGTCTAGCTCTTGGTGACTGGTGTTTGTGAGCCCTAAGTGTTGGTTTCATGGACAGAAACACCACTGGAAGTTAGCACTAAATTTAAAAGTATGGAAGAAACAGGGTACACAAACAAAATCCATTCTGTCAAAATCAAGAGTGACTGTGGAGTTATTGTGGCAATATTTCTGTCTATTCAGAGAGGAGAAAGTTGGGGCTGTTTAGCTGGAGAAGACAAGACTGCATGGAGACCTTATAGCCACCTTCCAGTGTCTGAAAAGGACCTACTAAGAAGCCAGGGAGCGATAAGACAAAGAAGAACAGCTTCAAATTGAAAGGGAGAAGATTTAGATTATGTGTTAGCAAGAAATTCTTCCCTGTGAGGGTGCTGAGGCACTGGAACAAGTTGTGCTGAGCAGTTGTGGATGCCCCATCCTTGGAAACATCCAAGGGCAGGTTAACAAGGCTTTGAGCAGCCTGGTGTAGTGGAAGGTGTCCCTGCCCACGGCAGGGGGATGGAATGGGATAAGCTTTATGGTTTCATCCAAGCCAAAGCATTCTGTGATACTATTAGATAATGCAACCCTACCTAAAGAAACTATACCTTGTTCTGGAGCTCAATCTCCTGCCTGCCATGTGAAAGCTTTAAACCCCACAAACAGGAGCATGTGAATGGTTCACTCTGGGCACACCTACAGGAGGGCTGATGCCCTGCTAGACATAACCCACCCCAAAACTTCAGCATCTCAGGCAGAGTGAACATTATCCTGCACACCAACATGCACAGAGTGCCTTGTCCTCTCTCTTCCCTGACACTTAGGATTAGACCAGTAATACACTGAAACCAGTGGAAAGATTCCTGTTGGTCCCTGGTCATGGTAATCCCTTTAGATGCAAAGCTGATTAAGTTGCTTATGATCACACATGGAAACAATGGCTAAACACAGGCAGGTGGCACTCACCAGCCCCAGTGCCATCCCCAGCAAACACACTCTGCCTCCTGCAAAAGGTGTGGAACAGTAAAGCAAGGCCCAGGATGAAGATTTGCAAGCCAGAAAATTATCAGATTGGGGAATTAAACTTTCATTTGCTACAGTAATTCAATCAGAGGATTTGCAAGAATAAATTAATTAAAAGAAAGAACAACACCACAAATGGTCTCAATAACACACTTTAGCCAATACCAATGTTGCTACAACATTTTAATAAAAAAACGGTTTTCCTATTTTTTTTATTTTTTTTTTTAAGGGATACCCCCTCTCAAGTAAAATCCTCTTCAAGTAAGAGCTTTATTATCTCCAATTTCTTGGCAGCCACTAGAGTAAAGGTCACTTAATAAAGTGCATTTATTCCTCATTGCAGGAAAACAATATGTCATCCCTATGTTCATTATTTACCAAATTGTCTTCATTTTTTTTTTCACCTGCTGGGCTTTGGGCTATAAAAATAAACAATATTGTAAAACTAAGCCAGGCCTTTTCAGAAAGGATCAGAATTTGTCAAACATGCTCAGTTCACAGAGAGTAAAGGAGAGTGTAAATCCGAGCAGTGCTGAATGATTCATCTTCAGGAAAAAATATCCAGTTAGAAATGCAGACAGGGAGGGCTGAGTTTAAGCAAGCTGAGAAAGAGTCATAAACTGTGAGTGTAATCACTGCTAATAGCTCAAAATGCATGACAAATAACAGCTGATAATAGTAATTTCAGGAGTCTCTAATCCTGTGTTAACACTTGACCAAAGAAAAACTCAGATCTGAATTTTCTTTTTCTGAACCAGAGCCCAAATTATCATTTGACCTAATGAATCCTTGAAGATAATAATAAAATAAAAAAAATTCAAATCTGATTACAGATTTCAGGATCTTCAAAGATGGTACCTGAGAGCACGAATAGTCAACAGGTTTTAGGGTGTAAACATAAAAAATATCAGACATTGGAGGTTCATACATTCAACCACACTGGTTCTTTTGACACTGTTTTCTTCCTCTGGCCTCTCTCTCACTTGTGCACATCCCCAGCCCCAAGGTGAGTGAAATGGCACAAGGTAAAGCTAGAAGGAAGTTAAAATCTTTACATATCTCAACACGTTTTGTTTTTTTTTTAGCAACAATTTCAATTTTTATCCCTAGCATTTTCTAACCAGCTCTAGACAAAACTAATAGGATATGCGTCTACCACATCTGCGACTTTTTAATTTGTGTATGTTGCATCCTATTTCCCTGCTCTCCATCTGCTTGTTGTCTTTTTAAACTAGGATGGTGCAGCAAGTTTTACACTGGCTGATGCTGAGGGGCTGGAGACTGGCTGCTTATATCCCCTTTCCAACTCACAGCCTTGCTCCCTGGAAAAGGGATTTGTCCCTCCATTCTTCTCACAGAGCCAAAATCTCCATGGGACTAAGATGAGAGCTGGGGGAAGATTTTGTGATGACAAGGCATGATTTCAGAGACACCAGCATCCTTGTGTTGCAGATGTAAGTGCAATAAGATCACTTCACTTGGAGTCCCCATGAATTTCTGCCTTGATCTTAAACACTTTAACTGGCAAAACTTCCCTTGTGCCTACAGTGCATTCAGCCCTCCTCAAGTTGGAGGAGCACCTAAAATGTAAAACTAAGCCTTTAGAGGGTTAATATGCCAGCTGGGATAACTCCTTTGGTTGAAGTTTATTAAATCCAGCCAGCAGACTGTCTGATTGCTAATAGGATTTCCAGTGTAATATCTCCTTGTAAACAAAAATACTGCACTTATCTGCTGGGCATCTCAGTCGCATGCGTGCAAATGCGTGGCCCTACGAATCTTTTTCTGCATTTATTAAGCATCAGAAAGCAATCTCCTCATGGTGCAGCCAAATGCAGAACCAGAAAACTCTTTAAAGCAGCCTGTAGCATGCAAAGACAATCCCTGTAAAAAGCAGGTCCTTGGTGTAAAATTTGCCAAGTTCTTCAGAAAGCATATAAAGATATTTAGCCTATTGTTCACATATGGAGCAGAGTTGTCTCTCTTTTGTTTCTTTTCCTTTCATCCACTGTTTCTTGTTCTCCCCCACATCCCACAAATGCACAAAATTTTGTCCCACCATTTGATCTTGTGCCTTGTGCACTGTGCCCCTATAGCATCAACCTGGCCAGTGTCCTTCTGAAGGGAAGCATGCTCATTTTGTCACCTGCAAGCAGCCAGGATTAGTAAACAGTTTTACAACGAGGTCCCCTCTCATTCACCTCTTCTTGAGGCTCAACAGGTCCAGCTCCCCCAGCCTTTCCTCACAGGAGTGATTTTCCAGACTCCTGACTAATTTAGTGGCTCTCCTGGATCTGGAGCTCCGTGTCTCCCTTGGAGTGAGGAGCCCAGAACTGGAGACAGAACTGCAGATGTGCCTCACCAGTGCAGGATCTCCTCCCTTGACCTCTGGCACTGCTATTACTAGTCCATCCCAGGGTACCACTGGCCTGCTTGGCCACAAGGATACTCTGCTGGCATATGAGACAGTCTGACCAGCAGGTCAGCCCCCAGCCTGTACTCGTGCATACAAAAAGATAAATAATCAGATAAAAATCTTTAATATGTCATTACAGCTTAAGTCTATGCATTTGTCACAGTGTGAAATGTCTCTGTCTTAAATTTCCCATAGGGATTGCCACATGTAAAACAATGACAGAAATAGAAAACTCAGGTTATGATACCAACATTGGGTAGTGGTGCCACCTGAGCTGTCACTCAGCCCTCACAGGTAATCTCATGCAGCTCTCCTCTGTTTCTTCACAAATGAAAGCAAGAGCAAGGCTAGGACAGGAACAAGTAGCAGAAGCAGCCCATAGCCATGTGGACGGGAAAATCATGGGAACAGCTTTATTCCACACATTTCTTCCTCCACACCTCAAGGCTGTAGCAGCAAGAACTTCCCTCCTGTAACTTCTAAGTAAAGCATTTGAGACTCAGATTCTAATATAAAGTCACCTAAATTCTGCACAAAGCTGTAAAGCAGCCAGGATGGAACAAATGCCTCCAAAGTTATTGCTGGTATGAATTCAGATTTTTTTTTTTAGTCAACAGAAGTTTTCCAGCAAAGAGGATTTCAGGAGTGAAGTGGGGAAGGCACAGTCAGGCAAGTACATTGAATTCCCTTTCTTCATAAAGAAACACTTCCTAACTTTGCTGGAGACCTCACAGATAAAGCTGGCATCACTTTTTCTTGCTCACAGGGGGTGACCACAGGGGCTCTGCCTTGCATGTATGAACATAAGAACCCATATTTTGACACCTGAATAGAGGCACAGGCCAAACTCGAACACCTGGCACGTTTCCTGGTTGCCAATTCATACTGCTTGAGATACCTATTATACAAAGAAAAGTAGTTCCCAATCTTAGCCTAGAAATCCACAGACCTTTTTTTTTTTCTTTTTTTTTTTTTTTTTAAATTAAAAGCAAATAAGACTCCTAAATTGCAACCCTCACTTATCAAATGGCTAATGTTATCTCATTCTGCAGTTTTAGCCAGCTCTCCCCAGTGGTCTGCCAAATAAATACCATTCTTTGTTTCATCCAGATTGATCTTCAAATCAGTCTGCCCTCCACCCAGCTTCTATCTTCTGAAGACACTAAATGTATCATTCTAGCACATTAGTGTAATTGCCTATAATAGAGATGTGCAGTTAGAGGTAATTTACATGCACATATGCCTAACAGTGCCCTCACATCCTCATTGAGCATAAGGGATGGCAGGTAGAACCTTGTGAATGAGTTAGATGAGCAATTTCTCATTATTATTCTTTCTATATTTCTTTTTTTATTTTTTTTAATTTTTTATTTTTTTTTTTAAGAAAAGGAACAAAAGTGACGTCAACAGCATCTCCTTGTACTTCTCTGAGGGGCCACATTTTCAAAACAACCCTTGCTAATAGCAGCAGCTTTGCTGACAAATCAGAGCAGTTGTGTATATTTACTCCATAGAATCCCACTAGGACAGACCCTGTCCTACATGGAAATCTGAAATTATGGGTGTAAAAGAAATGTGAAAGCTTCAATAAATACTAACCTGATTGTCATGTACTTACTCCACAATTCCTTATCCAGAACCACAAAATTCAATATATTAAAAAACTTCATGGGATTTTCTGCTTCAATATTTTAATAAAATCCTTACCAACACTGTCCTTGATGTCCCTAAGGATAGCTGAATCTGAAAGACCTGTCATGGACTGAATCTAAAGAAAATGTTTTGAGAATTTCTATTTTAATGGGGAAAAAAAAAAAAACAACAAAATTTACACCCATTTCCCATATAAATTTACCTTTATTTTTCTAAGAAATAGCTATGGATTTTGTCCCCCTCTAATAGAAATAGCTTTTGCAAGAGATTGAAAAAGTCCTCCCTCTGGAAAATAGAAAGGACGACTTAATCTTGCATGTGTTTATGGGAGTCATCCATTCTCTGCAAGTAAGGATTCCATTCCTGAAAGTTTTTATTAAACAAGGAGAAACTTGAACGAAACAAAACAAAACAAAAAAAAAAAAGAAAAGTAATTTAGGATTCAAATTTTATGTTCAGTAAACGATTGCACTACCCCTTAATATCCTTCTACTACTTTTGCATTTTCCACAGAGTGATTCCCATTCCCATTTTGCCATGAAATATTCTGTGGCACCCAGGCTCAGCTCCAGCACACACATGGCAACACGGCATTTTGAGCTAAAGAAAAAGGTTACTTAATGACTGACTTGGAATCCCTGCACTGGGTTTCAAATCTGGCCAGATTTTACTTTCAGTACCATAGAGAGGATCTACTCCATTGAGTCATGAAGCTGAAAATAAACCAAACCTAACATTTAAATTATGATTTTGCGCAGCTGAGATGTTTCTTTCATACCTCATTGAGTAATTTGCAATGTAAAACTGCTGCCATAGAAGATCCTCATTCAGTGATTTTTATATGGATCTTGCTATTTAGGGAGAAGAAGCAGAAAGAACCAAGAGCCTGCTCTAGAGGAGGCGTAAATCAGACTATTTCTGCTGAGGACCCAGTCTGGAGTGTCAGAAGCTTTTCTAGTCAAGTTCTGAAAGTGTAGTGTTTTCTTATGTGTCCAAAATGATTTAAAAACTTGCCTTACATCTAATTTTTAAACAATCTTCCCAGGAAAAGGACTTTTGTGGCTGGAGCTCTTCACCGTCATGCTGTAGAAAATCCCTCATGCCTCATCAGTGGGGAGGAAATCTCTGCAAATCACCCTTTGGAGAGTTTCATGGAGTCTGTAACTCTGGAGGGAGCAGGATTTGAGTCCCCTGTCTCATCAGGGCATGAACCTAGGCTACATGGAGAGCACTGCTGGGGAGTTTGTGAACCAAGCAGAGACCTCCTTGCTTCTTGTTGTTGCAAAAAATCTCAATTTTTTATGTTCTCCATAGTGATGAGGCTCAGTGGGAGGCTTCAGGCTCAGTGTTGATGACTTTGGTGCCAACACACTTACACCCTAAGCCTGTTTCTTCATCCTTCTGCTGCAGGGAGTCTCTGTGGAGGAGAGACATGGGTGGGAGAGCTGTGGCAGGAATGAGACCCTGACTTAGCACAGGGAGACACAGATCCATTGCAGAACAATAGATCGTGGTTTTATGGCACAGGTTTCTCTTCATAAACTGAAATGCTTATGTAAGTAATCATTGACTTTTAATCTGTATTAGTGGCATAAATGGATTGGAGAGAGGCAAGCAAATTTACACATGCTTAAATAAGAAGCTTCCTCAGGGACTTCCCTCTTCTTTGTTCTCCAGCATCAGGTACATTTTCTCTGCCTTTCTCTTGTAACTTTGTCTTTATTGATTTTATAATAAACCACATGTTTCAATGATCAGCAATTTTTTAGATACAATGATAATACTTTTGCTCTTATAGAATAATATTTTGCACTCCTGGCTTCTTCCATTCAAGTATCTCAAGCACTTTGCAAGCTTCACTTACTTAATGCAGATCAATTACAGGCAGCACCTCTTTTAATAACTCTGCTTTTCCTTCAAGGGAATTGCATTTGGCAAACCTGAATCACAGCTCAGTGTTAACATAAACACACAAATAATCCAATGCAAACACAAATGACTTCCCTCATTTAAAAAAGGCAGCATGGCACGTGGCACTAACCACTAATCCGAGCTTCCTAAGGTTACTTTTCTTTCGGATTCCCCAGAAATGAAAGTGTGTTCTGATTTTCCTCTCGTCATTTGTTGGGGTGGAGAAGTTGCCACTAGGAAGTCTGAAACTATTCCCACCTCTTCCCATCTCAGCTGTCACCAAGTCCCTGGCAGATGAGGTGGTTGAAGCAGGATACCTCAGCCTCCTCTTCCCCACACTTGGGGTTTCGAGATTAGGGAAAACCTCCACTGTTCTGCACATTATAAAACTTTTAGCAAGAGGCTAATGAAATGCAAAGCTTTCTGTAAGGCCAACACTAGCCTTCCTATCAAATCATCTGAAATATTTATTTGCCCTCTTGAATAATTGATAGGGGCATCAGCTCTCCCGGTCAATTGATTTATTAAGGGACTGTTTGGAATTAAACAGCTTAAAGATATTAGATTTAGCAGCGACCTTGCTTGTTAGCATATTCATTTACCTACGGGAGCTCCCATTAGATATTGTTAATACATGACGTTCCCAGTCACGGCCTGGATCTCCTCAAATTGCATTAACACTGGGCTGTTTAGCCACAGAATAACAGCTTTGATTGAGTGCTTGGGCTTGGTGTAATTAGATTTTCCTAGAAAAGGGGGGACTATTTTAATGCTGCGTGCGTTAAACTAGATATGTCATCAGCATTACTGTAATTGGCAAACAGGAGCTTTGGAGACCTGGCTGTGTGTGAATGTTTGTGTTTATGACTTGTCCTGCCATTGTCATAGATGCCATATAGCAGCCCTGCTGATTTGTGTGTGCATGACACTGATAGAAAGTAGCTGGCCTCTTCAATAAGCATCCTGTTTGAAATCGGTGAAACATTCTATACTGAATAATGGGATCAATTTATTGCTATTTAAAACTGCCAATTATTTCTCGCACTGGAAAGGTCATAAAACTGGTTGGTCAATGATGAACACATATCATGAGTTGGCATGTTTTTGTTAAACATACAGGAATGTAGAATCATAGAATGGTTTGGGTTGGAAGGGACCTTAAAGATCATCTCATTCCACCCCCTGCCATGGGCAGGGACACCTTCCTCTAGAACAGGTTCCTCAGAGGCCCATCCAACCTGGCCTTGGACACTGCCAGGGCTGGGGCATCCACAGACAGAGATAACCTTCCCAAGTTCCCTCTCTAACTCTACCAAAACTTACCAGAGAACACATTTACACCCTTCTACAAAACTCTCAGTAGGGCACAATCCTGCTGAAATTCATTTCAATCATTCCAGCATGAAACAGAGTAACAGAGCAGGGAATCGGGCACTTCATTTTTAATTACACACACCTTGCTATAATTAAAGGTGCACACAAGTAATCAAATGCTCACTATCCATGTCTAACCTCAAGATACCTTGAGGGTCAGGCAACACCTTTGGATATGTATGCATGAAATTGCCACTGGCTTTAAAATCTCTGTGTGCCAAAACTCTGCTACAAGCAGAGTAATTCTGTACTGGGCACTGAATTAGCAGGGACACATGGGTGGAGCCCAGGGAAGAGCTAGAAAAAAATAAAATGGCAGAACAGGGGGGAGTTTCATAAATCTGAAGAAAGTACAAAGTGTTTGTTGTGACTTTAAAAGGCAAAACCAGAGAAAGATGGCTGGAAGACGTACTCAACTGGTCTGTAAATTTCAGTGAGTGCTCAGTGTGGTCAATGGCAGCATTGTCCCCACCACCAGTTTGATTATAAAGATTTAGGATGGCTCATGAAAACACAGTTGTCCACAGCCAGTTCAGGGAGCTAACAACGAGCCTGTGTTCCAACAAGTTTGGAAGCTACTGATGTAATTACAGAGGGCAGGGAATGTATTTATTTATATGAGTAGACACACATACATACATTAGAGGGACTTGTTCAGCAGAAATGGGACTGGAGTTACTAGAGAAGTGCTGTGGAAGGAGGGAATGTGCTGCAGAATGAGGCTGGATGTAAAGAAGTGTTGCCAATATGGGAACTTCCATCACTTAACAGAAGGAAGAGCAAAGGGAAAAAGAAATAAAATATGGTTTAGCCTCCTTCTCCCCCCAAAAATACTGCAAAACATCTTGAAAGATATACCCTGATATTAAAAAGTCGGAAATACCATGTTTTCCTTAAGTCTGTGCTCTCTTTAATGAACAGATTTGTTCTGCCAGCTCTTCAACAAGTGAGGAATCCACTCTTCCCTTGTTTTGGCTTTTTTTTTTTTTTTTTTTTTTTTTTTTTCTCTTCCAGTGGGACAGAAATACTGGAAATGTTGTGACTGGCTGGTTTTTTAAAAGCCAAATTATTTCATGTGCCAAAGTACCATACTTGGGAAAGAAGCAATTTCCAAGAAGGGTTGTGTATACAGCCAAAGCAGTAAACAAAAAGGAACAACAAAAGTCATTTGTCCCTGAGCAGAGGCTAAGAGGATTTTAAGTTAAAGACTTGAAGCAATAAACTGGCAGGTGACTGGCAGAGACAGCTGCCTGAATATTTGAAACTAGGCTGAGTTTTGTAAAATGTATTTATTTTAATTGAGCTCAAACATGCCCTCATTAGTAATGTGATCCTGCTGCTGAACGCCAGGTCAGGACAAGGGTGCTCAGAGCCAGGGCTCCAGAGCTGGAGCCCAGACCCCCACAGGCAAACCAAGACTGGAGAAAGATGACTCTTGGTTACACAAACAAAATAACAAAACAGCTCTGATTCTCCCCAAAAGATGGGCACAGAACCAGAATAGAACGACCCACCCTCAGAGTTTGACTTGGGCCCAGAGATGTCAATATGCCCATTTATTTTTGCAGGACTCATGCAAATTGTTTTCCTTGTGACACTGCATTTCCTGGCTCCAACTGACCCTGGAGCTTCTCAGCCCATGTATTCCCTTTACGAGGCAACTTTCTTGGCTCGCAGGCACACGGGTCATCAGCGTGCAGCTGAAGTTCACCAGAGTTTGAGATGCAAATTTCCAAGTGGCAACAAAAAGTAGCTTTTTAGTTTGAAAGCCTCTGGCAAATTTTTGGAGGGCAAAACTCGGATTTTTTTTTTTTTTTTTTTTTTTTTTTTTTTTTGGAGTAAGGCTGTTGGGAAAAAAAAAAACAAAACGCAAATAAAAGTAAATAAATTTCTCCTGTTTCAGTAGTGGAAATCCCAGGAGGATCAGTAAGGAAATCTAATCATAAATGCAAAGTGCAACTGGCAACCTGACTCCCCCCTCTCACTCACAGAGAAGCAAAATAAAATCACCACTATGATTAACAAATAAGTGAGCCGATTTTATTTGCAGTACCTAATAATCTATCCTTTTTTGTTTTTTAAATCAACAAATCCTTTGTTAGTTCACATTAATTAATGGAAATAAAAGGTAAAACGGTTTCCAGAATCTGGAGTTCTCTGCAGAATAACCCTCAGAAAGAGGCACATGTTCCTACACCATGGATCAAGCCTGTACACAATCCCTCTGCACCCAAAAAAGCCACCTTCCCTCAGTGACTAGCACAGTGCCCAAGTAGTCCCACACTAATAATCAAATAGTCCCTCACCAGCAATCAATTCTGTTCAGTGGTAAAGAAATCCTTGCTGTAAATAAAAGTAGAATAAACTGGAACTAATGATTTATCCCATATTTTCTGTGAATTGCTATTCCACTAGGCATGACATTGAACCAGGAAAAAAAAAAGACAGAGTAGATGTTGAATATAAACAGAGTAGAGTTTGCATTCCTGGGCTGATGTTTTATTTAAAAAGGCAATTCTGGTTGCCATTCCTTTTTTTTAATATATATAAGGAAGAAAATGAATATTTTCTGAGTATTGCTTTTCTCTTTCATTCATCCAATGTGCAAGAAACTAGTCCCTAAAATAACTTGGAGCTTTTTGTTTGTTTTTTTTTTTGGTTTGTTTTTTTTTTAATGCTGAGGAAAAAAAAAAAAAAAAAAAAAAAAAAACAAAAAAAAAGAGAGAAATTGTTACCACTGCTTCCTGGTTTTATTAGCAGGCAGTCCTTTTCCAGAAAGCCATTTTCCTGGCAGGGAGTGTTTGTGGGGGCACAGGTCCTGTCCCCCCGTGGCTGTGCCCTCTGGACAAACAGGAGTTTGAGTGCCAGAGTTTTGTCTGACAATACTCATCTCTGGTAAGTGTGAATGAGTGTTAGATATAAAGCAGGAGGCCGGACACAAAGGGCCCAACAGGGCATAAAAACAATACATATTGCACACTGTGACTCCTCTGATGGGCAAGGCAGGGGTGGAAGGAGAGAGAAACAGAGAATTGCACTCTTTGCATTGGGGGATTTTCTTGGTTCTGGGCTTGTTTGCAATTCTTTGTGTGTCAGAGTAAAAATAATGGATTTGGGGAGAACGACCTGTTAAAAACCTTCCTTGTTTTAGAACATTCCCCCCACCCCCTTCCTTCCCTAGTCACTATTTGTCACAGTCAACTCCTGAAATCCTCTATTAATCGCTAAATCCCGATAATAGCGGAGGTGGGTTGGCTGACCTGTGAAATTAGGTCTGCATGTAAAAAGGAATTGAACTGTTCGCGCTTTGGAAATAACTCTGTCGGTATTTACACTAGCATTTGAACATCAAAGATCTCCCCTGGGCTCCTGTAGGTGCCTCTAATCCAAGTACCAATCAACCAGCTCAGCTTTTCCACCCAGCCAGCCCAGCTTGGAGATACATCCCAGCCAACCAAGAGGCAGGTGAGAAGCTTCTTGCTGCTTGTCAGCCCCCAGGTTTCCATCAGAGCGGGGCCCCAGGAAACTGCTAACAAAATAGATGGGGAAAAAAAAAAACAAAACAAACAGCATTTTTATTTCACAGGAGAAACAGCCTACCCACCTCGTGAGCAAGCATGTGCACAAATTGCAATTACCATCTTGAAAAGAGGCCTTTAAATACAACAGGCTCAGCAGACTATGGGAAAGTAGAAACTAAAAGGAAGAGTAGGAATTATTTCCTTTGCTTACTACTAGCAATATTGCTATTGTTTTAAAGAAGCCTTCACCTCAGAGTGCTGCAGTGTCTCTGTCCCTCAGCTCTCTTGCTGTTTGCATGGGCACAGCTGCTGCCATTGCAGATGCAGAGCTCAAAGCACTGCTCTCACTCAAACAAAAGTCCCACAGTGACTTGGCCATAGGGATATTTTTCTTCCCATTCTACAGATGGGTAAAGAGAGGCCTCCAGCAAACATCCAGCACCAGTTCCAGCTTCTCTTATTTCACAGAGAATGGCTGGGACCTTAAGGTTTATCTCTTTCCAACACCCTGCTCTGGGCAGGGACACCACTAACCCAGGCTGCTCCAAGCCCCATCCAACCTGGCCATGAACTCTTCCAGGGATGGGACGCTCACAGCTTCTCAGCACTGTCAGAGTAAAGAATCTTTTCCCAATATCTGATCTAAACCTACTCTCTGCCAGTTTGAATCTATTCCCCCTTGTCCTGTCACTACATACCTTCATAAAATCTCTCTATACCTGTAGGCTCCCTTCAGGTACTCAAAGGTCACAGTTAGGTCATCCCTAGTCTCCCACACTTCCTGCAGGAGATGGCTCCTCTGAAGTTCTGATAATTTGGATGCATTTGTTCTCACCTGCTTCAGTTCAGTCCCAAGGCATCTATCCCATGCCATTTGACAATGGGTTTAAATTTAGACAAAAGTATTTTCAAGAGGAGCAGAGAGCTGCATTCCCTCCCTATTAGCTCCAGCCTCTACGGGTGTGGGAGAGGACTGGGAGAAGGGGAGGAATCATTTCCCACCATTTGCTAATAGGGTAGGTGAACTGCACAGCATCAAGTGTGCTCCTCCTGAGATCCATTCTCAGACACATTAGCTATTTAGCTCAAGAAACCCAAGGTGAAGGTTGATCTAACATTTACCTTTGGATATCTTAAAGAAAACTAAAAAAAAAAACCAAAACAAACACGTTGGAAAGCAATCTAGGAAAAAACTCCACAATGGCCATATAAAAAAGTTGGTATGATTTTCATGATATTTTAAAAAGTTGTCATGATATAAGGCTGCAACAGAAATCTCTTACCTTTAGACTGCTCCACCATCTCCTATTTTTTATGGACCTTTACTAAATTTACCCAGGGAGAAAGAAGAGGCAGAGATCACCTTTTACGCTTTTCCTTTCTTTTCCTCTTTTTTTTTTTTTTTTTTTTTTTAAATGACAATAGAATTTTTTTTTTTCCTAAAGTTGTATTAGGGATTCACTTAAGCAGAAATGAACTGTAATATGCAAATAGTTCTAATTGGACTGCTAATAGAGCGTGTCTCTGTTGTTTTTTTGTAGGGAGTTTTATGCCTATGTAATCAGTGCAGACAGCCGTTAAGTAAATGAAGAGGCAACTAACAATGTCAGAAAAGAGACCGGGCGGTTCCAGCTGACACTACCCTAATCTTCCAGGACCCATTAAATGGCAGTTTCAACGCATTACCTACCATAACATCCTTGAATATCACTGATTTTATTTGCAGTATCAAACATTCCATTTCATGCCCCATTAACAGTAGGAGCCTGGGCTTTTTGACGCAGCTAAACATTTTACTAACTACCTGGACTAAGTAACCAATTAACTTTTGGAGACAATACGGCCAATTAAGCGCGAAAAGGTAAGGCTGTCATCCCCCACTAAAATTGAATTTCCTTTTCCTGATGGCACTTATTGTCGGTGTTCAATTGTTAATGGAGATTTGGTCCCTATTAAAAGGATGAAGCCGAAGGATAATGGGAAAGTTCAGAGGACTTGGTTCCTAAAGAGTAGGTCAGAAAATGTCCCAATTGGCCACTAATTCAGTCATCTTTTCTCCATGCCAGCTCTCTGACTGGAATAGGGTTGGCAATGCTCTCATCTGACCCACCATGGTAACACACTGTACAGAGTGGTGGCCTCACACACCCAAGGGCATTTAGGGAACTTACAAACAACCAAAAGTATAAACAAATATAACACTTGGATTTTTCAGCGCTGAAATATCATTCTTCTCACATATTGAGCTGTTCAGCCCAGAGCTGAGCCTTTGAGAGAGCTCTGGAGCCCAGGGAGCAGGCACTGTCATGGAGCCTCCCTGGCTGCTGTCAGCAACCCTGCAAGAGATGGACACTTGTGCCAGCCTGAAGTGCTCGTCTTCATAACCTACATGGATTTTTTTCAGCTGTTGCCATCAGGCTGAAATCTTCTGCCTTGTCATCAATACATGAAGAAGCTGACACCTTGAGATGCTCTCATAAATATGTTTTTCTTCCTCAGAGAAAGTAGCAATGTGCCCATATATGCTGTATAAAGATAGAAAAGTTTAGGGTTTATACATTCTAATTTTTGATTAAAATAATTTTTATTTTATACATCTGCTCTGAGTAAAAGCATCATCCCCTAAAACTGAAAAATGTTTCCACCAAAAAACCTGGCAGCAACAAGACAATGGGTAAGCTAAATATCTCCTCAAAGACATGCACTTTATCAGGTCTTTCATTACATTATCTCAAAGCACTTCCCACAGTACATTCTGTTAGGATAACTTTTTTATATGATTTAGGGTTTTTCCCCCCAGAAAGGAGCTGAAGGAAGAAGCAAAAAATTTCAGTATCCAGAAACAAGAAATGGCACAAATGCAGAAGTGGTGTTTTTCACAAGTACTTTATAAACAGAAATGCACAGAGAGCATAAGCAATAGGCAGAAAAGTCTGACATGGATCTACCCTAAAGCTGCTTTTTGGTCTCCAGCCAGACAAGTCTGTGTGCTTGGCTCTCTGTGTCAGGCAGAAGGTGTGTGCAGATAATCCCCCATCCCAAAGAAGGCATTCTTTTTGATAAGGATAGCACATATCCCAGGGCACCTGGTGTCTGACAGAGTGGCAAGCCAAGCATGGCTGAGGCACAACATTTGAGAATCACATTTTTGTCAAACTCAGTGGAGCCCCTCTATCTCTATCTGCAGCAAAGGTACCTGTTGAAAAGTACTGTAATCAAGAATACAAGTATAATGTAACCATTATAAGCACATTGGGAAGCTTCATATTTTTGACACTGAATAAATCCCAGTGCTGGTTTTGTGGCTTTCCAGACTTTGTGAATATTTCCATCAAGTAAAGCATAACCCACATTAAGATGCAGGCCTACTCTGCCATAACATATTTAAAGATTAGCCCAGTCACCACAGAATCATCTTAGACTGTTATTAATCTAATCTCTTAAATGCATAGAATATCAAAACAAGGAAGCAAGTGAGCTAATTTCTGTCTGCTCTAACAGCAAAAATATGACTTTGGCTTTTCTCTGCAATGCTTTACACCACTGAGCAACGTCTTGTGGGCAGAAACTCAGCCCCCATATTGCTGCTTTTAGTTTTTGGGATTTTACTGGTTCACCAGCTACACCTTCCAATTAAATCTGGTGTCATTAGGCTTCTGTGGGACCCACATCACACCATGGAGTCCTCATTACCTTTAGTGACTTACTAGCCCAGTTTGAAATATCTAGTACCCAGGTTAGCATATGAAACAAGGTTTAAAACAGTTATTGAAGTGCCCCTGAGATCAGAAAAGTAATTAAGCTTTCAGAAAAGTAGGCAAGCTTTCAGAAAAGTAAGGTTCCATCCTCTTTTTTGACCATAATTCATCTTCTACCCTTCTCCTAGTCAGCTGTCTATTGCATCAAATCTGCAAAAGAAAAAACTGGAGTTTTTCTGCCTTGCCCATCATCATTGACTACTAAAATGCCACAGAAAAATCAGTTTTTACTGGAGTAAAAGTTTAACTCTCTTTACTTTTCTTCCTCTTTCATCCTGGCAGAGATCCCTGGTTGAATCAGAGGCAGCAATCCTTACACTTTAGCCTGCAAGATCCTTGAATTTGCCTTACGGTTCAGATATAAACTACCCCAACTCATTTCTGTTTTTAACTTTGGCTTGCAGGGTTTTTTTTTTTTTTTTAAGTAAATAGATTTTGGCATATTCTCAGCTCCAAAAATATAAAGATTTGTTGCTTGGTTATAAAAATGGAAACACATTAATTTTAATTTGACAAAGAATGTTTCATGAAGCTATTTAACTTAATATCAAGTTGTAATGAGAAAAGTTAAGGGAAGAAAAAGCTTTTGAAATTAATTGTTTCAAAATATTTAAAACCCTCCCTCTCCACACCCTTGAAGATATATGGAGCTAAATTAATGGCACAGCATAGGGGAATTTGCTCAATGGGAATTTTCCATTATTCTCAACAAAAAGCCCCTAATGCTCGTGGGTTCTGACAGAAACCATAGTTATGAGAAACATATGTCCCTATTAATAAATTACATCTTTGGTCAAAGCTCTGACTTGCTGTTGGGTAAGTGAGGACAGAGCTCAGCTGGGCAGCAAGGCTGGAGGCAGTGGCAGGGGCACCCAGCCCTTCTGCTCCTCCAGCTCCAGGATTCAGGGCTGTGAGCAGTGCTCACCAAGAACCACCTCCTGAGCATGTACAGATCCAACTCAGCCAGCACAAGATGTAATTTTCATGTGGTATTCATGGAAAGCACCCAGCCCCCTCCTTCCTCTCTGAGCACTGAAGACATCCCTACAGCCCAGGCTGCACCCTGCTTGGAGACCCAGCTCCCACAGACAAATTCTGCATCTACAAGAGATGATTTCTAGAGAAAACGCAAACTTAATGAGCTAATCCTCACCCAGCTCTAACTGTGCTCCTGCAGAAACTCTTCTGTCTTCCTTTGACTAACATTCTTTGCTTCTAGCTCCCTGGACAGCAACACTATAAAAGCAAGTGAGGGGGAGAAAAATCTACCACAGTTCCTTCAGCCATCAGTACATCTCATCTGAGTTTCCCACACCTGCAGATTCCCCAGGTTGGTGTAGTTTATGTAATTAGTAAAATACACTTTTTCACTTCTCCATGTTAAGGCTGCATCTTATCAAGTGTGAAGCGTGGGAAGAGAGAGATTTCACACAGAAACGTGTCCTTTTGTTCCAGACTTTTGGCACAAGGAGTGTAGGGCCCCTGGAGGGTCTGGTTCCCTGAGCCAGAAGCTCAGACTCCTATGGACAGTGCTGCTTTCTCCATTGCTGCACTTTATAAATCCTGAGTTTGTTTTGATAGAGAAACCAAGTCTGTTCCTTAAAGATTATGTTGTGGGAGGGCAAAGGCCACACTTATTCATTCTGTGCTTCTCCACAGGTTCCCAAAACTGACCAGTGCTTCACAAAGCACCTTCTTCTATGAACTGGGCAAAGAAAATGTGCAAGGTTTGATATTGCAGTCTCTAAATATTTGTCTAAAGCACCTTGCTCTTGTCTTTTGAAGGTGGATAATGTGTACCCCAGGTGTGAATTTCTTTACCAGATGCAAAAGTACCATGCAATGAGCTGAGAATTTCGTGAGGAGTTATTCTGGCTTACACTGCAGATGATCACTGCTCCTCCCATTCACCTGAGCTGAGACCCTGACCCTTTCCAGCACCAGCAGCTCTGTGTAGCCACATGAATCCTGCTTTTCAGGATCACAGCTTTTCCCTCTTTTTACCTGCATTCCCTCTTATTGTCTTCCCATTCCTGTTTTTCTTGTGCTACACTCAAACCAGATGTGGGCCTTATGCAGCAGCACAACCTGAAATCCCACTAAGGGGATGTTCCCACTGGAAAATTCAAGGTACAGAATAGACCACCTTATGTGGGGCCAGAGGGTAACTTCTTGCCTGCCTGGTAATTATCAGAGGTGTAGGGTTGCATATATAATTATGGAGAGGTTGGAGCAGGCTGAGGCTGTAAATTCTCTGCTGTCTGCTCGAGGAGTTGAGTGCTGAAGCTGCTTGGGTACAAGTTCTTTGCCAGGTTAAAGTTGCTCCTCCTCATGACCTTGATGCAGCATGTTTGCCTCTGGTAGGGAACATATCTCAGGCTTTCAAAATTCTCAACTGGAAAAATCCAAGGGAAATTGGAGCTGGGCCCCAATAAACACTGCTGCCTTAAGATCACAGAGAGGAGATGTTTGCCTGCATTCAGTTTCAAGTCACTCATCACTTCTGGATGTCTGATTAATCCATATTTCCTCTACTATTTCTGATGTATGTTAATTTGCTGAAAGGTCTTCTATGTAGTTTGCAGACTTACACAACTTAGAAAACTGGCAGAAACAAACATTTCATTCCCACTTAGTTCTGAATTACTTTCCTTTTGCATCTTTTCTTAAAAACAAACAGCTGGATTTTGACTGCAACCTGTTAGATGTGAGGCTGGCTTTAATTCATTGTCAAAATCATACTTTTGATAGCCATAACCCACATGAAGGGAGGAGAAAACATAAGGAATTTATCATTTCTTAAAGTCATTTTATTCTACTAAAAATCATTATTAACTTCTGCAACACTTAATGAATTGAAATTACTGTAGCTGTAGGGATGTGTGATGAAGAGGTCTTACCTGCAATTCAACCTGGAATTCGAGCTAAAACATTCTCAAATATTTTCCAAGGAATGAAAAATAAAGACCCTGTTGAATTTAATCAGTCATCCACTTATTTTTATCCTGCCTGTTGTTTTCCCTTGGGGATTTGCTGGACATAACTCTTTGTCAGCTGATATGCACAAAGTACCTGCCTAAGCACAACTTTGGCTTTGGAAGAAAGATGAAATAATGTACACAAACCACTTGTTTTGTTATTCAAACTACAGAGAAGTCAGTATCACTAAAAATCCTATCTCCAACCCACACTGAACTGTTCCTTGGCTGATGAGAATGGCTCATGTAACAGTTATAAAGATGACAAGCTCTCTGTGAGAGACACTCCCTGCTCATTCATATTTATGATAGCAAATTGTGATATCCCAGCCTGACTAGTAAAGTTTGTGCTGCACTATTTCTCTCAGAAAGGATTCCAGCAATTGTATCCAGCAAATGCAGGGGAATTGGTTCACCCATGGCAGAGACATGAGTGATTCAGATACAGAACTCACTTATATTTAGTGGAAACATAAGAAAGGACTTGGAGGTGCAGGGGGAGACATAACTGAGTGGAAATACAGGAAAATCATGGGGTAATCATGCAAGCTATATCTGGACAGAAGAAGGTTCTAATAAATCTTTTTAGTAATTTAAAAGGGACATAGCATGTTTATGAACTACAAAGTGATTCATTAATCCAGATTTCTACAATTAGGGTGCTTAGGTAATCACAGGCTATTAACACCACATCCTGAAATTGTTATCAATTTCTTTTGTGATTGCTAAAAATCCCTAAATTTCTTTAAAATCAGCTGGTGCTGTAGTCATTCTACACAGCACATCTTGTAAGTCACAGCGTTCCTTTGAGTGTGCCCCAGAGGATGAGGGGGAAAGGAGAGGGTGAACAGTAAAAATCCCAGCACACAATTATATAAGAGATTCAGACTTTCCTGCATTTTGCTGTGAACCACATGTGAAACAAGGACTTGGGGACAGAGTTCTCTTATCAGAACTAACACTGCACCCTGCAGAAAAGATGTCACAGCTATGCAGTCTGACTGAGGGGACACCAATGCAATTATATCAAGGTATACTGAGGAACCCTCAGTGCTATAAATAATAATAAAGGGTAAATAATAAAAAAATAAAACAGAGCCCCCAGAAGTGAGATGTTTTAAATGAAAGGTGATGCACTGTGAACTTAACACACTGGCCCTTTAGCCTTTCTGTTAAAAAGGTAATCTGATTGCCATTGATTTTTTTCACCTCTGTTACTAAGAAGGTGATGGAATGGTGTCCACGCAGATGTATTGAATCAGATACTAAACAGAGAGCAACATAAAGAACAATTATCAGCAGCCTTGCCTTCAGCTTGCTGATTATGACATTACTGAAGAGACAAGGTCTGGGTGACTTAAACCAAAAGGGGGAAAAAAAAAAACCTAACTAAAGAGGAGAGGAAAGAAACTGATACACGTTTACCATCTGTCTGGGTACAGACAGTTCTTTGCCTTTACCAAAAATATGTATTTCCCCTTTGCAGTTTGATAGGTGTCAGAGTGTGATCAAGCTAATTGGTTTGATCATGCTACAGAAAAAAAAATAGAACAGAAGCAAAGGCTGACCTTTAGTTCATGTGTTTTATCCTACCTAGAAAAGTCTGTATGGAGAATTTTGTGCTCATGGTTCTGTCTGCCTGAGTATTGCTGGGCCTAATTATTGCCTGCATGATCATCAGGCAGATTTTCCTAAGGGTCTGTAAATACAGAGGCTCAGAGTAACTCAATAGGCCATTAATAGGTGTATATATAGCCATGTTTCAGTGACGTCCAGAGGAATGGTTGGCCAAATTCTCCCAGGGCAGAAAATGAGAAAACACCATGTACCCACACAGCTCTTGGTTTCAAAGCAGTTGGGCCAATTTACACAGGGTGACAATCAGGACTGGATAATAGGAAGACTGGTGCTGTAAACTCTAACCCTGTGGTATTAAATTTCACTCTGCCCAAATGGCACAGGCTGTTCCACTTGCATTTCCAGCAGCACAGTTTTACCTGACCCAGGCTGTGTAAAGAGTACAGCCAAGTAGCTCTGGTGCTTGGCTGCCTTTATGTACTAGCAAAAGTAATGACTCCTAGTATGTAGTATTATTATTTTATGACATCAGCATAGTATGACATTTTCTCAAGGGCAGCCCATATCCCTTGCCCTCCTCCATATTGGCAACCATCACTAATTGACTGTGAAAATGGAGAATTCAATGGTTTAAGGTGATCTCTTCTCTGAACTCCAAAACAGTTTGTGGATGGAAATCAGCTGAAGCAAAACATTGGTTCAATTACACTGTCAGGGGATATAGCTCCTGTACAACAAAGAGGTAAACACTTAATCCACCAGTACGTATCGCTGATATTATAGTTCTATTTCAGATGTGAGAATCATGTGAATCAATAAAAGCCAGCACTGACATGACCTAACTAAAATAAACCCTGATGAGCTTCTGTTGCTGTAAGGAATGAGTATTACATGTTTGGTCTGGATAACACCTCAGCACCCTTGCTGGGTTAGCAGCTCCTCTGCCCAGCTGAGGGTACCTTCCAAACTGTGTCACTCACTGAGAATAAGACAGACAATTTTATCCTTGAAGTTCAAAGGGCAAAACTGTGTTCTTCTTTCTTAGATGCAGCAAAACTTACTCACCTCATACCCTTCATTGGTTTATTCAGGGCATAGAGAATTGGCTAATATGGATATGGAAGGGAATCTACTTGAGTATTCAGTGTTTATGGACCTTTGGGTGTGTATTTTTTAGTGTGTAAGACAGCTTAAAGGCCAGGTATATAAACTGTAGAAATCCAAATAGACATACCTGAAATAGGATCTGGTGGAGCTGAGACTGGTCTCACCAAACACTTATTAATGAAGAATATTTGCTTTTGCCTATAAGGGGAAGAGAGGGTGGATCAGATATGGATGAGGCCATTTAACAACAATTTACTATAGCTCAAGCACACTATGGACTGCTTTTCTTCACAGATGAATAGTATCTAGGAGAAAATTAGATTGCACACTTTCACATCACTGAGGAAAAACTTTGTCATCTGTTAGTGATCCTATAATCAATATGAATACCAATTTCAGCAATAATGAATTGCTTAGTCATTTTTCCAGCCTAGGCAAAACAAATTAAACTTCTCAAGTACTTCTGCAGATAACCAAGAGCTCAGCATTTTAGCTTTTATGATCATCCAGTACAGAATTAATTGGACATTGGTCCTGAGGATGAGAGTAGAAAAAAAATTAGTCAGGTGTTATTTGAACTATTTTGTAGAGCAAATCACCAGATACACAGGTGAGTGGATGCTCATGTGTCAGTTTGTTTCCCACCTCCCACCTCAAACACCATCTCTTCCACTGAATGTTCACCTTTGATCTAACAATGTGAAGGCCAAGGCTGCAGCCAGTGTCCTACCTGAACCTCTCAAAGGACATAAAATCAGCAGCAGCCACAACCAGGAAGAAACAAAGAAAGACAGCATCCTACCCTAAAAGAACAGCAGGGTTTTTTTTATTTTATTTGTTTTTTAGAGATTCTTTTTTTATGGGATTTTTTTTTATCTTTTCTCCAAGAATTTAAACACATTTTGATCTAAATCAATATATGGAGGGCTGAGAGAGTAATCAGAACTTCACCAAAGGAATTATTTTATCACATATGAAGAGAAAAGCTACCCAATTTCAGGGAACAACAGCCCAGGACCCACTCTTTATTTTGAAATGAATGGGGACAAACAGAATAGAAATTGCTTTTTGCAATGAGTTACAAGAGAATTTGACTCTGCATATCCTTTTGAATACCTGTGGAAAAACAACGGGCCACACAAGGTTTTAAAAAAAAACCAAAGATGATGTCACATCTAAATTAGTCTGGAGACTGCAGAAAAGTACTGAAACTATCACATGTATAAATTGCTAAAATCTCAGATTGAACTTGAGCTCCTCCATATGTCACCTTAGTCACCATAGGGTGTGAGGCAAGGAAACAGACACAGTTTTCTTGGTTGGCAAAAGCAAAAGCAAAGATTTTGCCAAGTGATGACTGTTTGAACATTGTTCAGTGAAATGGACTGTTTGCTTGGATCATGAAAATATTCAGAATTGGACTACAAATCCAGGTCAGGTAATTCCCAGCAGCTCTGCAGGCAGAGGAACTTTGCCCATAAATACTGAGGGATCCAGCCTCATAAGATATGGGCTTTAAGCAAAGAACTATACAGTGAATAACTGGAAAAATCCTTGCTGGTTTTTGGGCCAAAATCAGGACATAAACTTGGAGCTGAATTTACAGCTGAGAACTGTTTAGAAATTGAGAAAACAAGACTTTTACAAAGAAGTTTTTCTTAGGGCATTGATTAAACATTTTTCCTGATTTCTTCACTCTTAGCTTCTGGCTGTGACCAGAGGCATAATTACTGTAATTAAGACTGGTTATTGGATCCAGCCCAAGATGTAAGAGGATATACCATGTATAAATATATAGTTCTTCTTAATTGTCTTCTATTTAAGAATTTCAAGGTGATTTAAATTTAATCTCATAGCACTTTTGTGAAATTACTATTATAATTTTAGTTGGACAAATAAAGAAACTGAGGTAGAGACAAGATTTATGTATGGTCAGAGTGGAGATATTAAATAAATCATATCCTGGAAATGAGCTTCCTATCATATAGACTTGTCCTTGTTCTTTTTCCATTAGTATAGCTATTTTCTCAAACTTTTCAGCTCATCACCAACAAATTAAAGAGATTTGGGGAATCATCCAAGTCTCTGGACGTGATTTCCAAGTAAAAGCAGAGACAATAAGTATAACACAGCCAAGCTTCTACCTACACTCAAAACCCAGCACTGGACTTCAGTGGAAGGAGGATGCTTGGAAGGAGGTGACTTTGGAAGAAATGTGTCTGAAAGATATGAAAAATAAATAAAGTACCAGAATGGAAGGGAGAACCTGACCAGAGATAAATGATTCCTCTCCTGAGATGTGTTTTTGTTTTATCACAATGACCTTTCAGAGGAAAGATGAAGCCAGCCTCAGGTAAAAAGAAATAGCCACATTTCATCTACAGTTAGCCTTTGTGACCTCTGAACTCTGCTTTTCTATCTGAACCTATTTCCATGCACCATTTCTCCTCACCACAGATAAGAGACTTCCAACTGCCAAAAAGAAACTCAGAGCTTTCACTCAAGGTTAGCAAGCGAGCATGGCTACTCTTTAATTTGGGAAATTATCCCCACCTTGATTCTTAACATATCTCCCTGCTATATGCCACAGGAATGTGATAAATGATGCAGGAGTGCTGGGGACAGGGGCATCTCTGGGTGTGGGCTGGCACAAGTGTGTGTTTGTGTGTGTGTGTTTGTACAGCATATCTCATTATCGCATCATCGCTTCCCAGCTATCTCTAACATGGGAGTCAAGGGGTTTGGGAGCACACACAAAAAAAGAGAGATTTCTAAGAGAGCAGGAGATTGGGCCGGGGTCACCCGAAAGGGTAATTATTGTTAAATGTCAGGTTAACTCTGAAGGCCTCAGCTCATCCAACTGAGAGCAGATTAGCCCAGATGGAGACATTTTCAACACGGTTCTGTCTGACCAATCAGCGACAGATGGGATTAACCAAATACCTTCTCTCATCTGCTTGCTCACAGAAAGGTCAGTTTCTGCTCATTGCTTCCCTTTTAAGATGTGCCTTTCTTTGCTTTTTTTTTTTTTTTTCCTTTTTTTTTTTATTTTTTATTTGTGGTGGCTGTATGAAGGAAATCAAGGTCCTTTTATCAGTGAATTAAATATTCAACATCTAAAACTCTTTTTTTTTTTTTTTTTGAGAATCAACTTCATTCACTTTCAAGGGCTCTTTTATCCTTCCTTTTCTTTCCTTTTTTTTTTCCCTCTAATGCTGCATACAGATAGATAAAATATATATGTAGCTATCAGACCCCCAGATTGTGCAAAGTGATGTTGTTTCATGGACTTCACTGGTATATTGATTTCTATCCATTGAGAATTTGGCCCAATATTTCAGCATCATTTCATGACTACTACAGGACACAGATTATTTTTACTTGTTCTCTCCTTGATTTTCTTTCCTTTCTAGAAAAAAATCTTTGGTAATTTTATTCTCAGCATACATCTATTTCAGAGCTACAGTTTATGTCTTCTATCTAAAGTGTGAAAAAAACCCCCAACAACCCCAACAAGTTAAAACAAAACAAAACAAAGAATTCTCCCTCAATCCAACCCTGGAGTGCTTTAAAACTAATCGTCTTTTATGTACAGCCTCTTTTCCCAGACAGCTTAAATAAGTGCAAACATAAAACTCAGGCATAAAATGAACAGAAACTGGAAAAAAGGAAAAAATGCTCAGAACATAGTTCCCAATAATTTAACTTCAGATCCCTAGAAAGTTCTTTCATGCCTTAATTATTCTGATTAAGAGGGAGATCCTTTCAGTCTCTTGTTAATTTTGTCTCTGGATTTCTGCTGTGGGTTGTAGACATAAATGGCAAGGGCCAAACTATCTGAAAATTTTATTGGCTAGTGTTTTGCTTACACTGAAAATCTGACAGTACAAAGGGGCCTTTCCAAAGCATTGACATCACCTTTATTTTTCCTTTCTATTTTTAGGACTCTGTAAAAAGGTGTCAGTGTAAAAGTGAAGTGTTGGGCTTTATAATAATTGCCCTAGGGAGAGCTGGGTCCTGATCCCTGGTGATGCTCTGGTGTGATTGTTTTCAAGGGAAGTGATCCAACTCTGGAATAAAGGAAGCATTTCCTCCTAGAGCAGAAATGTTTTCCACCACTGGAAGAATTCTGGAGAAATGACATGGAACTCTGGGCACCAAGCAGATCTTAAAACAGGATGGAGAGCTGGAACTAGAGAATATTAAAGGTTCCCTCCAACCCAAGGCTTTCTATGGTTCTAAGCCTTTCTGTGATTAACAGAATATGGGTTAACATTCAAAGAGAAGTTGGAAAAATCCTCACACTTAAGATATTGATAATGGAATTGTAGAAGGACCTGCAAGACACACAGAAACAACTGAATAAATGGACAGATCCAGAAACTGGTTTAACAAGTCTTTTCCTTCTGTTGTTCCAAGGAGCATCCTTGTTCCTCTGGCCTGGAACAAGGTCTAGTTGAAACTAGAACCTTAAACATTAAAATAATGAAATAAGACTCCTGGTTCAGAAAAGCTGGGAAAATGCAGGGAAGTCTCAGGCAAACTTCAGTCTAATCATGTACCCTTCAGAGATATTAAAAACACAGGTAAGATCTCAGTAATTGTTGTGGGTTAAATCATGATGATGGACACAAACCCATCCTCATAAGCTGTCCAGAATGTCAGTCCAGATACAGGCACAAACACCTACTGTGAGCACGAGCCATGATGGACCTTCATCCCCAGTACTAGTGGAGCAAAAAGGAGCTGTTCAGGAGGAATACAACACTAGTGGTTTAAATTTTTTCCCCCTAATGTGCATGAGGTTGCACTCACCCATCCTCACTTCTAAAAGGAAAATTATTTCAATATTAATTGGAAGGACTGAAGTGAATAAACCAAAACTGCCTAGCAGTTTAGTAATAGAGCCAAGTTCTGATTACCCTGATCTATTCCTTTTTGGCCTATGGGTATCATTGGTTCTCTGCCTGCCTCAGGACAGTGGCTCCCTTTGCAGCATATAACCTTCACTCAAGCAGGTAATATCATCCAAATCAATTACTATGGCAATTAAATAGCCCTGCCCATCATCACCACAAATTAAATGGAACTACTATTCAAATTGAAGCCCTTTATTCATTTAAACTATGTGTCCACTGCTGCTCTCTGTGCCAAGCCTTTGAGATCTGCCATGAGTTTGTATCTAGATGCAACTGGGCTTCCTACCTCTTCCTTAAATCCAAGGGCTCTAACAGGCATCAATTATCTGTGAATAATGCCAAGTTTTTACTTCTCAGAAATTTCCACCTATCAAACTCTAGTGTACTATAGCGACACAAAACTGTTTCTAAGGTTAAAAAAAAAAAATTATTCCTGATCATTTTGTGAATAGGGAAAGAAAAGCAAAGGGTGAAATGATTTGCCCAGTGGAAAATAGTAGGTCAGTGAGAGATTTTGGAGCAGAACCCAGGTGTCTGGAATTGTCGGCTACTTGCCTACCCATTGGACCACACTAATTCCCAAGAAGACCTCAGCCTTGTTATTCTGAAGCTCACTTTCCTACACAGCTGCTCTTGCACTTCATACACTGTGCTTCTTGGAAATTAACATATTTAACAACATGTCACATACAAAAAAATAAATGTATTTGATAATAATTTGAATCAGGCGTACAGGGAGTCCAGATTCTTTTTAGTATTCAGAGCAAGGCATCTTTTCAGAGATCTACTTAAAATATGACACAGCTTCTTTATGTAACTGTATTAATTCAATAAACCACTGTCTCAATAGCATGGGGTTTTTTTTCCAGAATTCTGCCAAGAAAAGAAAGCTTTTAGTAAACTTGGGAAGAATCTACATTAATCTGAATGTGAGACCCAAAAATGAAAAGAACAAATCAGTTTATTCATGAATCAAGTAGACTAATACTTGAACCTAAATTCTAATCTACACATGCTTTTTGCTTCATGTGCACAAAAATTTATATCTATCTATATATAGACATATAGATATATCTCAAGTCAAGCAGAGAAGATTCAGTGAGGTTATGAAAACAAGATTCCATAGGAAACAGCTGAGCTCAATTCTGTTTCCCAAACCTCCCAAGTTGTAAAGTTGTTTAAGAAAATCGTATTAATTTACTGCAGAGCTAATTTAATAAATGAAAGTATTTGAGCAACTGACCTTCTTAGTACAAATATAAATCACAGTGTTTGAATTCACATGGAGCAGGAACAGACTCCACCACAGATTATTTACAAAAGTGTAGGATGAACTTAGGGGTACAACATGCAACTGGATTCTGTCCCACCCTGTACTGAACATCCTTTCTTGGCCAAGATTTACTTCTAGTCCAACTCACATGAGTCCACGAGTCTTGCCCAATGTTGTTTTGCCTGTTATATCCAAAGAGAAGAAAAATGTATTTTTTATGAACAACCTGGTTATAAAACTGTTAAGAACTTAAGATCTCAAAGTAAAAAGTGATGACCATCACTGTAACTGAGGTAAAACCCATGTAAAGAAAATGGGCAATACAGGCTGTTAATGTGTCTTTGCTCAAGCCAGGACAAAATCCAGGTGAATTTATTTGCATTTTGATTCACCACTACTAGAGTGGTGCTACAGTGTGAGTGCAGATCATGATTTTCTACTCATTTTTTATTTTGTTTTAATAACTCTCTTGTTTAACTGCAGGCCTTGATATTGGGAATTAAGGATATGTCTTGAAAAGCTCTTTGGAAACCCAGGAGAAACATCTACACAAGGTCAAGCTTGGTTCTTTCAATCCATAAATAAAAATATTTTTGATCCAGGCTTTAATTACCCCCTAACTACCATATTGCATGAGAAAGATGAAGATAAAGTAGGAAATAGTTATTAAATGGGTATTGCAATTTTTATAATTTTAAAGAAAGATTTAAATCATAAATTAGGATCTTGCTGTTCATGGAATTATATTAGAAAAGCAGCTGATGAATCAGAAGGAACCATCTCTGATTAAAAAGGAAAGTGGTTTCTGTGTGACAACTTTAGTCCTTGGAGTGACTAGAAGAGGTATATCTCAGCCATCTAAACCAAAAGTCTCCCAGTACTAAATAGTTAATATTTATAGGTAACTTTGCAATCCTTACTATCAACAGACAAAAAGCTACAATAATCCGATTGCCATCACTTTAACCAAAGCCCGTGTCGTAAACCTTGTAATTTTCTGCTGTCATGCTCAGGCACTTTCAACACATTTAAATTAGAAAGGACTATGCTAATTTTGCTTCATAGCCAGGGTAATTGTTGTAAGACATAATTATCTTTTTTTTTTTTTTTTTTAAAGGATCGTTTTATTCTCCAGAGTTGTTTAAATTCAGTCTCAGTTACTGCTCGTCCTTTCATCCCTACACTGCATTCTGTCTCCCACCTCCATTAAATTATTCTTTTCATCTTCGTTAGCTGGAGACAACTTAACCCTCCTTTCTGATGGACATTTCAGCCCTGGCATAACTCTATTAAAAGGAGGAAAGTATGCTAAGGACAAATCTAGTTCTTTGTTTCCTCCTGACCTTCCTGAGGAGTCGTCAGAAGGTTTGACATGTTAAGTCATCTTTGATGCCAATTTAAAGTTATAGCCCAGCATAAAGCCTTCTTGATTATTGATGCATCAGAGCTTTGCCCTTATATAAGCAATGAGTTTGAGTTGAATAATACTGAAATACAACCAAGCACAAAGAGAATATGTGGGTTTTCCTCTTGAATGAAGTTCACCGGGCAGGGCACTCCACATAGAGCATTTCCAAGGCTTTTAAGTCAGGATATTAGTGAGAGTTTTGACTGCAGTAGCAAGCAAGGGGCACAGAATGTAGGTCCAGCCAGCAGTTGGGTGACTCTGCTAATTGGCCAGGTCTGCTCCACCCACTGGCAGGTACAACATGCTGGAGTTGCCTTGCAAACCCCCTGCCTTGTGCTGCAGCTGGGAATATCCCATGGTGTGTCCTTACAGCAGGTAAATCGACTGCTCCCTCATTATCAGTGGTTGTTCCAGGGCACCTGGAGCCAGAGCTAAAGGAAACACTCCTGAATGAAAATACCAGTGATACTAGTTACTGATTAAATGCTGGGAAGTGAATGGAAGCATTGTTTGCAGTCCAGGTGGACTGACATTGGCATCACGACATCTTCTGATGCCAAATGGAAGACCTGAGCAGAAAAAGGAGAAACATTTAGGCTTGATGCCAGCAGACCTTGGCAGCTCACATACTCTTCAGAGCATGTCAGCAAGTCAGTTTCTGGGCATGTTAAAAGGCGTGTCTTGGTAATTGAGAATCTGATGCCTCATCAGAGCTTCAAATGTCTCCTGTGGGGCTGCTCAGAGGAGTTTCCAGTAGACAGCTTTTTCTTTCCTTTGAGTGTTTTTTCTCTGCTAAAAGTTCAATAGGACAGCTGAGGGGAAAGGGAAGAAATTTCAGTGATAAAGTTTCAGGTCTGTTACAGCAGTGCCTGTCCCCACACATCAGCTGCCACAGACAGGACAGCAACACAACACATCTCTGTGCTGTAGGGCTGGTCCAAAGGAATGAGGCACTAAAGGCAGTGCTGTGACCTGAGCACAGAGTAAACCTCTCCTCCTCGTGTCCACAGAACAAAAAGCTGGTTTGTGTTATGGCAGAATAAATTCTTGCCCCACTCTTTTGCTGTACATAATCTGAATTCCAGCTGACTTTGATTGCCATCTCTGCTGTCCCCATGATAACCCCACTGCTTCTTTTTCTGGCCTTGTTGTCACCTTTTTGTATCTTTTATCAGGACAAAAATAATAAGTCTCCACTGGGTTCTGATGATATTTTTTTTTCTGTTTATGTCCCTATGCTGTCTTTTCCATCATTTCATCTGAACAATTTCTAGTTACCAACAGGACTATCAGTTACCACATACCTCTTTCCTATCCCCAAGGAAGGATATTTGTGCAGTGGAATGACATTGCTAGTTGCAACATCCTTTTATTGTCAAAGTAATCAATTCTGCTTGTATGGAATGAAATGGTAATTAAATAATCACCAACTCAATTGGTAATAGTCAAATCTCTTTGCATTATTCAAATGTATTAATATGTAGGTATCTATGACAGAAATAATGCCATTCAGGATAAATCCATAGCTTTCTCTAGAATGACTGGACCTCCAGAGAAGCATCAAACTGAGATCCTAACTCTTCCTTTACCATGTACCAACAGCCCCAGGGGTGTTTCTGTGGCTGCAGTCAGGTGAAGCACATGGCCCTTGGAGGCCTCCCCATGGTACTGAGCTGCTGAGGAAGAAACCAGGATCTTCACTCCCTGCAGGTTCATTTCTTGGCCATGTTCACATGAATCTGAGATTCTCCAATGGGGAGAATCACAAAAATCATCTGCCTAAGTGACAAACTGAAATATCTCAGTATATTTGTCTATGCCAGCATTGACTGAGGAAGAGAATGCTAATGAAGGGGAATGTTTCTAATTAGGAACCTCTAACAGTGTCCTGGGATGAACAAGGAGTGAAAATTGTCTCCCTGGAAGCCCTGAATTCAGATGCTTTGTTTATGCACGCACACATGTGGATACACACACACACACACACACACACACTTGATTTCCAAATGTCACAAGTCATTTATATCACTGTTAATGACTCTGATGAGTTACATGTGCCATCACTGCTCCAGGCTCTGTGTTTCCATGTTCATGTGGCATTAGGGGTTAAGTTAATTCCTGCTGCAGTTGTCATGCTGGAAATGCCCAGGGTTAAGCAGAGATGACTGGGACCAGTGGAAATGCTGAATCTTGTAATGCTGTACCAAGCAGCAGATCTTGTAATCTGCTCAGTCACAGCTGAAGCATGGAGTTGTTTCAGAGACAGACCCCAGATCAATGTCCAGCACTTACTCTTTTGCTCAGCAGGAAAATCTGAGGTTATTGTGGTCTCTGCTAGACTTGGACTTCTCATGAGAAACAGAAAAACTTTACAGCAGCCATAAAATATTCAATCAGATAATTTCTACAGTTGCCTGAGAACAGTCTCATAGCAACATTCCTCTTCCAGGAGATCCTCTTCTATCTTCTGGGGAAAATAATAGGTTTTGTTCCCCTTCATTCAACACTGAGATGCCCATCATAAGGTAAGAATCAGTAAGGTTCCCATCAGTAAGACAGACATGGACAAGCTGTAAGTCATTGCAGAGGTGTGTAATGAGAGACAGGCACAATTTCCTCCTTCTCCTTGTTTCCTCTCTACGACCCCACCTTGATCCCTGGTGTTCTTTAATGTCAGGGCACCTGGGGAGGATCTGTTTATGGACATTCATCAGGCAGCAAATAAACCCTCATGTTATTTGTAAGCATGGCATTTTCAAGAGGTATCCTTGGTTGTTTAACAACATACAGTGTTTTTGTAACTGCAGAAAAGGTCCTATGGGCCATTAAGCAATCATTTATTGGTTAAATATCTCCATTCCCAGTAATGAATTGCTATTTTCTGAGAAAAAACATTTCCTTTCAGTTTAATTTTCAGATTTTGAGGTCGCAATGGTGTGTGCTCTGGAGAGGGAATAAAGTCTGGGACCATGACGTTAATACACTCCCCACTTTTATTTCCTTCTCCAGCTGTGACTAGACCTCAAGTACATTAATTTCCCTGTTTTTCTTAAGCCTCCAGCCTCACAAGGAGAGATATGTATGTCTTTACTACTCCTCTTGTCTGCCTAACTCACTTATCACTGAATATTTACCTGCAGCGAGATAAACATTGAATTCCTTTAATTGGGTGTTAGTAAGTTCTGCCCTTACAGATTTCTGGGTGTAGGAAAGCAAGCAGGTTGGTTTGCTGTGTTGCTTTAGTCTTCTGTTGTTTGGTTTGGTTCTTTTTTAATTGAAGAATTGCAGTCCTGGATTACGAATCTTGGAAAATTTATTTTGTTATTTGTTCCACTACAGGGACTCATACAGATTTGGCAAAAGTCTCTTAAGAATAAATCATGTTTTCCAAGGCACTTTTTTGTTTTTTTCACTTTTCTGAAGATTGTGCTTTTGAGGATAAGGAACTGGTTTCTGTAACCCCTATAATCCTTCGTTATTCTCAGAAAACTCTGAATCCAGCCAGTGTTAGTGAGTGATTTTTTTGACCCCAGTGAACTTCATGCCCTGCAGTTTTCCAGAGCACCTCAGCCTGTTCCGTTGACTTGAGACAATTATTTTTAGCCTCATGTTGCGAGTGGGAAACCTGAGATATGAAGATCTGAAGTGCTGGAGGCTGCATGGCTGAGCAGGGAACATGAGTGAGCAGAAGCCAGATTCATGGAGCAGTGTCTGACCCAACATGAGCCCAAAGACTCAGTCTGAGACCTGGTTAAGGACAAAGTTCACAGCTTTCCCTTAACCCCCTGACGTTATGAGAATTTTTTTAATATTTATGTATAGATATGTATTTTGGAATGACTGGGATCATTATTAAGGAAGATTAAGGAAAGATTAAGGAAAATGTGGTCAAATGGGCAAAGCAGGTAGCTTTGATTCTATCCTTGGCTCTACCACTGAGTTTCTAGGATGGCCTCTGGCAAGTCTTTTTGTCTTTTTTCTCCCTCAGACTGTTAATTTGCAGTCTCTATTCTTGCCTGAAGGCACAGTGGGGCAGTGACAGTCTCTGAAAATGTTAGTCCAGCTCCTAGCATGATGGCTTACTGCATAGAGCAAAAACTATGAGGCACAACCATAATATTATTTTTATTCTACTATTCATTACACTCACTGTGACTACTCTTGCAGCAGGCCTTCCTTAATTTTATCTTTTTTTAAGAGAAAACTGAGAAAACAAATCCTGGACTATTCACAGGCTTTGTAGGCATGTATATGTAATTTTATGGGCTGGAAGGAACACTTAAGGCAGGTGTATGTTACATGGAGGTGAATATGACCCCACTTGTTCCTGCTATTAAAGTCCATCTTATCTCAAGGGGGAAAAATGAGTCCAATTTGATACAATTCCTACTGGAATCAGTGGATATGGGCTGGTATATATTGGTATATATAATATACCTCCAGTATCCAATTAGAGCAGCTGTAGTAACAATATGAACTTTAACCCTTGCCGTATTAATACGTGCAAAAAGCAGATTAAAAGCATTTTGGAAATGGTACCAATATTATTCCCAGCTCTTGCTAGCATGTGAATCTGGAGCTTGGGCTCAAACATGGTGACAGAGAGCGGGACAGATCCCTGCCAGAGCTTGGGTGCAAGCACATCTGGGATGGGAATCATTGAGGCAATCAGCACAAATAAAATATCTCCCAGTTTTCAGATGTTAGCAAGGCCCCAGCATGCTGGAAAGGAGATAACAAAAATAGGACTTGCACCCAGATGAGCTCTTAATAAGCAAGTGCAAATCCAGAGTAAATAGAGTGATGGAGCTGTGCAGAGGTGGCACTGCCTTAACTCATTGGCTGTTTACTCAGAAGTTCTTTTGCTGTGCAAACGAGCATTGGGAAGGCCCCCTATCGATTGGCTTTCTTCCCTCTGGACATTTATAGTCTATCAAGCATGGAGAGCAAGACAGAGGGAATGAATCCTCACCGTGCCACTGCTGAGGAGAGAAACTCTCCTTTCTGCCATGCTCAGTGAGGGAGTTTTCCTGCATTTGGGCAGCACATCTGAATAACTCCTCTCCTCCCTATTAAGTCATCGGAAGGGGCCTGTTCCAGCCTCCCTGCTTGGATTTAACCTCAACGGGTTAACTTCATAAAACTGCAGCTCTTTATTCCAGCCTGTGATTTCCCATCATACTTTAGGACCAGCGAACCGTCCCTTCATTGATGGCACCTTTTGGCTTCACAATAGAAGCCAATTTGTTAGAATTCTTCACAGGTCAGGGGCTGCCTGAAGATGTGGAGGGCGCAGCAGTGGCCGCTGGAAAATGAAGTTGTATTCGCTTGGCAAATTATACGTCTGCTGCACTTTATGGGCCTTGATTTCCTTTCCCCTCTCTCTCCCTCTCCCTCCCCACCCTCCTCCCTCCAGCCCCTCCCTCATCCTCTCTTCCTTTTTTTTTTTTAAATTGGAGAAGCGTGTATGTGAGCTATCGTCACATATCCAGTTAATGTAGGTTAATAGATTGATTCCAGTGACACGGATCATAATGAACAGTAAATTGTTTTATCTCTTAAGTCTTATTTGGTCAGCCAGGAAAACATATGAGGTAATATGGCTTGGACTAAATGGACCGTATAATAGATCTCCCTCTAAAGAATAAGGACAGGGGTGACAGCGCCTCTTATGATTAATGAAAATAATAATGGTCCTGAAATTGAAATTTTTCTAATTTTTTTTCCTTCTTCTCTCTGGGCTGCCACCAAAAACTTCAGCCAGCAGATGATTTGTGCACAATAACCACCTCTGACTTCTCCCTCAACTCCTACTACAAGTTAAGAGAGTGCTGGGGAGGGAGAGTTGAAGAGGGATGGATGGTTGCCTGCACTTCCAAGAGCTTGGCTCAGCAGTAGAGTATAAACACAAACAGTTTGCTTTTAGCCCTGGGATTGAAGCAGATGCATTCAGGTGCTTGCAGCTTGCCCAAATACAGAATTTCCAATTGTGTCCGAAGGACTTCCATTATTTAAGTGCTTTGGAAATATCACAGTAAAGCCTTAAACCTTCAGACACATCTGCTTGTTTATTTATGCAGGAACCCCTGCATTTATTGGTTGTGTTGTGTGCAGCAGTTGGAATGATTTGTCATTATTAATGAATATTTACATTTGCTCAGTGTCAGTGCTTCTTGCTGTAATACAGGTATAAGAAGGTTAATTCTGCAGCTGAAAAAATAGGCTGAGGCAGAATCAGGCCTTTTACAGAGCAGTTAAGTATTTCTTTTTTTTCTTAGGGGTTTCACCAAAGTGCTTCCATTTGGCTCAAAACAGCTTTCAAAAAAGACTTATGGACATTTATCTTGAATAGCATCAGATGACCTGGTGGACAACATGAGATCTTTGTCAAATAGAAAATCTTTAATGACTGTTAATAAAGGTGGTGAGAACAAATCCAAATGTGATCAGTAGGGTACCTGTGTGGGTATCCAACACTGTAACCCAGCATGATCAGAGGAGCCATCCATGGCACTGGGGAGCATTTGTGCAGATGTGTGTGGCTGATTCTCTGGTGTCCTCCAGTAAAGCCATAGGGGAACAGAAATATCACACTGAATATAAAATAATCTTCAGCCCTTTCTTCAGGAGATTCATATAAAGTAAAACAAAAGCAGGAATCTTGAGAACTATCCCATGAAGCACCATCCTGTATGAACATGGCAATGTGAATCACAACCTATGACCAAACCAGGATTTTGCACTTCCTCACTAGTTTTTATGTTGCTTGTATTTTTTTAATTCTCCTTTTTTTCTACATTTAATTCCTTTTAAGACTGTAACAAACAGTAAGTGCCTTGTCCTTTTATTCCTCTTTTATCTTTGTGCTTTACAGCTTCTGTGTTGTATCTGTTTTCCTTCTTATAGGATCAATAAAAGGTTTGTCACTTTGCAAAGTTTTGGAAAACAGAAATTGCATTTGAGGAGTGGGATAATAGGGGTTGTTTCCTGATGCTTCTGCGCAGTTGCATCCCTTTTTCTTTCTTTTAATAATTTTTTTCCATCTTCCAATATCTAATCTCAATATCTACAGTCATGCTTTTGGGTTTTACACTGGCTGTCAGCAGGCAATCAGTTCAGGCATTCAGCTTCTTTGGATTAACATCAAGCTCTGCAGTTTGGGTATATTAGCAGCAGGGTCAATCACAGCAGCAGGAAGCAGCCTGAGCAATAAAAAGAAAAAAAAAAAGGGGAAAAGGAAGACTAAAAGGAACCCTCTGAACTTCAAGAGTCTGGAAAACCCAAACTGAGACTAAACTTCATAAATATCCCTAATCTCTGGTTTAGAAGCCAGGATTGTTTATGATTCATGGCATTTGATGACATTTAGCAGCATGCAACCCATTACAGCCCTTAAGTCATTACACAACACGGCAGAAAATGTCATCAGGTGCCACAACAACAAGGCAGGTTATTGGAGGGGCAGGGTTCAGTTCAGATTAGTTCAGACTTCTGACAGATGCTAGCCTAGTTCCAGACCGAGCCCAAATTCTGCTTGTCAGGCTTATCTCTCTAACAGATCATCCTTGCTTCTCTATATCTTGTACAACTTCCTCCCCCACAGCTCAAAATCCAAATTCCCATCTACTGGTGCAGCACTGGCAAAAGCAATGATCATTCTTATGCAGGGATTGCATTAATTATTTTTGTAAGAAGAGCTGGGTTCAGGCTGGATCCTCTCTGAATACTTATATCTGGCATGTCTTAAGACTTTTCTGCTGGTCTAAGATTACAACTTCCAGTGATGAAATCAAAGTGTTAGGCATTGGTTGAGAAACCCACAGGATTAGTGAGCTGCAGCAATGTGTGTGAATAATGTGCTTCACAGCCATGTTTCAGGGCACTACAATTAACCTTAATAAAGTTACCAGCATCTGGAAACAAATGGGGCATTAAAAATCTGTATGAAATATTTAGCTGGAGATCTTCCCATAAGTGAGTGGAGGTTGACACACCAGGACCTAATCCCCTCCACCAGGAGAGAATTTTACAGATCCCTAGCAATAAACAGCAATAGGTAGAAAAGGAAAGAATTTTTATGGTGCTGTGCTAGCTTAAAGAGCTGGATTCAGAAAAAGTCACCTGCATTTCTTAAATTTGGGCTTGACTGTCAAGACTCAACCACTAACAAGAGCAAAGATGTCCTTATGTACCTTCAGTGCCTAAACCCTACCAACCTATCCAACCTGGCAGAAACTTCAGAAAAGAGATGTGGGGTATCCTGACCTTGTTTTCCAAATGTTGCTGATGTCTTAATTTCCAATGTGAAAAACCTATGAAGCATCCACAGAAAGGCAGGAGAGTGAGTATTAGGGGTAAGTAGATGGTTACCAAAGGGAATCTTCACATCCTGAGAAAACTTTGGCTGTTAGATGCCATTTTGTGTTTCCATTTGGTATACCTGAACCAATTTAGACTCCTGGTAACTAATTGCAGCCTTTCAGAAGCTTTTAAGTGGTCTAAAATTATGCAAAGAAAGACAAAAAGGCAGCATTTTAATCTGCTGACATTGTGTCTTTTCTGGTCAGAAACAACAGCAGTCCTATACAATTCACTTATTTATTTTGGGAAAGTTTTGGGGTGCAGATATTGGAAGTGATGTATATGCTATGCATGATAATAATAATAATAATGATATTTATGCATCCCAGGCATCTGAATATCCTTTCCATTTAATAGTGATGTGTGGGCATATGCACACATTTACATGAACACAGCATTGCATTATTTCGTCTCTTATGGAAGAAAAAAAAGATATTAAAAAATCCAATGACTGATTTTGCTTCTTGAACCAAGTCAAATATTTTCTTGTCAGTATGCTCATAACTTCAGACTGCAGAGGTCATGGCCTTGACTTTCTCCTTCAGATGGTTTGTGAGTGGAATGTCCTTGAGATTAAGGTTCCCTTTGTTTTCCTTGGGAGGGGCTTTGCTTACACTGGCAAGCAGCTGAGACTTGCCAAGGTCCTCCAGACTCTGTTTATTAGATTTTTATCTTCTTATCAGAGTCTTCCTCCTTAAATCATGTCAGCATTTTACCACTCTTCAGGGATTCCTGGTGTTTTATTGTCTCTGAACTGCTTGGGGGGTGGGGGTAAAGGAAGATATCCTAGCAAAAATAACATTTATATAATGGCAGAGATGGGAAAGGTTCAACTGTCTCCTTAAGATTCTCATCCTGACCAAAGTGGCCAATAACTGGCCATCTACTCTGGATTTAATTAAATCTATATTTAAACAAACTCCCATTGATTTTGTTGAGAGTTTTGTGCCTGGGGAAGGACTTTATAATTTGGTCTGGTATTCCTGCCCAACTCCGACATGAGAAAAAGGCAACTCTTGTTACTGTCATTGTATTGTTTTCCTTGGCAAAGCAGAATTTCTTTTTGTTATTATTTTCACATTAAAAGGTACATTGTGACTTAATAAGATAATACTAAAAAATATCCAATCTGCTGGTTTCAATTCCGACTAAAATCAGCCAAATCTATTATTTAAAGCAGATACCCATAAGTCTATATGTAATTAGAGTCTAATGTGTGTATACAAATATATGCTCTAAAAGATACATATCTCTATTTTATCTTATATTAAAAATCTCAAAGAACTCTGTAAATCCTTCTCCCAAATCTGCTCTGGAGTAAACCAATTATGAAAAATTCCTTTTCCCAAAGTCTGAGCCAGGGAGAGAATAAATCCTCATCATACACAGAGCAAGTGTGGGGCATCTCTAGTTTGAGTGCTTTATACTGTGCAGAGGAATGTAAATGATTCATGATAAAGACACAGGCAGATCCCAGTTTGTGCCACATGTGCCTAGAGAAGAGCAGAAGTGGAATCTCAAATGGTTTGAAAGTACATGAGCCTCTGGTGTGAAGGTGAAGCCTCACTTCGAGTTCTAAGGTGCTGACGAAGAAGTTAATCCTTCTGAGAAGATGACCTGGTATTGAAAAACCAAAGGGAAAATTCAGCCAGTACTTCAAAATATATGAACAGGTCCTCAGGCAGTGTGAAACACTTATCATTGTTAAAGGTATCTGCCTGTTGGCATCCGTTAAAGATGTGCTCAATCTGGTCATAGAGCAGCAGCCATATCACACCCAGAGACAGACAGACCAAATTTGTACTAGTCCTTGAAATATATTCATCTTGGGATTGCTGTCACCCTATGTCAGGGGAATGAATCAGTGGTACTGTTCATACTTTTCTGCTTTAGGTAACTACTCTTTTGATAATGAATCTTTAATGATAATTGCTCTTCTAAGGAGAGCGTTTTCCACCCTTGTTAAAGCAATACTTTCTTGTGGAAATGTGCTTAATATGAACGATTCAAGACTGGTGTACTTTTCCAATTGATAAAGTTCTCCATGAAGGACAGAGACCTGAAAAAAAAAAGTGTCCAAGGTACAGAAGATAAAAATTAATTGTGAAGAAAGATGTATGAGGTGTTATTTCTGATGCTCTCTACAACATGTGACAATAATGTCTTTAATCCTAATGCTAAACCTTACCTCAGCTAGCATACTATACTTTATAAAATGGGTGAGAAAATATAATTTTTAACCTTTTTCTTTTATACTGACATTGTAAAACTTCAAAATATTTCCTGTTTAGGGACAACCACAAACCATTCTACAGTTTGGCAACAGATGTCTTTACAAACTCAACACAGTTATGGTACCTTACATGCAATTGCCTGATTTTTTCAAACAGAATTTAACATTTCTTCAGCATTATATATTGGAGAATTTTTTATGCCAGCAAAACCCAGTGAAACTATGGTTAAACAAACCCAGTTTTGCAAAGTGGTTTAGTCACTATAAGTCCTAGACATGCAAGTCCACATGTTCATCCAGCCTTTCAGGAATACACTCATCCTTCCTGTGCTGTCTGGAGGAGTGACAAATGCCTGTCAGAGCTACAAGAAGAAGGAACTCACATTTTTAAGGAAATAAATATAAATTGCAAACCGAAAAACATCAGTAGAATGGCATTTTGTTATTCCTGGAACAGAAAGGGTGGAAAGTTTGGGGCTGTGCAAGACTATAGGACTGGTGCTGCTTGTAAGCTGCTTGCTTACCTGATTGCAATGTCTCCAGCCTTTTCCTTCAGCTAAAATGAGCTGTACAGAAAAAAACAAACTGGGTATGTGTGCCAGGGCCAGCTCTCAGCTCCAGATTTGATCCAGAACCAGCAGGAATGGGAAAGGAAATGAAGAAGTGTAACAGTGCATGTGGGCAGATCTCTGTGCAAGTGTGAGCACGAAAGGCTGCATCACAAATTCAGACACATGAAGCTGCTAAACTAATCTGGCTACTGAAAAACATGTTAGGGTTGTTTTGGCATGCATTTACTACAGAGAACTGAAAAGATAGAGAGGAATTATTGTCCAGTTAATTCCCTCCTCTGCATTTGCTTCAGGAGAAGGTGTCCTCTGCACAAGCCTGTGGAAATGTAAATATTTCACCAGCAAGTATCTCCATGACAGAGCCATGTGCAGGAACTGCTGCAGCATGTGCCTGAGATGTGACTCTTCCAGTGGAAGTCTATTTACAGGATGGAGCATGTGATTTTAATTGCAAGTATGTTCCTTCTTCCTTTTAAATTCCTCATGTTTTCGCATATTCCATTAAAAGATTGTCATACGAGCTCCCATTGCATTCTTTGGCACGTCTTCCAGAATGAGAGGAGAAAAGAATCCCTGCCAGTGCCAACAAAATCACATAGCAAATATGAGAAACAGATAAGACAGCAGATTCAGCATGATGCAGAGTGGGAGAAGTCAGATAAGAGGAGACCCAAACTCTTTCCACACTCCACTCATTCTTTTACAGGACTGACTTTGCTCCTCTCTTTTCCCTGGGATCATCTTCCTAATCTGACTTCATCTCCAAAATATGGGAATTTAGGTCCATTACCTGGGAAAGCTCAGGAAAGGACAGAGAAAAGAATGAGAGATTCAGGAAGGGTCCTGCTGGCTTCAACACACATTTGAAAAGGAAAATATTTCTGGGGACTAAATATATAATATTTTTGCAGGTACTAATTTCTGCATTTGGAGGTGCAGAGGGAGCAATAGTGAAGGTTTGAAGGCATTAGGCTTAATAACACTCAATAATTCAGGCCTTTGGATTTATTTGCACTATATAAGCAAACTTAAAATGATTTTGCTATTAAAAAAATTGACTGTATTTTTAATGAGCTCACTGTATATTTCAGTGGGAAGCATTCACAGTCTCCTTCTTACTGCTCCAGACTGGTGGTATTTTCCTGCTCCAGGCTAGATCTATCTTTAAAAGGAGACTCTCATGCTGGAACAAACAACCAAAAAAAAAAAAGATTAAAAAGCAGACAAACAAAGAATTACATAATTTGGGTTTTTTCCGTAATTTATGGTAGCACTTGGTAGTTTTGCACTTATTTCTCATTTTTAATGTATTTTATTTCTTAATCAGAATTTTTTCTGTTCTTAATAAATGTTTCAAAAACATTCTATTTCATTTTTGTAGGGTGACTTAAGTCAGAAACCTTAAGGAAAAATAAGGAGTATGATATATCCTTCATAATACAATAAAACCCCTCCAACAACTCTGACATTATCATTTGTTTGTGTCAGTGTCTATCCACATTTTTCTGAACCTCTGTCATCAAATTATCTTATTGGAAGTAAGGAACATCAAAACTTAATCTAAACCATAATGTCCTGGTATGGGATCAGATCCAAACTCCCCTAAAATATGAGAGGACTTTGGTGTTGGGAGCTACAGAGCTCAATTGTTGAGTATAGCCACAAAGTTACAATTTATGTTAAAAACCACACAAATTTTCTGTTCAGGCAGGAGTGAGAAAGATAATCTCACAGATTGTTCTACTGAAATTACAAAAAAAAAAATCCTTTTTAAAAAATCAGCATGAGCTGGCTCTGTGTGATGTGTAGAAGCATTATTAGAGGGTTAGTGTCCATTCCATAATGAACATGATCATGTGGTTTTGACCAATTTGAATTGTACTTTCTTGTTTTATTTCCACTGTAACTTTCCTGATAAAAGCATTTAAATTTTCAGACCTAACTAGGAGGCAAGGGACAGATCAACCTAGCCAGCACCAGCACAGCCTGCCCTTGGCAAAACTAAACAAACTTCAACTGGCAGGATAAATCTGAAGAATTTTCACATTTCCTTTTTCCCAGTCTTTTGTGCTTCGAGGTGATATAGGAAGAGTCTAGAGGTTCCCAGCCTGAAATACCTCCTCATAAGCAGTTTTATAAAAACAAAATCTTCATAAATATCAATAACTCCCCATACTCATATTTTCTGTAACTGCTTTTATTTGTATTGTTGAGGATGCTGAGTGTCATGGCACATGGCTGGATGGGAGACCTGAGAGCTTTCAGGGAAATTGCAAGAGTGGGAAAACCTGCTGCAGAGGCACTAAATTGTAGTCTGGAAGTGACATGTTGTTCATGTTCCTCCATGCACACCATAATGACAAGAGATGTCTTCTTCAGCAGCAGTGAAGAGTGAGGAGCTTTTCCCTGGATTTGAAGTGGACCTTCACATTCCCCCTGTAATGCATCTCTTCTTTAAATGGCTCTTGCTTCCAAAATCATGTGAGCTGAAAGTTCAGAAAGTGGCATTGTCTGAGTGGTAGTAAATTGTTAGTGTGTTTGCTTAAACCTGCTTGCTGGGATTAGCTCTGTCCCACTTTGCACGTTCTGGATTGAGGGTTAGACAAGGGTCAAGTAGGTGATTTCAGCACTCTGATACAGGCTTACCCCCTCCAGTAAAAGCTTTTCAGCCAATCCAGTCTGATTCTTCCACCTCAAACTCTGCTTTGTTTTGCTTGTGTGTGCCAGGAGGTTTGAGGGCAAGAGGGCACAATTTTAAACCCCAATTCTCAATTCCATAACGTCCATCATTATCTGTCCATGTGAGGTAATTATTGCCCTTCCTCACAAAGCCCACTGTTCAAATACACCCAATTCTCCAGAAAAAGCCATGCTCAACTGGACTGTGCCATTGAAACCATCCTGACTTTCTCACTCATGGGCACACTCATGGTTACAGGAAAGGAAAACACTCCTACCTTAGGCTGGGATTATCTAAAGAGAACAAAACGCACAGAGACATCTCAGGAAATAGACATGCAACATCTAAACTAGGTATCCTTGTCCACATTTTTAAAGACCAAACCTCACCCTCATCAAAATTTTGATTTGGTGCTAATGAAGAATGTTGGTTGAGAGCAGTTGGAAGCCTTAAGGGATGGATAAACAGAGAGGTAGGCACAGACACTCACTCATTTAAAAATCAGATATAAGTCTCACTATAAAGAAACTATGCAAAATGAGGTTATAAAGAATTCATCATTATGGCCTTATGTTTTATTAGATCATTTCTTTGGCCTGAAATTAGCAATGGATCAATGTGGGCCCTTTATAAGATAAAAAATTACTTTTATTCAAGTGGCAGAGTTAAATTTGCAGTGCCAAGGTGTATTTTCTTACTGCAGTTCTTCTTTAGGTATGCTGAGGAAAGTGACTGTAAAACTCCTTATTCATGTAGTTTTCACAAAGCAAATTCTCCATGGATTTGTTCAGGTTCTCATAGAAATTAAGGCTGTGCTTTGAACCCCAATGCCAGCTCCTCACCCCAATTCCTCAGCTTTGTTTCTCTCACAGTTTCATTTATGAGCTGTTTCCTTTCAAACAGATTAAAATTTCCAGATGGTGGAGGAAATATTTATCTTAAATTAATTGTACTAAGATTTAGCTTACTTTCTTTCCCTGAGTAGGAAAAAAAAAAAAAAAATAAAAAGGAGAAGGAAATTGAAAGGAGAAAGAAAAAAGGAAAAGAAACATGACCTTCCTAGGCCAGGGGGATCAAAAATACACAAGCCACCTCTTTGGAGGTCAAACTGAAAAGATTGACTGGTCCTCAGAGTAATGTGGTGGCCCCTCGACATTTATGGTAAGTAGTAGCTGAGGGAGAGAATTGAATTCTGACCTTCCTAATTCAGCAACAGAGGTAAGAAGTCATCTCCAGCACAGTGGAATTACACAGCACATAAAGGAACTCCCCCTTCAACATTATTTATTTGGTGAACTCTCTCTGTATCCCAGAAAAGGCTACAGCATGCATATTTTGCAAAGGGATCATGTTGTTTAGTTCCAAAGCAAGCACATTAGAAGAATTCCACATAGACTTCATAATAAATCCACCCAAGGCCCAGCACCCAGTTGCTGTTGTGTACAGAGCTTTTTATTTATTTAACCGCCTAAAAAAAAAAAAAAATTGCACACATAATGAGAGAATGTCCTTCCCTTATGAGAGGAGAGTTCAATAGTTTAATTTTTGTTAACCAAAATCCCTTGTACTAAGGTAAATTACATTGCATTTTCTATTACTAGCTCTGTTAATTGTCAGGCAATAAGAGTTTATGCACTCATCCAAAGCAGCAGAGAATTTCCCATAATGTTACAAAATAAAACCTGACAAAGCACAATAATCTTTAGTTTATTGATGTGCTGCTAGGCTGTGGAAAGAATCAGATCTGTAATGTGCTTTTGGTTAGGAAATTGGGGCCTAGAAAGATGTACTGGGAACAGCAGAGGAATGTCAGGTTCCAAGAATATATATATATCTCCATGTGTGTGCATAAACTGGGGTGTTTTTTGTAAGGAAAATTATGGTGAAAGACTTTAACATCAACAGCAAAGGTTCAAAGACTGAAAGAATATCAAAGAAAGTAAAAAGTGTGTGAATGCAAACAAGTTTAGTAGTATTTCAGGTAAAAGGAATTTAAAGACAATGTGAAAAAAAACAAGGACAATACATAGTGCCTTGGATAGGGTGTTCCACTATGTTCAGGTTGGCCCAAACATATATAGTGAGTAAATTTATCTCTAGTAGTCCTGAAAGTGCATCAATTTCACCTCTATGGACCCAAAATCTTCTTGGCTTTAAATAAGCAGCCTACCTTCAGTGAAGACTAGAAAAACTCTTGGGAAGGTTGGAAATATTATTTGAAAGTTGTATTTGAAATAAGTGGAGATTTGGGAAATTCACCTTTTGGAGAAATGTGAAAAGAAAACCAAAACAACGAAATAATGGACTTTAAATTCCAAGCTCATGTTTGCCTCCAAAGGAACAAGTAGACACATGATTTGGGAAGGTTCTTAATTTTTTTGATGGTCTCTTTCAGGATCTCTCGTGGCTATGAGATTGCAAAGTGAAGTCTGGGTCCATCATATTGACATTTTTTCTAGTTTTGATAGAGAATATTTATGCCAAGGACAACAAAATAGTGTTTTTTCCATTTTCATAAGAGAGGATTAAAGGATACTTGATTTCTCTATCTGCTATGGTTTGGTGGATAGCTGTGCATTAAGAGGAGGTTCTTAGCAATGCAGAAGAGGCTAAAATTTGGAGTTTTCCTGTATACTTTCCACTAAGAACCAGCATGACTCTTGCCCTTTAACAGGCAATGATGGAGCATGATAATGTACATTTCTGCTTCTCAGAGCATTTATTTTAATTACAAGGGCTTATAAACAAATAGGGAGAGGGAAGAGAGGGAGGGAAAGGGGGGGTTGTGTCTTTATTGTCCTGATTTTGCATTTAGAAAGTAGAAGAGAAACACAGAGAGAGAGAGATCCTCTACCTTGCACAAAAGATGGCAAGGTGATAAATTAGTGCTCTCAAGTGAAATTGATTACTTTGTGCTCCTATCCAGTTCATAAGGCAGCAACACAGATGCTCTGAAACACAGTAATGACACATTGGAGAAAAACCAATCAGGTTGGTCTGGTGGAACATTTTTTCTTTCTCACCCAGTGCTCAAAGGATAAACCACCATGTGCTCTGCCTGCACAAGGGAAAGATCCACACACCCAGCACCCCCAAAACTCCTACCTGGAGACTTTTCATCGAGCTTAAGGACATTAAATGATAAAATGATGAATATTGGTGAATTTTTTTTTTTCTCTTGGGTGCCTGGATATAGCTCTAATACTCAGAGGGAGCTGCTTATGTAGCATAAGGTTGAAGTAAAATCAAGTCACCTTCAGGCAATTATACCTGAGATATTGCATAGAAAACAAGAAACAGGGCGTGGTTTATCAGCCTTCCAGGATGATGCATTCAGATGCAATGGGTATCAGGTTTTAAAACAATAATTTGGACTTCTGTAATGGTTAATCTACTTTGTAACTACTACTGTTTCATCTTTACTAAGCTAGGGATTGGCTGCTTTCATGGCATAAGGTTTATGAGCACTAGGTTTTTTTCAGTGAAAGACAGAATCCTGCTCACATGCCACGGGACTGGTTTTGTCATAGGGAAAAAAAGAAAAAAAGTGCTGAGCAATTTATTTCTTCTCATTTGTCAGATCCCCATGTACTGAATGTGTAAGTAAGGAGAGATGGCAACATGATGGACCATTCAAGAGCTGGAGGACATCAGAATATCACTCTAAATTTTTCCTTCATATAACTAGACTTTAGAACTAGGGAGAGAATGAAGGAAGAAGATGAGATTTAGTGTAATTATTCAAACTTATAAATGTTATGAATTTCCAGAGCCATCCCTTTGGTAGAAATGTTCTCTCTAGTGTCAAACCAGTCTCTCTTTTCTTCATTTGGCTTTAATAAAGATGATCAAATAAAGTCAAGAGCCTTTCCTGGAGAAAGTCAGCCAAAGGACTGAGTCCTCTTTACTCTCATACATTGCTGCATATGCCGTGATGTCTCCCCATTTCCACTGATTTAAATCAGCTCAGTCTTTGTCTCCAAACCTTTCATCCTGGCAAAGGAAGGACAGAAGGCCTCAGATACCTTTGATCACCTATGAAAAATGCCTTGTAGTCACTGCAACTTGTCCAATCAAGTGGCATCAAACCAAAGCTGATCATAAACTTCAAGCAAAGGAGAACCAGAGTTGTCCTTTAAAAGGAAGTCTTTCATTTAGCAGTGACTGTATAATTTAGATGAATGGAGCAAGCCACATAAAATTATATGCACAAAAATTTAAGTAGACTCTTGTTGAGGTAGTTTTCTTACATTTCCCCATATTGTATAAAATAATAAATTATTTGAATAGTTCTATTATCTGTCCTTAACTGAAACGTACAGTGCCTGTCCTAGTTCCTCAAAAAGCTTGTTAATATGCAATCACCTAGTACAACTGCTAAGTTTTTAAAGGTCACCTATGTTTTATTCATAAAGGGTGGTTTTCTGGAGGGAAAAAGGTTACAGTGTCATGTAATATCATATTCTGATAGAGGCTCAGCTTCAAAAATGTATTTCCTAACAGTTTGTAGTGAAGAAAGGTGCATTTGTTTGGGAGCTCTTAGTTTGACTGAGATCTGCCATGTTCCACAAATTGTTTGCTGTGTGGGAACAGCACATCAATTCTCAGACATATTTAAAATATTTAGACATTATTGGTTTGCTCTCTTGTTTGCTCATTACCCCAGTTTCAGGACAAGACTCATAATGGCCTGATTGCATTTGTTTATTTCCATTTAAAACACTATTTAAAATGATACCAGTGGGAAAGAGTGAACAAATTTTGGGACTGGAATTCAGTATAATAACTGCAGTCCAGTGAAAATAGCAGAAGCCCAGAAGTAATGGGTGACTGTTCAAGTTTTGGCATCAAAGTCTGGTCTCTGTGGCATCTGTCTCTGGGGCAGAGTTTCTTCTACCTGCTTTATTACAGTGGAATATGGGGTGTTCATTAGTACATCTTTCACAGGGCACTGCACGTTTCATAATAAATTGAGCATTTAACTTTCATTCAAGGATAAATTATCAAATCAGTACTACCTCCAACACAGGCATTAAATGGCATTTATTCTAGAATATTAGACATAAGATTCTAGATTATTCTAGACATTATTAAATGTCTTTATCCTAGAAAACACAGCTCTGTCTCTCACAGCAAAGCAGAACATCACTGTGATGTTCATTCAGGGAGGAGTATGATGAACATATATTTTATTTATTTGTCCAAGTGTCCCTTTTTTGGTTAACCAGCTGATATATACTTTCCAAAGGAAGGACTCACCAAAATGAATTACTGAATTTGTTTTTCTTTGCAGATTTTTGTTTGTCACAAAACGAGTGTTAAGGCTGACTATTAAAAGCAGTTCATATAGGGAATGTGACCTGAGTGAGTTAATTGCCCTATTTTAATGAAAAGCTCCCAATATGAAATTTCCAGCACTACTGGCAAGGGTGCCAAATTCAGTGAGGTTATGAAAATAAATGTGAACCCTTCAAAACACTTGAAACACAGGCAATTGATGTAATAAAACCATTTTGCTTAGGACAGAGTAAGCTGACTGTTGTTATTCACTCTGTCTCCAGCTGAACTCAGAGCTAAAAGCCACTTTACTTGCTGATCTGGGGATCTGCTGTATTATTAGCATTTTATTCAATTTTGGGAAACGTGACATTGCATTTGTAAGTGGATGTTGAGGCTCAGCCTTTTTCAAATGGACGAGGTCTTTGGAGTTATTAAATTATTGAGGAAACAGTTTGTCCCAATTTTCAGACCTAACTTGGCTTACTAAACAAATTTCAATGTAAATAAGGTTCTAAATCTATGCATTCATTAGTACTGTTTAACAGCAATGACATTTCTTTGGCAAGAAAGCTTTCTTTGAGAGCCTATTTAGCCTCAGGTCACTTTAGCTGAGGCCCCAATGGCAAAGAGAGAGAAATAAAAAGAAAAGTGTTCATGTCAATAAAAGTTTTGTTTTCACTTTTTATTTAATGGCCCAGTACAAAACTTTAGTTTGGCAACTGATGGAAAGAAGAGGGCCAGAGTAAAGAATGCATAAGGCAAAATTGCATGGAATTTGGGGTGAGAAAAAAAAAAGCTGTTTTATTCTATGTTTTTATTTCCCATATCAGAACATCATCTTAGCCATGACAAAATTGAAGATGCAGGCTAAGATGTGGTAGCTTTGATCAGAATCCCCCTGAGTGCACACACAGTGTATGTACACAGATAACCTTGGGCTGGGGGGTTGTTTATGTGTCATGATCCACCACTCCTTCCCACTTCACACTAAGAGCACTTCCCTACCTCAGAAATTTCTCCCTCTCACCAGAAAACTCAAATATTCTAGTATTCATTACATGGGAGGATTTCATCCTTTTATTTTCCTTCCCAGACTCTGCAGAGTGTGGTCATTGCCACTGCCATTGTCATGGCAGGTTATGCACTTCACCAAACTTCTCTGCCTCTCCAAGTGACTGAAAAAGTTGAAAAAAACAATTCAAATAGGCACATTGCAGCTCCTTGACAAGGGTAGATAAATAATCTGCTACATATTTCATAAGTATGCATAGGTATGAAGTTTTGGGTCACAAGAGAATGTCTTTCCAAAGTGTGACCCATCACTCAGAAATGCTGAACCTCTGCCTCTTTTACTCTAATACTTGTGTGATCTTTAATTTATTTTTCTTTAAAACTTTAGTTTTAAACTTTAAACTGCTGTGGTATGGAAAAGAGCTTTTTGAACTCAGACAAGTAACAAGAGACTAGAGGCCAAGCCCAGACTGAAAATCAGGCACTCACATTCCATTCCTAAAAAACATGTCCTATTTGTATTTTCAGTGTATGTCTGGGATCATAAATATCTTTGTGCTTCTGGTCTCAAACAGTTAACTTTTTGGTGCAATATATAAACAAGAATTAACAAATTTGGATGGGACTATGTGTAATCAGTCCTAGTGGAAGGTGTCCCTGTCCATGGCAAGGGGGTTGGAACAAGGTGATCCTTAAGGCCCTTTACAAAACAAACCATTGTATGATTTTATTAAGAAGAAAAATTATTTGAATTCACATTTATCAAGGTCAGACTAACGGGCTAATTGCTGGACTAGTCTTCAGCTTTGTTATTAGCTGGTTGAGGAGTAATATTGCTGAATATTAGGTCCTGAGACCCACAGAGTAAAATCCAGCTCTGGGTTAATGTCTTTTACCTCTCACTAGTGAAAGAAAAAAATATTTCAAGCATGAGCTGCTGCCTCTTCTTTGTCAAAGTTATTTTGTCTCTTTATCTTTTCTTTTCTCTTCCTGATTGAGAAGCCAAGTGCAGAGCCTGTGGTTGGCAAGACATGAAGGGAAAAAAATAAAAATAATGGAAAGATCTCTCCAGGAATGTTTGCTTCACTATATTTTCTTTCCTATAACTAATTATTCTCGCTGGACAAAAAATAAAATGTAACACAACAAAGCACAATAAAATCCTGGATGTGCATTGGATTCCCAAGCTTGCTAGGAGCCAAAAGTTTAGTACATGAAGAGGAAGAAGAAACAATCCTCTTCATCACTCAGCCAAAACATCAACACCACACTTGCCAGTTATTCTCCACTGTGATTATCTGATTGATGCATGAACCAATAATTCCCATCCTGCTCAGGATGGAGCACACACACACTTCAAACAAACTATTCCCTGGTGCTTGGCCTTATCCATGACTCAAAACAACAATGTAAAACACAGCAGGGAAATTCCCCCTTAGGCACAGCTGTGCCCAGGGTTTTTTGTGGGACTGGCAGGGAGGGAAGAGGGAGCACAATTTCCAAGGGATACCACAAGGCTGCTGCAGCTCCTCCAGTTTCCCAACACCATTCCTTCCTCTCATCTTCCAGAGCTGCTCCTTAGCTACAGCAGTGGATGAAACCCTGGAAATGCCTAAGAGCTTCATGGTTTTCCACAAATGCAATGGTTTTTTCCTTTGCCACTCCAGCAGGATGCTCTGCACTTTCTCTCTGACAGCAGTTTTCTTTTCCTGTTGAAGGACATCAGATTTCTCCAGGTGAGGGAATGGTGCAACCACAATTTATGAAAGGTATCTACAGCCTTCCATTTAAGGAAAAAGTCTGAGACTTATAAAAGCATTTTAATTTTTTTGTTGTTTGTTTTTTAATTATAATAGTCCATGATTTTAAAAAATTTAACAGGGGAGAGGAGAGAAAGAACAATAATCCTTCCTCTCCTCTGTGAAACGTGTTCAATGATCACAAGAAATATACTTCAATGCTTGAATATTCAATGGACTTCAATTCTTAATTTTCTTGACTTAGGACATCGTGGCCATAGGAAGGTAAAAGATGAGATTTCTCAGGAGAATTCTGACTTTAGCTTACCTTGTGACTGAGCAAGTAACCTCTGTCTGAGCCCAGCCTTTGGATTTACCACAACATTTACTAGAAAATAAACACAGCCTGAGATGCAAGCATGGATAAATATTAGCAAATTTGACACAGAAATCCAAATGTGAAAGTGGACCAGGTCTTATTTTCATGTTCCCACATTTCTGACTATACTGAAAATTCTGCACTAGAATATTTCAGCTTTTCTTCATCTATCTGATGGTAGAAAACTCAAATCTCAGAGAAATGCTTTTTTTAAGATGTAGCTCCAGGTTCTTGTGGATGCTGAGATCAATAAGGCCTGCTGTCCTTTAAATGAGCTGTCTGACTGCATCCTACAACACAGGGGCCACATGCAAGGCACAGACACACAAACCACACTAAGTGCCTCCTGCCTGTCCTTATGGACAGTTTTCCAGAATAAAAGCATTCAAATAAAAATGAGAAATACATAGATCTTGATCTGAAACAATTCATGTCTGCTTTCTGCTCATTTTTACCTTAGGAATTTCAATGCTACAGCATACAGGATTTTCTGTTCCCCATACAATTTTAAAAACCCCAAAACCCACGAAAGAACCCAACCCAAATCTAAATCAGCCCATACTTTATAAAAATGGGTTTCTGTAATATGGCAGAAAACCATTGCAATGAAGATGCTGTTTTAAAATCCTTATTAATTATTATCGTGATAGACATTTCCAAGGAATTTCAATTTCAGAAGCCTCTACGGTCAACTAATAACTTATTAAATATTACTCAGTCATTAAATATCTTCAGTTTAAAAATGAATATTTAGGGGATAGACATCTGGTAATATGTCTTAATCCTATTTTTAGATTAGATCCTCTTAAGAAATTCCCATATGCTTTTAGATAAAGCTTGAACCTTGCTAATCTTTCTGAATATTCTCTGCCTGCTGCTATGTACACAAGAGCCCCTAAAAGCTGTACTTCGGGGTTGTGTTTAGGTTCAGATTTCACAAGGTAATTGCTCTCCCTCATTTTCATGTGTTTTAGCACTAAAACCACAATGAAGGGGGAGGTGGAAGGAAAAATCAGGGGGAGTCCAGCAGTAATGCTTGCCTATTAATGAAATTACTACAAATGGACTAAAAGTCAGAATCAAAAATAACCCTGACATTAATGGACTGCTTATTTGAACCAATTGGATAGGAAACTGCTCCATGTGTTGGAACTAACTTACAAATATATGATTAAATTTAATTCCCAGCATTTAAAAAATGCTTGAAGTGATCTCTAATATAAACCAATGGTTGGTGGTGAGTGTCTTTAGCAATGTTCCTGGGTTTTAACAGCATTGCTTTATCTAAATATATTTCTTAGAGTCACAAACCCTAAAAGGTATAAAATAAAGTAGATTGAGATGGATTAGGTTAATTAATGGGTATGAACTGGCCTTTCACCTCAACAATTGTAGACAAGTTCAACCTAAGAGCTTAAATCAGAGTTTGCTGTTCTAAGCTCTAGTAGACATTAATTCACATCATATAATTTGGCAGAGTTGGCCCAGAAATGAACTTGCCATGGATTTGACCCTCCAAGTCAGAGATGGGGCAGCAAACAAAGGAAAAAAAAAGAGGGAGGGAAAAAAAGGGAAGAAAACCACAATGTCTCCCAGCTGCTCCCCTGACTTGTAGATAAAACCAGAGCATTTTTGAGGGTTTACACACACAGGCAGTGCATGTTTTATGAACATTTGGGACCCAAAATGAGAAACAAAGCATTGAGGGGACTCGTGGGGAGTTTCAGCTGGAGGCTGGATTTTAGTGAACTTTTGGGGAGACTGTGGCCAATGTGTGCCTTGGGCTCAGACTGGTGGATTTGGTGTGTCCACACAATTTTCTGTGCATTTACAGTGACACAACAGCTTTGCAAACACACCCAGTCACACAGGAGTTACAGCATCAGACCAGTTTCTCTGCTCTTGCACGCCTGCAGCTCTGCAGAGAGTCACACACACAGAAAGGGGCCAGAAATAAAAAAATAAACTGCATAAATCCTTTTGTCTTGTTTTGTTTTCATTATCTACCTGGAATTCAGGCCTGAAACCACCAGATCATTATTCACTGATAACTGCACAGGCAATAGCAAACTGCTCCATGAATAAATCTCTTCCCTGAATAAAGCCACGGCAGCGTAGTACGCATTTAATGGATTTATCAGTTTTACATTAAATGCCTTTTATTTGAAAGCACCAATTAATTTCATAGATGTTCCCTTTAGGTCTAGGCAAGACAGCTCCTGGTGGTCTCCTGCCACAGCCCCCCTCTCCCAGGGAATACAGAGGGTTTGCAGGTGTCCTGAGCATCCACCACATTTATTTGGTTATGATAAGCAAGCACAACAAGCACCATGCCAGGAAAAGCAAATGTGGGAGCCCACATGTCTTTCACATTCTTTCCTGGAGCTCCAGCTGAACTCCCAGGATAAAGAGCAGCAGCAGAGCAGAGCCCAGAGCACCAGTGGGATGGGGAGGAATCCAGGAGCAGTGAGAGTGGAGGACAGATTTAAGGGAAGCCCTCTGTCAAAGAGCAAGCCAGAAGAATGAGATGGATCACTCCTCCAGGCCTGCAGGACAGCAAAACTTATTAGCAAATATTTGCACATTTGACAGCAGGATTACTGTCTCAGTGCTAATATGAATTTTTTTTTTTTTTCTTTTTCAGACCTGAGTTGCTGGGATATATATCACAGCCTTTTCATGAAGGTTATGGTCTAAAAGAAAAAAAAAAAAAAAAAAGAAGGAAAAAGAAAAGAAAAGGAATGTAGTGTTCTAAATACAGGTTTGGAATTTGGAATTGTGTTCAGAGACCAGCAACCATCCATATCACCACAGCCTTACTCCTTTTAACTTTTGACATACTGTAGGCTCTCTGTGCAGGCCAGCTGTAGAAAACATCTTCTATAGGTTCTGAATATGCAATAACAGCAAAAGGAAGGTATATAAGGCTGACAATGTCTGATAATTATTGCTGTTTAATCTGTCAAAATGCACTGTTAAAGAAATTTTGTCAGAAAATAGGAACTGGGCAAAGAAGAAAAACATGGAAAAATTAGTTATTTCCTAGTCTCACTTTTCCATCTCATTCTGCTAACTAGTTGATGCATTAACAATGTACCTGAATTCTTTCAGTAGTTTCAATGGACCTGCACCTTAGAGAGAATCTCAGTATGAAATTCTGTTATCTTGCCATTCTTTAGCCAACTTAAATTAAATTCAGCCAATGGCTGTTTTACAGTTCAGCTAATATTCTTTAGCTTTCTTGTTTTATGTACTATAATTATGTACTTATCTATTTTTGTTTGTGCCTCAGTTCCTTTTCTCTACACCTTTTCCACTCAAGATAGGGTTCAGAGTTTCCTGTGAACCTCATGCTGTCCTAGAAAGAAAGAGCCCCCCAAAATCAGTCTTTGCATGGGGAAGATGAAGTCTGCAAAAAGCAGAATAGGTTGTGGAATTGGGAGACCAAATATGCAGAGTTTTCATGCTGTCACCAACTCTGAATAACTGCATTCCCAGAGAGAAGACATTCCCTGCCTCATTACACAGTGCTCCTGCTGATCAAAAGAAAGCTGGAGAGATATTATCAATGTATGAAGCTACTCTGCCCTTTTCCCTCCCCTTTTTTTTTATTAAACATGGCACTTTTCCAGTTTGCTGAAATTCTCTCATTGACCTGGGTTACTATTCACCAGTTTTGCAAAATCACGAGCTAAATTTGTACTGCTAAGGTTTTGCATTCCTGGCCTCAGGAGCAAAAAAAAGGTAAAAATATCAAAGAACACCAACACTGCTGAACTATCAAAACCCAAGGTCAGCTCAGGTGAAGGCAGAAATCCAGATCAAAGTCTTGTCCCACTGGACTCTACAGTATAATCAGAGTAGAAAGGCCCTAAAATACCAAGATCACTCCATTTTATACTCCAAGTGAGTGAGCAATTAGAGTAAGATCCATAATTGCAACAACCAAACACAAATTTCTCACTAAAACTTTTCACTGGGGACTCTTGGCATTCAATTGTGATTGCTCTAAGAAGTATTTCCCTGTGCAAAGTGAGATTCCTGTCTGGATGTGGTTTCATACTTGACATGCACTCTGGGATCTATTTGCCACAGTGTGCTGTAGGCAAAGCTACTCAAAGTTGCAACTGGGCTGAATTTTATATAAATACTGTATTTGGCATCTATAACAAATTTCTCAAAGAGTGAATAATCTACATGAGTAGGAATGAGTACCAGGAAAAGCCCTGGCTACTGATAGAGGGCTGCATGGCATGAAAAATTGGGTCATTGACTTCTGGCCTTTGACAGTCTTGAGGTTAGATCTGGCTTACATCACAAGTGAAATAATCACAGGGGTTTTGCTTCAAAAATTAACACTCAGTTTGATTGAGTTTGACAGAAATAGCACACAGATGCCAAGGACCAAGTCAGACAGAACTGGGTTGTTTGGTGGTGCATCTGTTGATGTTTCATTCTTTCATTTGCCCTGAGCAAACAACAGCAAAAAACCCAACCTAGTTCTGGTCTGTGACAAAAGAAACTATTGAAAAAAAATAAAATTTTTGACAGTATCTGCAGCATACAGAATACAAATTGTAGATAAGTTGGTGGGACATAGCAGGGAAATATACCACTTCTAAAAAATAAAGCAAGATTTACTTTCAGATTAGAGCAGCCTAAAATCTACCTGGTACAAAAGTCACCTAATCTCACACTGACATTCTACTTGCTCGATATGATCTAGTGAAACTAGAAACCTCAAAGTCCAGTTAAGAGCCAAACTTTCAACATTTGTGTGGTCTCAGAATTAGAAAATATCTGTTTCATCAGTCAGAACACATCTTTTGTCATAAATCAGGGAAGACAGACATTGGATAAAAAAGCAAGAGTTCAGTGAGGATTTTAAATGCATTCTCCTGCTTTTAGCCAGATCCAAATTGCCATCAGGATAAGAAGTTTTTCTCATGGTATTTCAGCCACCACGTCTGCTCCAAACAGGAAGCGCTGAAATGTGTACAAATAACTTCATAAAAATAATTTGAGGCACCGCAAATAAAGAGAAAAACATTACACTAACTTTCTCATCCTTTTAAATGACTCGAGCTCCATGAGAATGGAGCACAAGGAGCTCCCACACAACAGCTCCCTGCTCCTTCTCATGGAAGTCCTCAAGCCTGACCTTATGGAAGGTTGAGAATTTTGTTGATGCTGAAATGAGGGGTTCAACCCCTCCCTGCAGATTTAGTCACAAAGGCAGGGGGAGTTTAGGTAAAACACTCTCAGAGCCTGGTCCTGAACTCCTGAGTCAAAGGAATATCCATTAGATGGGGGAAGTTACCAATGTAACTGCTTAGTAAAAAAAAAAAAATAAATAGTTCTGGTCTCATCTGTACTTTGAGAAAATCTGAAAGAGTTTACGAGACTGGCACTGACTTCCTGAGGAGCTGGGAAAAGCAATCTGCTCATTCCCAGCAAGACTGAAACGTTTCATCCAAACAGCAAAAATACAGCCTGTTGCTGTAACTACCATACTTTTATTTTATTTAAATTCAAAATACTTTTCATTATGCCAGAACTAATAAAACTTTAGCAAATGTTTCAGTGTAAGCCCTCAGAGATGGAACCAATTCTTTCTGGTATTGGTTTGTTTTATTGCTGGATCACTACTATAATAGGAGATCTCTCAATTGTTCCAAGATCCAGATTTTTCAGGGTTTCTCACCAGACAGCAATTAGGGGCACAATGCCAAAAGGACCCCCTAATAACTCCCCTTGTGTAGAAGCTTGGCTATGCCTTTAATGATAATTTTCAGATGCAGAGGTGGTGATCAATTTACTGATTCTAATCAGGTACATACTGGGAATAATTATGGGGGCATTCCCTTGTGTGCTTTTGCTGATATGCTTCTCAAATCAATTCCAAAGGGTGCCCCTGAAATGGAGAAGTGAAAACTAAACTTATATAAATTCATTTTCCCATGTAGACATTGAAGGAAACACAAAAGCCCTTGGCTGAAATGTGCTGTGAGACCCTCAAAGCCTTCCAGAATACCCTGTGAGTCTGAATAGAGGGCTCCACTAAACAAAAAAATAAAACAAAACCAAAAATAGTTTCTCCTTTGCCAGACAAAGGACATTGCTTTTGATACCCATGGATGCCAAGGCTGAATATGTGGAGTTTGCACAGAAACTCTGGTTTTTCTTCCCTCTGCAGGAGGTGGAGAAGTCTTCAGGTCTTCTATGGTGATGGCCACATCCTCTTTTCTCCTCTGACTATGGATTCTTCACTTTTACCATGGACTTTGTGGTCCATGGTTCCAGAGGTGGTCAGGAAAGCTGGAATTTATGGACTGGGTGGGAATTATTCATGTCTGTGGCACTGTCAGTGTTAAACCTTGCCCACCCTCCACCTTGCCCACCATTTATTAATGAGAATTATGTTTTGTGGACAGACTAAAAGGCTGCACATAAAATACTACACAAGCACACCTAATTTCACTTGTTGGGAATGTGAGGTTGACAAAACCTTCCAAGAGGAAAGCAGCCCAAAGCCAATGTGTTTTCACTGATTCTTCCAAAACCTAGTGTTTTCTGGAAATCCCTACTAGAAAGAAATCACAGCTTTGTCTTTTCACACCCTTTTTGGATGGGAAAAAGTCAGAAATGTGGAAAAGTCTTTGCATCACATAACTCTAGCAATATGATTTAGGATTACATTCTTATAATTAGGATAAAACAAACTTCAAAGTGTTTTACAAAGTATTTTGCTCATTCTGTTGCTTTGGCTTTTTTTCTGGTAGGGAAACTGAGGCATAGCCAGGAGAACAGATTTGAGTGGGAGAGCATCACTGTTGTGAATAGAGTGCAGGGCTCCCAGTTTCTGTTCAATTCTCAAAAAACAGGGTTACAACAGGGAGTATGATCCTACTGGAAATATCCACACTGCCTTTGAAAAGGGAGTCTAGAAACCAGGCACTGCTGCTCAAACTGGTGGCACCTATGTGCTCCATCTGATATGGCACCCAAAATTCAGCCACAAGCAGACCTCAGTTTGTCCTTTCTCCTGCACTTTACAAGGGCTTCCTGGTACTTTTACACTATTAAATAATCTGAAAATAAAAAATAGGCTATATCTATTTTTAGATTGTTTCAACTTCTTTGAGCAGGCAGAGCCCATTTCTGTGGTGGGACATGGTGTGAGAGGGACTTTAAATGTTACTGCAATTTGAATTTCCTTCTTCAAAATAGATTTAGCTTAATTAGATACATCAAGTCCCAAAAACTAGTGATCATCTGGGGGTGATTTGAAATCATTGTACATTTAATTCATCTACCGAGAAGATGCCTGTCCACAATTTCTGCTTGCCTAAACTTGCAGTTTTCTAAATGCTCAGAAAATTGGGAAATTGCTGCTCAATAGAGTTGTCCACCACCCAAAGTAGTAGGAGCAGCAGGTGTGATGGAGTTATATTTCATCAGTGTGACATAAAACATGGCTCACTGACTTTATTTTAAATACTGTTCTTTCTAAAGCTTTCCCTTATAAAACTACAGGCATGGAGCTGTCAACTGGGGGAAAAGGATACCTTTAAATCCAGCCTGGCATGCATGTGTATATTTATTTTTGTAAGTGAAATATAAACGGACATGCTGAGTTCCAAGTGCTTGATGGATAAAGGAATTAAATGATTTCATATATCTCCCTGTATAAATATACAAAAAACTTTCCCCGATGGGTCACAGAGGATTTCATGTGGATGTGAACTCTGTTTACTGTTAGTATTAGGGAAATAGTGGCTTTTTAACAAGTTACTCATGCCTGGAAAAAATCCCAGTATTGCAAGTTGTCCTAGATTCTCTGCCAATTGTCCGTGGGAATCGTCAGGATGGGAAAAGTTCAGATGTGTTTTAAAGAACCAGCTTAATGGAAAATGGGAAGGAGAAAAAAAAAGCTACTGTGTCAGTCTCCTGGGTAAGAAGAAGTAAAATGTGATTTGACTGTTTTATTTCTTCCTTTTTTCTTCTTTTTTTTTTTTTTTTTTTTTTTTTTTTTCCTCCTTCCCTCAATGCTTTTGGATTTTATTCTCACCCATGCAAAGCATTTTGTTCAGGTCATTCTCCCTAGTGAAGAATTGCTTCAGTTCCTGAGCAAAACCAACCCCAGAGTCTCTCTGTCACTGGTGTGCAGTTATAAACTCTTGGGGTTCATTCTTCCAGCCTGTCAGGGTGCCCAGGGGAGCCCTGGGCTGTGCCTTCAGGGATTTTGGAACGCACAAGTTGATCCCACGTGCTTTTCCTTCTCGCCCTTATCTCCTGTGGGGCTTTTTGGGCAGAAAGAGTCAAAGCCTGCAGGATCCAAAAAAAAAAATAAAAATAAATATCTCCAATAATCACTTGTTTCCTACTGCAACCAAGACTTTTAAAACTCAGGGCATTGATCCTGTCACTCCAGAGACCACCAAGTGACTAACAGTGCTGGGGCGAGAATCCCTCATGGATGTCACATTTCGAGAAGCATTAACCCACTGATTTAGCTTTAAATAGCAATGGTGTTACAGAACATGTCACTAATTATTTGCTTTCCAGCAACAGTGTGGTGCCTTCTGGTACGTGCACACACAAAAAGATGAAGGTTAAGTAGGGGGCTTTCTTCGCCTGCAAATAGACACATTGTGTCATCATGACACCCAATAAATCCACCCGCCATAGGGGGGGAGGACTGTGCTCTTCCACTTTAAATCCACAGATTTCCTAAACCTGCTTTTTTTTCTTTCTTTTTTTTTTTTTTTTTTTTTTTTTTTTTCCCCAGCAGCTTGTGAAGATCTCCCAGCCAAAACTTCACAAAGTGGAGGGAGCGAAAAAAAAAGCCCCTAGAACCTGTATCCTATCTCTGTGCCACACAACCAGATACAAAAACTCGATTTTGGAAACCTAAAGGAGCATCTAGTATCATCTGGAAACAAGCTGTTAGTCTGGATACAGTTTTAAGATACAGTGTGGGGGGAAAAATATGGATTTTGTTGCAGATCCAATATTTTTTTCTTCTCAAGACCTAGCCAAAAATTAGCTTAATTTAAAATAAGATTAGTCATTTATGGGAACTGGTCGTACAGTTTGGAATTTTTAAGGGAGTAGAGAAAGCAGATTTTCAGCATCTTAAATATTTATATTTGAATAAAAAATTATTGAACATATCTAGCAGCTACAGAAAGCGACATCATTATTTTTCTTACGTAAAGTTTTGATAAACACTAACACTGAATGATCAAACCTCTCCCCACCACGTTATTCCCTCACACTCCATCGGTGGTGTTCCCAGATTTTGGGGTTTTTATTGCCTTCATTTCTCAAATCCCTTTTCAGATTTGCAATGGGAGGTGCTGCCAGTCCCACTCAGCATATTTCCACATGTATAAAACTGAGCTGATTTCTTTGGGGCTATTTTTGATTTATAGAGTTAAGGGGGTGGGGGGGGGGGGAGTACTTATATGATGCTGGAACCCAGAAAATATTCATTTCATTTGAGGGGAATTTTGTTATGATAATTGTTGTGATTACTATTACTATTATTAGAACAGGAAACTAACTCTTCATGTGAGATAAAGCCTGTTACGATTTTCACACACCCCACAAAAACCCAAACCCCTGCTGTCAAGCAGCCCCCGAGCTGGTGTCACTCACACTGCTCAGTTTCTATTCCCTTTTCTGGCCCCAGCTCCCAGGATCACCGTGTGGTGTTTCTCCTCTGCACATGCCACTGCAGTGAATAAGATGCTGTTTACGACACTGCTCGGGAAGGGACATGACAGAGCAAGAACATGATGCAGCCGGGTTGTGCAACATCCTCTGGAAACGGGCTGGGATGGCCACTGCTCCTCTGGAAAGGGATGGGCTGCCCAAAATCTGACAAGGCTCACAGCATCCTCCTCTGAGCAGTGCTTCCAATTAAGCCAAGTATGAAATGCTGGGAGAGGAGAAGTTTATTCCCTGGCTACAAACAGCAACAGGCTCACCCAGCAAACCCTTCCTCAGAAAGGGGCTGTGGGTGCTGTGTTATCACTGCACAAACTGGTGCCACACGCACGGCAGAGCTCCTCCCCAGTCTGCAAATTGGGGGTGCTTCTGCCAAGGATCATTTCTGTTACTGAAAATCAACATTAAAGAATAGAGCCAGGCAAATAAGACGGTTAGTGATAAATCTCTCAGGAGTCAAAACACTGGGAAGCAGGTTCCCAGTTAACTGAATAACTGAATACTTCTTTTTACAATGAAATTTTCATTATTATTTCAGTGTTCCCAGATACTCCTATTATTTGTTGTGAAGAGGAGCAGAGCCACAGATGAATAGTTCTCAAATTCCAGTGAATTTCTGTATCTTCCTTTTTATCTGGTTTTGGAATGGAATGAAAAAGCTATTAGTCTGCAAAAAAATACACTTTCAGAAAGAAAATATGTGCAGCTGGTTGAAAAAAAAAAAAAAAAAGAAACATCAAAATATTTTCTTTGCATTTTGCTCTATCATTTTAAAGTTATACTTTATTTACACTGTGAAATTTTCAAACCCTTTTGTCTATAAAATGTGGAAATTTTCTACCTGAGAACATCCAAATAGATTTTTTTTTTCCTTTTGCACCCGAATAAGATGTTTAGACAAAAACACTTTCCCCTCCCTGCTAATCCTTTCCCACTAATAATTTGACAGCTTGGAACAAAGGAAAAATTGTTCAGTGAAAATTATTGCTGGACATTTTGAAGTCTTTTATCTGGATCAGGGACCTGCTGTGTGGGGGGCGAGTGTGAGAGTCTTGTCTTGAAAACAAAGCGACCTGTTCATCAGCTGGTGTTTATACAGAAAATTTTCAACCCAGGGGTCAAAATCAGAAGTACATTAGAGTCAGCATTTGTTTACTGGCAGCAGATCAGTCTGTGAAATAGCGGCTGTGTAGATTTTTAACAGGTTCAACCATTCTTTTGACTTCTATCCAGACTAATAATGGGTGTTCAGGTTTCCAGCTGAGTGTTCAATGCTGGAAATACTTTTTGCTCTTCAGCAGCTCTGCCTTGCCTGCCCTGGCCAGAGAGCAGCAGCTCCAAACCATCTCTCCCAGGATGAATTCCCAGCTCAGGACAGCATCTGTCAACAAACAGCAATTTCCAATGGCACAAAATTCATAATCTTCCATTAAAACACCTTGCAGTGTGAACATTCAAATACTTGCAACAGGGGAACCCAATGCCCTTTTCACTTTGCAGGTGGCAGGAGTGCTCCCATCACAACCTGCCTAATAAAACCCCCTACCGAGGCTTTTTTGAGTCCCTAAGATTAATATTGATATAATGTCTCTATATTTCTCCTTGGCACCTGTTGAATTGTTGTACTTGCCCATTAGCACTCCATTTAACATCAGAAGTCAGTTAATAAATTCTTCCTTCCTGCATAGGAAATTGACTAAAAGACACAAAATTAGCTTTTAAATTTTAAAGAATTAAGATCTCTACAACTCACTTTTTTCCCTTTATTACATTACCTTGAAAATGAGTGTCAGGCTGCATTCTCAGCACTGCTATAACCTGGAAAGATCCTTTTGCCTTTCAGCCCTTGCCTTTAATGGATGGTGCCATGAACAATGTGCATCTTTTCTCAGCCTTTCCCCTCAGGCAGTTCTCAGGAAAAAGCCCAGCTTGGCCAATTGTCCAGGCCCAAGGCCTGAGAGGTCAAAGAGTTCAGGCTTTTGTGCTGGGATACTCTTCTTGGATTTCTTTACAGTCTTTGTCTAGTAACAGATAAATAACTGTTGGTTTGGGTTTTTTCCCAAACAAAATAGTATCAGCCTCCAAAATGGTAACAGAGCAGAGAGGCAGATTTTTAGCTTCTTGGATGCTTTTAATCTTTATTTTCAGATTAAAAAAAAAAAAAAATCTAATGTTCAGTAGAAACAGCAGTTAACTATTTTGGCATCTTGCTATCTAATTGTGCCTTTGCTTGTAGAACCTTTCTGAGAGATGACTGTACCACACATTCATTGCTATGTATGAATTTCAGTGCTGTTCCTCAGCCCAGGAGATGCTCCATAGTTGTAGCATCAGCCTCAAACTCCAGAGATGAATCAAACTCCAGGCTTGGTGCCCAAGCCACTTCCCAACTTCACAACATATGCCCATTCCTGTTTTCACTACAGAACAGTTATTACAGAAATATTACTACTGTCAGTTGCCCTGTCTCTGATAAGATGAATAAATCTATAAATCCAACTTAACACAGAATAATATGGACAGATTCACATAATTACTGCTGGTGGCCATCATTATTTCAATTTTATTTTAATCTTTTTGTTCTGTTTGAAATATCCACCTGCCTTGCTGGCGATGTCTTCTTTTGTCAAGCAGTCTTTGAGGATACTGAATCCCAGTTGTATCACTCTTGGGAAAAAGCCCTGTTTATCATTTCCACTCTGAGCTCATGCTTCCCTTTAGTCCAGCCAGAGGCTTGGGATAATGGGGGAAGGTCTAGCAAACCCTCTTTACTCCACGGCCCTGTTGTTGAAATCATAGAAGTCCAGAACCAGGGTGCGGAAAGCCGTATTGTATAAACACCCTAATGCATGACACATGACTAAGTGATAAATCCTGACACGTTTACAAAACAAAATGAAAATCTTCATTTGTCTTTAGGAAAGGGAAGTGCTCCCACGTGTTTAGACATCTGCACACTCAACATGTGGCAATTACTGCGCTGAGGAATTGGAGCACTTAACTGCTGCGGCAAATTAAGGCTCTAGTGATCAGTACCTTCTCGACACCACAAACAAAGCCATTGGTGGTTTTAGGGCTATTCAAGTCGAGGGATGCTTCTGAATGGCTTAATCCCATCAATATAGATTTACCTCCAGCCCAAGGAGTATCAGTTGTTTCCGTTTTGTTTCCGTTTCATTTGACTGTACATGACTGTCGTATCCTAAAGCAGTTTGTAAGCCCTACTTTTGTGTGTTTGCTTAAGTGCTGAAATTAAATACACATAATGAAGCCATCTGCAATGAGCAGAATTAATAACTGGCATACCATATTGCTGGGAGATTGTTGACTATACAAACACGTAGTACACACACACACACGCTGATCTCCCAAGAACTTGGCATTTCTCAAAACTTTACAGTGTTTGTTTGAATGTATCCCAAAATTCTTAGTTCCCATGGGATTCTTATTTACATAGACTGGAAAACTCACCATTAGGTTTATCTCTTAAAATAATCTTTTAGCCTCTATGTAAAAAGTATTTTCAAAACAAAAAAATGTTAAATGTAACGTAATAACCAAAACCACTACAAATGTACACATTAAATAACTTTTTGGGAAAATGGTCAAATGTGGTTTGTGAAATGCAGTGAGCAATGTATTGCAATGATGATTCCTTGAGTATATCTGGACCTATCAGTCCCTCACATTTAATCCATCGAGAGCTGTGCTCTTCAGAGTTGCCAGTGTTTGTTTGTGGGTGCACAGTGCTCAGTTGTGATGACCTGGTATTATCTCCCAGGATTTCCTGCAAAAGCAAAGAGAAGCTAAGAAGCAATCAACACTGGATTGTACCTGTCTTCTATACAAACATGTAAGGATCGGATTATTAATGCCTTCTCAGGCAAACCTGTGTTTGTCCTTATTTCACAAGCAATTTTCATATCAGACTGAAAAATCAGAAGGAAAAGCTCTGCTGAGCCAAGGTTAAACTGAATTTAGCCTTTGAACTTTTACCAAGAATCTAAAATTAAGTTTAAATTCACTTTTATGGAGTGACCTCTTTTGACAATTTATGGCATATATGCATACACATGCAAACACAAATATACTTACATAATCCAATCAAAACATCCATTTAAATTACTGTGAATGGATTGCACATTCCCACATTTCCTTATAAACTGAATGTCACAGAGTGATAGTGCTTTGGCTGCAATTGTATTGTATCAAGTTTCTTTTTGGGTTACCAAACACCAGAGAAAATGTGGGGTCTTTCAGTATATTTTCAGAGAACAGAAAGGAAAATTGGTCTAACATTGACATTTGTTTATATTTTCATGATTACTATTACAGTAGCAAAGGGGCAAGTGAAAGTGGGCCATATTATAATAGGAACTCTACAAACAGAATTTGACTCCATGCCCTGAAAAACCCAGAATCTAATTGGAAATGATAAATAACTCCAATTAAATGTGTCCATTCAGGTGCTTTGTTCTGTGTGTTTGGTTGATTATTTGAATTATTCCGAGATAGTGGGGACTTGTTTGTCTGTTTGGATTTTTCAAGTTAAAAAATAACTTGTGAGAAAAATTACCTGGCTTTGCCAGGGCTCTAAAAGACAAACAAACAAAAATCACTTTTTATCCTTGGAGAAAGAAAATTGCAAATCAGAATAGGGAAAAGAAGGAAAAAAACAATTTGACCTGGAAGGTGTTGAAGTTCTTGTGAGAGGTAACAATGCAGAGAATTGCAGATGTGGTTTTGAGTTTTCTTTTCTTCAATCCATCATTTCAGGGTCTTGTTTTCCTTTTGTTGATGTGAATTATCAAATGTCCTGGGTGTGCTCTGGGCACCTGTTGCATTATCAGACTGGCAGCACCCTCTGACTCCATCAGAGGATGCCACTGACACCACTTCTCCCCACAGCCAGGAGGAGGTGTGCTGGGATCAGCATCACCCCAGCCTCTCACCCTCCCAAAAGGATCCTCAGTAACCTCCCCAGAGAATTCAATATCACTTTTGATGTGCAGGAGAAGCACAGCTCTTGACCATAGCAGGCCTGTTAAAACCCACTTTGTGCCAAAGTGGCTGGGAAGGACTTTTTGTTTCTCACAGCAAATGAGTCAAATTCTGAGATTTAATTTTTTTAAATATACATATATAGATACATTTTTTTGGGGGGCTGCAACTGACAGCACAGAAATAAATCACTTCTAGTAAATCTACTTGAGTGGGGTGCAGAGCCCTGGGGCGGCCACAGCTCCATCTCCCTGCCCGAGCAAGAGTCCTTTAGGTCCTGCATCAAAGGACATGGCTTCCTCAGAGTGGCATGTGCCCACAATAGGCCAGGAAAGGGAAATCAAGAGGAGTCTCAATGCCTCAGGGCACCCCTTGGCTGGTTCCCATATGGAAGTCCCATGATTTTTGGTTTTTTTTACAGTTGGAGTAATAAAACACTGGCACAGGCTGCCCAGAGAGGTGGTGGATACCCCATCCCTGGAATCATTCAAGGCCAGCTTGAGGGGCTCTCAACATCCTGGTCTAGTGGGAGATATCCCTGCTCATGGCAGGATATTGGACTAGACAACCTTTAAAGGACTGTCCAACTCAAACTATTCTATGATTTGATGATTCTATGATGCCCCAAGAAGAGAACTTTGGGATCTCCTCCTCTAAGGAACACATTTTGGTGGAGCAGTTACATCAAAAGCTACAAGAGGTCATTAATACTCATTATTTAGCAATTAGGGCATTCTAAACAGGCTAACACGAGGAGATTCCTTTATCTGAAGTGAAGCATGGTGGGTAAGCCTTTTCCAAAGGAAAAAAATGTAAGAGAGAGAAGATATAAAATCAAACACCCAAACTAAGAAAGAAAAACATCTGGGCCTTTAATGTTCCTGATATGGGCAGAGTATTGACAGAATTTCCCAGCAGTAGATCCTTCACATACATGTACAGCAGCAATTGGGATGCATTTGCAGTACTGTGTGTTCATCATGTCTGCACTTTGGGTCCCCTGCCTCTCTCCTTGCTCTGCTTTTCCATAAGGGAGAGATGGAAAATACCAAAGAACTTGCCCGGAGCATGGCTACAGGAAAATAAAACCTGCATCTGTAAAAATGTGCTCTGCTTTTTCACCTGAGGGTTGCATGGGCAGGGAAAACAACCACGTGCAAGTTGCACTTTCATTACTCTGTGCACAGAGCCACTGCAAGGATGGGCATGAAGTGCAAGATAAGCAGGAAATAAGTGAAATATTTGGCAGTTTCACTGAGTTTAAGTAGACGAGGTTGATAAGAGATGTATCAAAATCATTCATTTAGTTAGGAAAAGGGAGAATTACTTGCATCATCCTTTTGCTTGCTCCAGGATAAAACCAAGTTTTAACTAAACCAAGCAGCCCTGATATTAAAGCAATGTGAGGACAATCAGGCCCAATGGGTTTAAAATTTTCTATTAAAATGCTTACTTGCACTTCCTCAAATCCAGCCTGTTTTGACACGTGGGAATTAACCTCTTTAATGGGGCGTGCTTCCTTCTTGTTGATGTGGGAGCTGGGTATTGATGTGTGGGTAAAGATTATGTTCTTGCTTCCATGGGACTGGAGCTGAGTACAGTCTGGGGGGTCTGCTGGGAGCTTTATGGCAAGCAAAGAAATTCCTCAACCACTCTTCACTATATTGAGGAAAACCCAATTAAATCTGACCAGGGACAGCTATAATTTGTTGTCCTGTTCTTTTGATATTATTACTCTGCTATATTTTTTCACTAACTTCCTCCACCTCCTGCCCTCGAGGGTAGCTTGTCTATATATTTCTGTTTTCTAGTTACACTGTGGATGGGACATGTGCTCACCCCTTCTTGCTGGAATAGCTGTGTATCTTGGACAAATGAAATTCTAAAAGAGCAAGAATATAACCTTAACAACTTGCAAAGCTTAGGAAGTGTCAGTTTTCCATACAATTCACTGCAATTTGCCTTCAGTCAAATAGGAGAAAAGTACAGGACTTAAGAAGGGTGCTAAAGGTCTCAGTCTTATTTGTGTACATCTGGAATAATTTCTGCAATTTCTCCCATGAAGGATCAGACCTACCATTTTTCTGTAATGAAAACAAATCTGGATGGCCAGACATACAACTTCAGATAAAATCATGCATAAACCCTAAATAAAACTGGATTGGCAGCTAAATTTTGTATGTGGTCTTTATCTCCATCTTGCCTCATGTTTTTGAACTTGTAGGAAATTGGTGACACTTAGAAGCAGATGTGAGTGGAGTGAATTGGCTTTATTTGCAGTAACATGAAGGAAATGTGTGAAAAAGAGAACTAAAAATCTTCCTTAAGCAATCCCAAAATAAACCACTTGACTCTTTCTGGAAAAAAAAAATAGAGAGATGCAGGACAGATGTTGGCTACAATTTTAGTCACATCACTTAATACAGCACCAGGACAGAGTCAGAAACTATGAAGACAAGCACAGCAAAAGATCAGCAGAAAAGTGTGTAAGGTGGCTCCATTACCAAACTATTTGAAGACCCAGGGCCATATTTCAGTGAACTTGTTTAACACCACAGTGAATGCCTTGTGGGAAAGTAGGTTTTCATTATTAACCCCCAAGTTTGCTTTGGAATCTTGGATTTATTCAACTGCAAAGCCAGGCTCCAGAAAGGGAGGTCCAACTGTAACAAAATCAAAAAGGAAAAATGCTTAATTGGGCACCAACTTCTAAAAAGTGCAAATAATAGGCACGAGACGTTTCCATCTCCAGTTTCACGTTTTAATTCTTACTTTTTTCTTTGCAGTTTTAACAAAATGCACTTTAACTTGTAGTAAAAAAAAAATAATGTTTTCTGTTGAAGGATATTTTCAGGTATGTGGGTTGATTAGCTGCCCTGGCAGAGTCTCCCTACAGCATTAGGAGATTTTAATCCACCATGGTAAGGGCAGCAGAGGTACCACATAAAGAGTTTGCTGAAGACCTTCATGTGCTGTCTCAGGAAAAAAGCCAAAGGTCCTGTTTGCCTAGAATAGATCAATCAGAGGTTTGTACATCTAGGTTAAAGATATTACCCTGATAACTTTGCCAGACTTTGCATTTCCCATATTAAACAGGGCCCAGAATTTAACTCACCCATAAAAAAAGATGTAAACAACCAGTAAAGTAATTCTGGGGGAAAAGGAGGAAAAAAAAATATATAGAGAGAGAAAAACCAACAATAAGTCTGCATGTTTGATTATCATATCAGTTCAAAATAAAATTATTGTTTTCTTCCTTTATCTCAGGAAATTGTGATATATTTATACTTGATGTCACAGTGAACACTTTTAGTGAGAGCAGCATCCATTAAAAAAAAATTCAGCCACGATAATTCAGGTGATTGGAGCAATAACAAAACATCCTCCCTTAAATATTACCAAGTTCTCATCACATACCCCAGGATTAAGCTGTGTGAATGGGCAACAGGAAAAACCCAGGAGTATCCAATTACAGGAAAGAGCTGCTCTTTATTTATTTAATTTGGTCCCCAGCTCACTATGGAAGAGAAAAAAAAAAGCCCTTGAAACCGACTCCAAGAACTGCCCCTGCTTGGGAGTTTGAACACAGGAGGAACAAGATAAATTCCTCAAAATTCTAATTGGGGAACAGTTGACTTAATTGGTGGCCATTTGGCAGACAATGGGAAAGGAGCCCTGGCTGGCGCTGATGGCACCCCAGGGGGATATAACCTTGCAACAGGCCAGAAAGCTCTCAGGGACAGATTGTTTCCAGAGGAGAAACCATGAGACCAGGGGCTGGATTAACCCTCCAACTGTCAAGCTTTATTAGGAATAATCAGGCTAGACATAGCAAGGGTTAAACACAGGAAACTGAACTGGCAATGATGACATATGTCTCTTTAAAAACAAGTAAAGCCAAGAGGGGATAGAGAGGGAAGGATTTGGGGAAGAAAAGGCATCTGAATGAACCACAGCACAATTGCTTCTGTTTCAGGTGGGGTATCTGCTGGCTCCTGGGTCTGCTTCCTTCACCTGGCTCCTGGGTTTGCTCCCTTCACTGTGTCACCTGCTCAGAGTTTCTGGGTTTTCAGGCCGTGCTTAAATCTTGGGGGTTTCTCTTGCACAAGTTGGAGTTAGCACTGAAAGCAGTGTTACTGGGTTTTGGGGGCCTGATCCTGCTCTGTGTGGAACAGCCAGAGTTTAAAGCCAGGAAACATTTGGATAAGTGCACAAACAGCTTCTAAAAGTAGTTTTGTGCCTTACTCCCAGGACATGCAGAATCACAGAGAGAGGTTCTCTCTATTAAAACAGCAAACTAACAAAAAATTAACTCATCTCCCAAGATGTTGTAATTAGAGGCTCAGAGGCAGCCCAAGCACTTTTAAAAACCCCACTGGGAACGCCTGTTCCTTCCATGCCCCAAGTCAGAGCCTTTCCAGGCCAGTTCCTTCTGGCTGGGCTCTGGTTCAGATCTTGTGGGTGGAAAGTGCCAAGAGAATCTCTGAGGTACCTGAACTTTTTAGCAAACACATCAAGAACATCCCAACAGCTGGGCTCTCATATTTTCCAATGCATAAAAAGCAGTGTATTTGTAACACATGTGTATAGCAGAAAAGAAGGAAAGGGGGGTCTGTATATGTGTATATTATTTTCGTGATTTAAAATAGAAACAATTAACCTCAGGGTCAGGCATTCCCAGGCAGTTAATGACCACCTGGATTAAAAGCCCTCAGCTTTGCCTCAGGCCCTCAACTCCTGCAGTCAGTCATTAACTGCTGGAGATTCCCCTCCTGTCAAAAATCATTGTTTAATTATAAAGATGGCACTGTACCCAAATTGCAGCTCTCTTTTGCCCCTGAATTTTGGAAAAAGTCAGAATTTGAATTCAGATCCAAGCATTGCTGTTCAGGGGCATCTCCGCTTAATTATAAATCTATCAGTTAATTACTGGCTATAAATTTCTGACACCAAATTGGTTATTCCACAGCTTGCTCACAAGGCAGCAGAGCCCATATTTTGGTCAGAACAGAGTGTCCATGGCAACCTACTGGCCAACATGGGGAAAAGGTAATTACTGGAGTTATTTCTCCAGTTTCCTCATCAGTTGCTGCCAAATCCTGCTCAAAGTAAGCAATGTTGCCCTCCAGTTGGGAAGTTTCTTGACTGCTCGTGTGTCTGCTTTAAAGATTCTCCATGCCCCTCAAATGTTGCAACAGGTCATTACTTCCAGGAATTTTTCTCTCTGATCTGAGTGGGTTCAGGATGCCAAGGGTAGGAAAGGGTCGTTGTCCAGTCCTTCTCCCACCATGCCTGGTCAGAGGACACTGCTCTGCAGCAAAGCCAACAGCCTTATTAACCTTTTTCACCATTGAGCATTTAAGAAAGAAAAGACCAAAATAAAAATAAAATATTAAAAGGTACCTGGGCACATGAGGTATTTCACCTGTGTTGGAAACCTAGAGAGGAAAAGCTGTCTGAAAACCACTGTGGAGGGCTGACCTTTACAATGGAAGGTTGCAGAAATCCAATTTGATCTGTAGTCACCTGTCTGCCTCTGCCCCTTTTCTGAAATGTCAGTCTTGTGGGGAAATTTGGTTATATAAAAGAAGAAAGATCCTCATAAAGGAAAAAAAAAAAAAAAAAACAAAAAAAAACAAGAGGGAAACTGCTCTTAAATATAGCCCCTTCCATTCATATTCATTTCCAGCAAGTCTTCTCCACCTAGGAATTTTGAGTAGAAGTTGCTCTCATGGATGTAGTCAGCAACTGCGTAGTTCAGTGGAGGTTTTTAATTTAGGACTAAGAGAGAAATTGCCAGCAGCAGATGCAATGCAGCGTGCAACACGGAATTTAAAGGGGGGAAAACGTGTGAATAGCACCGGATATCATTTGGGAAAAAAAGCAAATAGTATGTTTGATTCTCACTCTATTTCAGCAGTGTAATTGAGCACACATATGCTCATAGAGGGACCGGGTACCAAAATAGTTCCTCAGCACTCTGCAAGCACCAGAGGCTGAAACCCAAACTCACAAGCTGGGAATCCCTGTCTGAATTAGGACTGAGCTGTCCTGAAAATCCCCCAGGGGCTCTGTAGAGTCCCACCCTGAGCTGGGGGACCACAATGCCCAGTCTCTCTTCTGGTTGTTGCACTGCCCTGAACAAAGGCAGAAAAGATGAATACAACAGGAACAGGATGGGGGGCACTGGATCCTGGGAGGACAGAGGCATCTGTTCGCTGCCCTGACCCAGGTTATCTCACAATACACCTATTCTTTGCCTTTCTAATTATTATTTAACTAATCAGCAAATTATTTGATCAGGAGAGTTTTGAATTAACCTCCTGAGGGGCCCGAATTTCCCCAGGGCTTTCCCCAAGTGCCAAAACCTGGCTGGAACCCTCAGCAGCCAGCAGCTAAAGCGGATCTAAAAACCCCAGGATGGCACCCAGACTGATGCATTGTCTTTGTTTTCCTCCTGCCTGGCAGCCCAAGCAGAGTGGGGTCTCTGAGATTCAGTCCCTACCATTTGCATTCTCCATGTACAATCCTGGCTGGCATTTCGCATCTAATAACTGTGCCTTTTGTTTATCTATAATCCACCCCTGTCACTGTATACCTGTAGTGCACCTTTATCTCTAGGCCTCCTATCTCCTGTACAGAGACCATTCAGCCCTGGGGCTTGTCAGTTTTATGATTCATGGGTATATTGTACCTAAGATCCTACAAAGAAGGTCTTGAAGTAATTTTAAAAAAAAAAAAAAAATAAAAAAAAAGGAAAGAAAACAGGTATTTCAGATGGCATGCTGTGTGAAAGAAATCCCTTATTGACTAGTCTAATCTTGTATAATGTAATCTAATAATAAAGCCTGTTCCCAGAGGTACTGCTCAATAGTTGTTATAGTGTTAAAACATGTTTTATGCTGTGTTCTGAAACATATTAAGTGTAACAAAATTGTCCAGCTACTTCTTACATACCAGCTACTAAATATGGCATGAATGCTGTCAATAAAGTAAGCAGTTACTATATTTTAGATTTCTCCGAGGCATAGGATTCAGTTATACTTTCTGTAATCAATTAATTGGCTGCTCATTACCTGCCCAGATTGCTTGCAGCCTTCCTGGCTGTGCTCCCTCTCTGTGCTGGGTATGGGACTGCTCAGGGCATCCCACCCTGTGAGCTGGAGCCACGGGTCCAGGGGATGCCAGGGGACTGCCTCCTCCTATGGGTGCACATTGTCCCTTCTGAGCTGGGAGCCACCTCTCTGCAGGACTGGGTAGAAAACACCTTGTGCAACTGTGAAAGGCAATGCTGGGAGGCTCGAGTGTGTAGATTTTTTACAACATATTGGATGGGGTTGAATGGGGCGTTCAGTGCTTTGTGTTCACCTCATCCCCAGATTTCATAGCAGCAGCCTTGGCCTCTAGCTTCATACCAGGCTCTTGTCTTGGACCTAACAGCATGAAATCTGCTGCTGGTGACTCCCCCCAAAAAGAGCAGGAAGGAAAACTCTGTGTTCCCAACTCCTCCACTTGCCATAGGGAAGGGCACAGAGCTGCCACACAAAGAATTGCCTGACCAAAGGGATATCCAGCTGCAGAGCTGGGATGCACTGCCAGGATGGGAACAATGCACAGCTGGGAAAAGAGCAGAAACTTCCTCAGCTGAGCTTGGTGCCACTGGAAATGGCTGTGGAACAGCACCCAGCCAGAGCCCCTCCCAAAAGGTCCCAAAGAGCAGCAAAACAGCAGCACTGCCCTCCAGCAGGAGGGGTCAGTGCACCCTCCCTGCACCCCAGCCCGGGCAGAGATTCCCAAGTGAGCTCAATAACAAAAGGATCTGTCTTTCTGAGATGCTTTTCAAATCCTCTCTCTCAGTACATGAATTTTCTTTGAACAGCTGCTGGTTTTTTCAGTGTAGGCATAGATTAGAAATTATATGTCTGGGGTCTCTTCCGATTATTTTTTATTGGGTGTGTGAATCACACAGAGTTGTTTCTGTTCCTTGATTAACTGAGTGCGACTCTTAGAACCAAGTTTTTAATAATAAATGTTGTATTTACAAATTCACAATTTGCAAATACACTCCAGGCTTCTTTTAAATTGCTGTTTTCATGGAAACTTCACTTGGCAAACTGACTTGTTTAAGTTTGGTTTGATTTGTAGAAAGCAGACACAAAATGGGAGTGAAGGCACTTTTCTCCCTTGGGTTTTTCTCCCTTGAATGCAAATTCTTGGAAAATTAGTTGTTAGGCCTTTGTAGGTGTAGGGATGGTTCAAAAACAATATTATTGTTTCCATATAAAATGACAAATTAAATCTAATACATTTGGGCAATAGCAAAACCACTGACACAAATATTGTACTACTAATAGGCTTTAATAGCAGTAATTATTATAAATATTAGTAGCAACTTAGCAGACTGATTTATATATATATATATATATGCTATATGCATATTAGAATTAGCAAAATAGAGACCAGAATTGCATACTGCCATCTACATTTTCATGTAATCAACATAATAGCGTGCGTGGACTCTATGTGAAAAGGCATAAATGCACTCCTGAAAATTATGCCAGCATTTGTTTTGAAGTGCCAAAATATGCATTGTTCCTTCCAGACCTGAATAGAAAAGTACAGTCCAGGAACAAATATGAATAGTTGAAACAGATTCTCAGTGTATTCCATATGTGCAGTTGCTATTAGCATAAGAGAAACATTGCCTTAAAATAGGTGATCTATCATGACACAATTAGCAATTATTTATCACAGCAACAATCCACATTGTGTCCTCAATATGCTTCATTGTATATTTAAATTAAATACAGGCAGTCCGTGTAAAGTAGAAATCAATCAATATATTGTAATTAATATAATCATATCTCTCAAGAGGTCTAGCAGGTGTGTTAGACACAGACACAGATACATATTGTGTAGCTTTTTAATAAAACAGGACATTGGTGTGGTGGGAGAGCCTGAAATACAGATATATTAAGCAATATTAAGCATAGGTACATCATTATGGCCCATGAAATTGTTAGCCTTCATGTAGTCCCTGCATCTTTTCAGACTACAGTAGAATTATCACTCTAGGAAAAATTATGTGTTGACACCCAATTGGTGCTTAACAATAAAACAATTGCCTTATTAAATCTAAATTAAATCCTGCTTAAGATAAATTTAATTCCAAGTGTGGCTTAAACAGCTCACAAGAGTGATGAATACTCAGAATGAAGCAAACCCAAATTATTTGTACTGCCTTACTTTTTCATCCAGATAGCTGTTTATTATTTTTTGCATTATTATTTTAATTTACTGGTATCCCTTCTGCTTGCATGGAGCTATTTGAACAATCAGAACTACAGATGGTTTCTAATTCTAACCCAGAGCTGCTAACATTCCTCAGAAACTTTCACAAGCAGACAGAGTCATTAACATCATTTGACCATTTCATTTCAGGATTCATTTTACACAGCTGGAGTTGAGCTGTTCTGTGAATAAGACATGCTTACAACTGACAGAACACAGGACCAACTCTGAGCCTGACAAAAAAAAGTGTTACATCAGTTAAAGGTGCTTATACTTCTGGAGTTTCTTGCAACAGATTTTGTTTTTTATGAGTTATTGTGGATTTGTTTGGGTCTTTTCTGAGAAAGAATGGCTGCAACATAATTTTCATCTAGTGTATAATTTAAATAATATCAAACAATAATCTATAATTGATGCAAGCTCTCTGGGCAAGGTTGCTATCAAAATATTCTTTTAGATTCTTCTAAAAAGCTAACTTTTCCTTCTTAAGAAGAAAATTAGAAAGGTATGGTCTGCATTTTATATTTCAGTGAATGGAACCCCTCAGCAGTCCAATTCCCTGAAAAAATTCCACATTGATTTGTAACCTTTGGGGGAAAAATTCTTAATTCTCCATGGTTTCTGATCACTTAGGCTTTTCTGGGCTTGGGTAACACAGCATGCCACATGTTTTCCTAACAAATTGCATTCGGACACTTTCCGACACTTTCATTATTTTAACTCAGGTAATAATTAGTCACTGTCAGAGCTAAGACTTAGGTTGTGCAAATCAGAATAAATTTACCTCGCTGTAGCAGCAGTCACAAATGAAGCAATAAATTAGAAATAGCAAATTGTTACGGACTTAAGAGATCACAACTCAGAATCGCTACCTGAAATCCAGGAAATGTTACAGCCCTGCCAAGATTTCCTTGAGAGCTTAATTTTTCCAGATAACTTCATGTCTCGAGAATGTTATTGCAAAAAAACCCTGGAGATATTATACTCATGATATTCCTTAAGAAAACACGGCAAGACTTTGCTATTGCAAAAAGAGAAAAAAAAAAAAAAAAAAGAAAGAAAAAGAAAAAGAAAAATAAAATAAAATTACCAAAGACTGTTTCTTATTAGTATTAAATGCATGTCTTTTGAAGGTCTTCAGGGTTCAGAGTCTCTCTCCCTCCACAGCTTCTCTCTCCCTTATCCTTACAGTTTGTATAGATTAAATGCACAGTGCAACCCCATGGGCTCTCTGTTGTAAAGCTATGTCTAATATGAGGCCACTAGACACTGTCACATAAAATCCATTAAAGTCCATCAGATGCACTGTCTTGGTAACATTCAGCTCATTGTCATTGGGCTGCTGCAATGAAGCATAGAGTGCCTGCTTTGAAACTTGATTAAAACAATTCATTAAAAGTAAGGCAACTAATCAGAACACAAGGGTTGTCTTCACGGGACTTGAAAAGTTCATTAGTGCCCCCACTATGAAAAACAGGAGTGGGAAAAAGAAAGAGGCAGGAAAGGGAAAGAGAGAGGAGTCCTCCTCCTCCTCCCCTCCTCTCTGAGCTGTTATCTAGGGGCTGGGAGCCAGTATCCTTCCCCAGTGCTTTAATTGGTTTGATCTGATCCTCCAGCATCATCCCAAAGCCTCTGTTTGAAATTGTTGGTCATTACAGTTTGATATCTCTTTTTTTTCCATTTTCTTAAATAACTATAAAAAATCCATTCCTAGCAGAGTTATTCTCAATTTCACCTCTCCCCAAACCCAGAGATTTCATTATACAAATACCTTTCTGTATGAAAGCCCAAGAAACAGCATCTCAGTCTCTTTTACAGTGAACAGTCATCTTGTTTTCATTCAAGATCTTCTCCAATTTAATTTTTAACCCCCAAAATAAAACCATTTAAAATTGAAAATTGTTTTGAATTTGTCAAAGCAATGCCAGTTTTAGAAACCAGAATTTCGGCTTTTGAATTGCCAAAAAAATTGTTTAAATTTGCCTTTTCTTCACAAACCAATTTTTAAAAGCTTTCTTAAAATAAGAAAAAAAAAATACCCTCATGCAAATGAAATATCCATGGGGAGGCTGCTTGCTAGCATTCTAACCCAGTGTTTGGAGATGGAAGGGGCTGCTGCAGGTCTGTCAGCTGTTTGCAGAGGTGCATCAGCTCCCAGTCTGAGCAGGTAAACAGCAGTAAATTCACAGAGACTATTTCAGTGGTGTTAATGTTCTTGTGAATAGTAACAGTGGAGCAGCACTGCAGACACCCTTCAGGAGGGCTGTGATTTATGGGGTATGGGAAAGGTCCATTCTCTTTGTTCAATAGAGACCATAAACAAAATTCCTCCAAATGACTGTTATGAAAAGTAGCTCCACAATATTGCATGAATCTTTCCACATCCTACACCTTATCTAAAGTTTATGCCTGGAAGATGGACTACTGGCATTGCAGGAACTCTATAGATTATCTCCATTACCGATTAAAGAGAGTGTCTCTTCCCGTGCCTCCTGCCTACCCATTTGTTACCTCCTTAAATGAGTGAAGGGTCTTTTGATTAAAGGGTTCTTTGCTCAGGAAACCACTGTATTTGCAAACACAAATGCATATATACACTCTAATGAATAATGAAGGTTATTTATTGCTCGTGCTTGAAATAATGGTTGATTTTGGAGTGCCTTTCATAAAACCCACATCAGAAAGTGTGTTATGTCCTGACATTTTCATTGCAGTTCAAGTAAAACAGTCCTTGGAAATTGTCTTGCTACCAAATTGCAATCATAAAGGCATGGCTTCAGACTCTGAGAATCACTTCAGATTGTGAACTTCTGGATAATATATAACATAAAGAGTTTAATTGAATCAGCCAGTTGGGTTTTTGCCCAGAAAAGTAGAAATTTAAATGCTGATGCAGCTTTAGCTTCCAATGACACCAGTCAGCACTCCTTAGATTGGATTGTAAATAATCTTATTTGAGGATATGCAGTATGATGGGGATATACTTGTCTGTAAACTTGCTAGCAAAAGTAATTAAATAATTCCATTGTGTACTAAGACATATGAAAAGTCACTGACCCCGAAGAAAGATTCGATAAGTATTTACCAGCAGCTAGAAGAAAATCCTGACTTTTTAGTGATTCTTGTTTTATTTTTGAGCTGCCAGGGCAAAAGAAAACAAAAAGAAAATCAGAATACAGTAACAGTGAAATCTGTTTCTGCCCCATGTTTGAGGATTTTAGTGGCAAATGCCTTTCAGTCCACTTGGTTGGTGATGTGAATGCATCTGAATGCATGCTTGGTTCACATCTCAGCGTTTCAAAGTTCACCTGGATTAGTGTCCTGAACATCTCCAAAGTGAGATTTTTCAATCTTCAGCTACAACTGACAGAAAACAGAAGAATAATTACAAATAAGTCTCCTACCTGATCTAACATAAAACCTTGCATTAAATTAAAGAGAAGAAAAAAAAAAGAATGTGGTCAGTGGTTTTTACTGAAAACAATAATTAGCCCCAGATCACAAATGTCTAAAAATTTTTTATTTCCAGAAGTTTCACACTTGCTTAATGAGAAATGCTAAAAGTGAAAAGTGGAATGATTATAAGCTGCACATTTAAACACTTGCAACACCTTTAATATTTCGTTTGCATTTTTTCCAGAGACAATGTGAAAATTAACTATTGAAAGCACTAAGGGTAAATAGAAGAAAGTGAAGAAAAAGTTGAAAAAAAGTGAGAGCATTTATTCTGTAAAAATACAAAGCTGCACAATTTCAGTGTTGTGGGGCTTTTACAATTTAAAACACAATTCTCTCTCTAAAATAGAGTTCTCTGATCTTCAGTAAGGTGCAGTTATTCAACACAAGAGGCACCTGAGCTGAAGAAGAGGAAAATCTGTTGCTTTAGTCAGAGACAGCTTAGCTAGGATGGGAGATGATGGTCCTTTACTGCAGCTTTTTGTGGGGGGAAGCTGAAGGATTTGTATGAAATATGAATTAAGAATTCACATCTCAGATGTTCTTGCATCTCTGCCCAAACTCCTCACAGAGCTCAAATGCTACAGCTGCTGTTGCCTGCTCTGCTTCATGCTGTGCCATCATTAGTCCATGCAACATCAGCCACATGTGCCAGACTGGATCACTCATTTAGCTCCACTGGATCCCTAAGAGGAGAATTGAATAAAACCTCAGGCACTTCACAAAATGATGCACAGCTCCTCTAAGACATTGAATGTCTACCCCCCAGCATCTCTACTTTGCTGCCAAAATTGTTGTTTACACAAAAGTATTGACATCAGAGACTGTTGATTTGTAATTTCAAAGATCATGTTTCACAAAGAAGTACAATAGTGGCAATTTTATGGATCTAGTCAAATTCCAGTTGGAGTAATCTTCCCTTCCTAGTGCAGTTAGCCACAGTTGTTGTGACAAAACAGAAACTTCATTCTACTTGGAAAATGGCTCCCTGTTGTAATAGCCAAGAATGTGTCCTTGGGAACATCCACTCTCTTTTCCTTATTTTTATTTTCATTTAAAAAATAACAAAATATCTGGTTTTCCCTACTCAAACTTTTTGTTTCTGCAAACTGCATGGAGAGCTCTCAAGATATCTCATCAAGCTTCATTTTCTAATACCTTTGTTTTATTTCCCTGCACAGTCTTTCTGTTTCTTTTCCCTTTGCCTGTTTTTTTCATGGTGATTAGCACAATGCCTACAAGAAAATCATCTGTAGCTGGTGCAAACCTCAACTCAGTTGTTTCATGCCACTGAAGATATGACCAACTGTGTCTTTTGCCAGAAAATCCCAAGATGTCTCCAAAACATTATACTTGCTAAGATATGGATACCTCTTTTTTTTTTTTTTTTTTCTTTTTTCACTTTTTTTCTTTTTTTTTTTTTTTTTTTTTTTTTTTTTTTTTTTTTTTTTCCTATTATCATCTTATCAAAAGCATCTGAGGGCTGAAAAATGTGATACAATGTTGTTAGGTCACCTTGGTCACTGCACAAGGTAAAAGCTACCTGGCCAAGTCAGTCTTGCTGCATTCTGGTCATTTTCTTAGTGGTCCAGATGCAGGTAGAAACCAGATGTTTTGGCAAAAATTACACTAATTCTGCACTTCTTTCTGCACAATTAGGACCTTCCTCTGAGATGCAACACTGACCTTTATTTTTCCACAGGTTTGTATAAGTAGCTCAGTGAGGATGGAGACCCAGCAGCCCTCTTTCTCCCCAAAACTTATTAGCCACCAGATCTACTTCAGCTCCAAAAAATGTCAATATGTATCCAAAATCAACTTTGCAGATGGATTTTGCTTCCATTAAATTCCATGGTGAAAAAAAAACCCATATATATAGGTTTTCATTTAATTGTGGGCGTACAGTACTTGCAAAAAAACAAATAGCTTCATATTTGGATTTATGGAATTATTTTACTGAAAGAGAATTACGTTACATATTTCAATCCCTGATGGCTACTAATGTTTTATTAAATACAGTGTAAATCCAGCTGCAACCATGCAATAAAATCTCCAAGGGGCAAAAAAAAGGAATGTTTTATATTTGATTTCTGCATGCAGCAACTTGGTCTCCTGAATACTGCCCATATGCCACTGTGCTCTCCTTGACATTGATGTTTAAGGGGGCTCAGTGTGCTGAAACTCAGCTTCAATGTACAGAAGGAACATGAAAAGATTATGCACCTCCTCCAAAATATCTGATCCACTCACAAAACAAAACCTTGTGCTAAGCTGTTGTACAAAAGTATTTAATGCTGGATAATAAAATACACAGAAATTCAGTTTGTACTAAGAGAGGTTTCGTTTCATTACAGAACTTCAAGAAACTCTGAGGACAGCCACCCACAGTAATTAGCTGAAGAGTAAATCCATTTGTTTCCTGCATTTTTTTCATCAGGACATGCATTTTCACTCTCATGTGCCCAGGGTTTGAAAGGTTTACATTACATAAAATTAGGACTATATAAACTATGAGCTTCATCTGTTTTCTAATATGATTGCCCCTTCCCTTCAGCAGAAGAGCCTAATTGATAGCCTCCATCGTATGCAATGCACGTCAATAAATACTGAACATGAATGTGAATCAATATTGTGTTAGTACTGGGATTAAGCAAGCTATTTTCTCTCCTCTTTTTTTTTTGTTTCCTTTTTCCAGAAGAGATGAATATAAGTAAATAAAATGACTGTTTGTCTGAAATTCTGCCTGGGGATTTAGTTTTGCATTTCCCTGCACGAGTGCAACATCAAGTCAAGCTGGTCCCTGGTACTTTGGTCCAATGTGGACAATAGAAGCAAATACCTTAGCAGACTGCTGGGAAGGACAGCTCTTTTTCCTTTTTCTCTGAAAAACCAAGTGCAGTCGTAGAGGCAAAAAGATTTGACTTCTGACTTTTTTTCCCTTTTTCAAGCCACAAATTAGAGAACAATTTATGAGAGCCCAGTCAGAAATTTATAGGCCCAATATTGACTGCTCTTGACCCTGTGTGCTATTTTGCAGTCTAAACAATGCCAAATCTCCCACTGACCCAACACCATGCCAAAATCCATAGACACCTGATATATATTGCACAAACTTTTAAAGCATGATAAGAGCACAACACAGTGATAAACGAGCACAGTATTTTAGATCAGTCCTTGCAAATGTGGAGCACAGACTCAAAGGTTTTGGGAAATGAGGACTGGAAAAGGAGGTCTATAATGCTGGGAGATGTGAGCTCTTAGATCAGAGTATGGATCTACGCCCAGAGTCACAAGAGATTAAAAAAAAACCTCTGGGCAGGTCATTGTGCATAAAAGCTCAAGTGCTTCATCTGTGGAGGACCCTGCTTGCTAAAGTGCTTGACATTGCTCTCCATGTCCTCAGGGGAATTGCCTCTGATTTCCAAGGGGTCAGAACTCGTTATCCCAATGGTGTCAAGTTGGAACAAACCCCCCCTGCATCCCCCTGCCCCCTCCATAGGCCCTGCTAAGTCTTCCTTGCACTTATCACCTGCTTTGAGACAGAGGGCAATTGGGTTTGGGTTTGATTTTCCAAAAGCACCCAAGTGAAAATGAGTAGATCTTAGATATTTAACAGACATAGGAATTCAAGGTTGTTTTTCTTTCTTCCAGAAACATTAAATTACACAATCATCTCCAAAGATCTGGTCTTCAAAAGGGCTCAGCACTGACGTAAATCCAAAGGTTAATGGATAAATTTTCTAAAGACTCTAAGGCAGTGACAATGTTTGGCTTTCTGAGAGCTAACTTTTGGATTTAATCTGTTCATCAGCAGCATATTTAGTTAGGAGGTAGAAACACTTCAGTATAAATCCTTTTCATCCCAATTATTTTTTACAGAAGTGAAGTCTATGGCACATCTGAAATGACTGCTGTGACCACAGGTCTTGATAGTTTTGCCTTCCTAACTATTATTTTATACACAATGGTTTTTTTAGAGGAGAGGCTGGGACAGGGATCCCCCACTTTAACTGCCCTAATTACACGGGTACAGAATCATTCCTGTACTTGTTTTAGTTGAGGGTTTTTCATTGCAGAGACATGAAATAATTTTCACATATTCCTAACGACTCACAGGGACTTCTAAACCAAAAGTTAGCAAAAACTTTTTGATTATATTTATCTGAACATCAGTATGCCCGTTTACATATGCAAATCTGCATTTTCTAAGACTGTATTTCATGTATGCATAAATGCATTATGCACAGCAGGTAAAAAATCTTAAAAATATGCTGCATTTCTTGCAACTGAATTTATTTACCTTAATGCATTGAAAGGGAAAAGTACCATATTTTAAAGATGTGTTTTGCAGATTATTTTTCCTGCAGCAGCAAAACCATTTCTGCACAACTACTCACAGTAGATGAATTATCGCTTTCCTACCTTGAATCCACAACAGTTAATTTAATCGGTGACTTGTGGAGAATGTATGGCTAAATCAAGCCTTCAACTGAGGGCTCAGCTTAGTTCTCTGTGGCATCTTGTGTCACAATATGTCACATCAGTGTGGCTGCATGGGTGGATGGGTTACTCTTAAAGAAGGCATCAGTCTTTAAGTGGGTTTTTCTGAAAAGCCAAGAAACCAACCAAACAAAAAAATGTTAATGAACTGGATCTCCATGTGTCAATCTCTTCTTATGGTTAATTACTGTACCAGTAGAGGATTTTGGGGAGAAAAGAGAATGCAGGTTTGCACTGCACAGTAATTTCACATGGTTCTTTTGAATTCTGATCTGTGCTGACAGAGTCTCTTAAGCTGGAGTACCGTCCCAAAGTACCTGGTACATTAACAAGACCACAAATTCCAACTTTTTTTTTTTTTTTTTTATTTGCCTCCCACCCCTTTCCCCTTTGTTCCTATAGTAAAAATGTTTCTACTTTTCTACATCTGTCTGCTGTTGCCAACAAAACACTGGAGAACAGGAGGTGATCTTTCTGTTTTCGTTCCAGCAGCCTGGCCCTGAATGAGTTTAATCGGCTGAGAAACGCGACTGAAAAGGGCTTTGCTACCCTTTCTAACTTCACTGCACTCGGGCTTTCTGTAGCCTAGAGAGTGACACCCTATGCCTTATTTCACTGTGGATTATTTAGAACGCTTCAATTGTGACTTGTCAATGTGGTCCAGGGTAGATCAAGGCAAAACCTCCGACAAGAAAACAGCAATGCGAATATGATGTGACTGACTGCCACACAATAGACTAATACCTCTTAATTTGGACTTTTAGCAATCGTTTACCATCCTTATGCACTTGAAGATTCCAAATCCACTCTTACAGAGAAGAAAAAAAAGTCTTTTTCTTCCCCCTCCCTCCTTCCCCCCTCCCCATAACTCGGGTGTATCGATCAATGTCTCTGTATGCATTTAATAGCTTTATTTCAAAGCACTTTACTCTTAAAAGCCCCTCTCACCAAGGCATACTATTGAAATACTGTGCAGGTGTAATTAAATGAGCCAATTTTTGGCCTGGACTGTAGCCCTATTCTCTCTTTGGCATTAGAACTCCAAGATGAGGTTTGGTCATTTCTTATTTCTGCGCCATACTGATTTTGGTTTTGTCTCTTTTATTTATTTTTTTTTTTAATTAATTAAAAAAAATAATTAAATTGAAATTAATTGGTTAAAGGTTAATAGATGTAGAGATTGACATCCTTAGTAAAAGTACTCCACCTGAAATGACAGTGCAGGAAACTTAATATATTACTAGCTAGTTATGCCTGTACTACACCCAGGAGTACTATGGCCAGAGCACCACTGAATTCCAAGTATCCAGTGACTTTACTGTGGAGACTGCTTCAAAGTTATTCAGCTGTTGCTGGATGCTGTGACTCTATTTACAATCTTCACTGAGATATAGAGGAGAACAACTCATTTATTTCACACAGGAGTTTTTCACACAACAGTTTTTTTCTCACTTCAAGATCTAGGGAAAGAGTTCAAAACCAGCATTCAGAACACCAGTGTGAATAAATTTCATACATCTCTTCAGATATTGTTTCTGTTCTTCATCAGGCACTTTTCACCAACACTTGTCTGCATGAAATTTTGTCCACAAAAAAAAGCTGCAGGAGAGCCTTGTGGGCACTCGTGCACATATATTTTCACCAAAAGGGTTAGAAGGTCAGTGGAAAGCTCTTTGCAATACGGGTGTCATCCAATGAAGCCAAATGAAACAGAGCTATGCATCTTAATCAGGCCTTGTGAATAGGAAATACTCAAAGCAACAGTCATGGTGAATAGTCTGTGATTAGTCCACAAGCTGAAATCGGCCCCCACAACCCACATGCCAAATCTTTTTGGATTGTGCACATATTTGTAAAAACACAAAATTTGCCATTACATAAGTCACAAGCAAAATAAAGGTATAAATTTCTCAGATGAATTGTTCACAAAGGGTAGAGTGCAGAGCTACAACCTGGGATGGTATTGAACTCAGTGACCTAGAGGTGAAGGGCTGAAGAGCCCATAACCAATCACCTTTGAATTCAGTGTCCAGGATTGTTTTTTTGAAAATTAAACAAAGACCCAACTGTAGTAATTGTGTCACCTTATGTACTTAAAGTAATTTCCCCAGCTCAGCTCAATATCTGTAGGAGCAAATGGAGAAATTGCCTGTTGTGCCACTTTTCTAAGGCTTTATATCTACTCAATTTTTTCCTCAGTGCTTTCCTACTGCTCTTCCCAAAAATATTGCAAAGTTCCTGAGAACAGGCAATAAAATGCACAGATGTCTGAGCCAACAGAAATAAAAATAAGACCTTCACACAAATCCATAAAGGTGAGACAAAAAAAAAGAGTTTTGCATAGCTATTTTCTTTAAGCATTTGTCCCTTTTCACTGGAGTTACTCAGAAAATACATTTATTTGTCAGATCACTGTTCTAATAAAATTAATTTACTGTCTATTTAAAAAAAAAAGGACACAATTTCCTGTGATGGGTGTCAATAATCAGCATGTGGCACAAACGTGCTCCTCTAATTCATCGTGGTCGATTACTGGCTGAAACCCCAGCATGTGCCAGAATGGACTAGGGGCACAGTTACCCTCCTCTGCAGCTAACACTGGCTGCTTGAAGAAGAGTTTTCATTGATAGCTCCCAGGTTCAGTATCTGCCTTGGAAACCAAGCAGACTTTTCCAGCCCATGGAGAAAATCATACTTGAGAGACTCCTCTTGCCCCAAACCCATGAGTACCCTGAGCTGCTCCCAGCTGAGAAGCTGTCAGCATTTCTACCATCTCTGTAAGGGAAATATGTGAGATGCCCCAAGGACCCCAAATCAGCAAGGCAAGCAGGGCTAGAGAATGGACTCCACTGATTCACAGGCCATGGGAAAGCAAAGTCTTCTCTGATGCCCCTTACTTCACCCCAGAATTCTGGCTTTGAGTTCACTTCTGTATGTAGCACGTTCCCATCCCGGAGGAGCACACTAATAATGAGGGCCAAATTCTGCTAAAAACACCATTACCTTCTTGGAGCAGAGCTGCTTCCTTCGCTTTTTGTCTAGAAAACCTCAGGCCATCTCTACCTCAGCTGAACCATGTGCTCAGCCAGGGTAAGCCCGCGTGAACTCCACTGAACTTCAATGTGGTTGATTTACAACACCTAAAACACTGCCAGAAGGCATAATTAGGATAAGAGCAGCTTAAAAAATAAATTTCCCTCTTAGAGTCATAGAATCATAGAATGGGCTGATTTAGAAGGGCCCTTAAAGATCTAACTTAAACCAGAACAGAACTAGATTTAAACTCTCCTGCAAGACTGAAAATAACCCTTCCAACTAATTGTGCTTATGTTACCTCCTCCAGCAGCACCTATTTGGTTTCATCCTAACCTTCATACTTACCCGTAATTACCATCTCCTTTGACATGGCTAACTAAAAGTGGGTATTAATATGGATTTAATGTTGTTTCAGAAATTGGTGGGGGACCAAGGGTGCCAATTACCCTACTTTAACTTTGTACTAAAAATGTGTTGATCTGTGGGTTTTGGCTGCTGCTTGAATTTGACTTGAAGGTTGAAAGTAAACACATCACTCAAGCACATGGTGCATGAATTAAGGTCTTTCTGTCACCAGCCTCTGCTTTTTTTCCCTACTCTTGGGTCACGCACCCCAGAGTCCCCCCCCCTTTCCCCTTTCCTCTCATGGGACCCTGGGGAAATATTTCTCTTGACATGAACTCCTGCATGGCAACACCTGCATTTCTTTCAGAGCACATTTCCATGGAGGAAGGCTTGTTTTTTTCTTCATTTTTTTTTTTCCCTCCCCAGAAACTTTTTCTCTAAGAATGAGCAGATTTCCCTCGCCACTCTACAGAGACCTGTTGCATTTCTAACAGTGGAAAGCACACTGCCTGAATTTGAATTCCCATATAGATTACTTTCCAAAAATATGTGCTTTAAATGAACACAGTCCATTTTTTAATCTTTGGTATTATGGGTTATGATAGAATTGGGCACATAGTAAAGCCAGAAAAAAAAAAAATAATAGTAATAATAGAATGCATTCAACACACCTTAGACAAGATTATATGTACAAGGGTTTGCTGTGTCAGAAACCTCCCCCTTAGAGGATGCTGGTTTTGAGAGCAAAAATGTTCATTTGTTATAGTTGAAGTTGAGTTCCTTACCAAAATAAAGCTATCCTGTAAAACAACTTTTCTCAACATAACTGTCTACACCAGGGCTTGTGCTGATATAAATGTCTTAGTCGAGGTGTCCAGGAGGGAAGATTGTTCTTTTTTTTTTTTTTTATTTTTACACACTAACTGACATCTTTATTCTGGGGAACAAAATTAAGTGTAAACCAAGCATTACTGTCTACAACATTTTCTTGAGGTCAGGGTTTCCAGGGAATAATAGAAGGAGAAAGCTTCCTAAAGACATATCTTTGTGGAGTAGGGATGGGGGTTCCAATTTACTAGTCTTCATCTTATTGAGGGCAATAATTTCCCTGAAGACTTTATTGGCAGGGCATCACTGCAGAAAACGTTTGCTGCCGGCAACCCTATTATTTTCCATGAGAAATACAGTCCCGTGAGAAAGCACGTTCTCACTCTATTTCTGTGGGAAACACCAGGAGAAGAAGAATTCCAAATCCCGCGAGACCGAGCAACTGGAAACAACACCAGAAGCCCTCTTGTTTGTGTAACTTATTGCAAAAATATCAAAGGAGCAGGGGGGAGGAGAAGGGGGAGAGGAAAGAACATGTTTTCATAAAATTTTCAGTTTGCAAGAGCTCTGTTTTTTAAAAAAAATGGATTTATATTTGACAGCCCAAAAATCCCAAGGATGTTCAGTCTATTTCAGTTGTCAATTTACGATCTTTAAAACATTTTTAAAATTGACTGAACCTTAACTACATCCTACCTCATCTTGTACTAGCCAAGTTTTACAGATGCCATCTTAAAAATCAATTCAAAGAACAGCCATAAACTTGAAAGCTTCCTATTTGAAGTGTATATGGCAGAATGCAATTTTGTTTAATTTTAATTGACAGAGATGTCAGCCTAACAGAATATTTTAGAATATTAGTAGGAACAGTAAACTCATGCCTTGACACTTTTATGATATAATGGTATAATTCTCAGGAAAAAAATCACCACTGTCAGGATTTACACAAAAGCAGTACATGTTTTACTTTTTTCTCAGTAAAGGAGTGACAAATGTATTGCTAATTACACAATTACTTTATTATGTAGAACCAGTAATAAAACCTTTGACGTACCCTCAGAAAATCTCAGTTTCATCAAAAAAGACAGAATTTTTTATTTATTATTTTTTAAAATTAGTAGTACACATTTTCTTGGCAGATTTTAGCCTGTGGGATGTAGTTCAGTTCACTTCCCTCTGCATTTTACAATGCAAAAAGCATATTTGCAAGGCCTCTTTGTTCCTAAGGAGACAAATCCTTGAGTGGTGTAAAACTGCTGCTGCTAACTTGTTTGGGCAAGCTGAGAATTAAATTTGAAACAGTATAATCACTTACTACAAAAGATCCAAACAAGTGATTTCTCTTGGTTTTCTTGGATACTGATTTTTATATGTCTATCTATTTTTGGATATGACAAAGCAACTTCACATCAAGAAGTAAAAACATGACAACATAAACTACTTGTGTGTGAAGATCAGATGATACAGAACACAAATAGGAAACTTCCCTAAATGTGAAGGTGGCTAGATTTTGAATCTACCTGTTTTTTCAAAAGTCTACAAAACTGAACACTAATTTCTCAATCCCACACTTTGGGAGTGGATGAAGTCCTGCTCCAAACTATACCAACTATGCCTCTTTGCACCACTGCTGTAAAGAAAATTCCCAGACAACAAGGAGGACCAAAGTGATGCAAAGGGAAACTAAGGAACTTGGTGGTGCTGTACAATAAATATAAATGTTCCCTAAACCCTCAAGGCCTGATCTGGAAAACTACTTCAATATGCAGCTGACCTTCAGCACATGAGTAATCCTTTTGACTTTAAAGAATTAGTCATGTGCTTAAAGTTTAGTGCCCTGCTGGATTGGGACCCAGCCTCCAAAACAAAGTATGGCTGCGATTCAGTGATTAATTATAGCCCTCAGATGGACAAGCCAGTTGGGTGAAACAAGAATTGGCCCAACCCTTTGCCCTTCTCCGAAAACAAATCTGAATAAAGGTCAAAAGAGTTTGGTTAAGGATGTACTTACCAAACTTTCAAACCTTTTGAGGATGCTTCCACCACTAGCAAAGGCTCTGGCATTGTGTCCCTCCGGGAGTCCCACAGGCGTAGTGGGTTGTAAACTCATTTTCCTATATGGTCAGGCACGCGTGTGGGGAGGACAGGAATGAATGACAATGTGGAACGGCCAAAGCTGCTGTCCTGTGACCATGGAGCTTTTAATATGGAGGCAAGGGAATCAGGATTAAGAACTGCAGCTGCTAAGATGCTAAACCCCACATGCAGCTCCTATGGCTCAGATGTTATCAAGCGTAAAATCTTTTGAATAAAGCCTTACATGGGGGCACCATTGTAAACTGCTTTCCCAGTGAAAGCCTTTGCCTGGCGGTGAGAGGGAAAAGGTTGTATTTTGCCGTATTATTTTCAGTGATATGTCAAAGGCCGGTGAAATCAATTCCCATTAATTCTAAAGGACTTTCCATAGTAAAAATAATGCCCAGTAAAAGCACTGTAATCAAAACACTGTTTAAACTATTCTTCTCCTCTAAGGATGGCCAGGAACTGATTTTCTTCCATGAGATGATATTGTAAAAATTCCAGTGTTCATTTCTAATATAGAAGCTTAAGTCAGACAGGTTTCTGATTAATAGACTCTGAAGGAGTAAGTGTGATTTTGGAGTAGTTTTTGCTTTAGTCTCTGTTTACATTTGCCTATATCTAATCCAGATTCCCTCTCTTTGATATTTATGTCAATCTCTGTGTGACATGGCATTAAATTCTAATCCCAGCACTGCCACTAACTGGAGCCGTGGTTCTCGTCTTGGAAGTGACATGAGGGAAAAAAGACACAGTTAATATTGTGGCCTATTTAGGAAAGAAGTGATGGAAGTTACAGTTATGTAGAAAAATGACACAAGATTTTTGTATCCCACAGCCAAATGGATTGGCAAACCCAGGTAAAGGCTGCACATAATGGATTTAAAATCAATCTTTTTTGTTAGAATATTGTTCAACATAATGTTCTAATGCTGTTTGATGTGTGCCTTCCCAAAATCTCAGGATTGGTCCCTATGCAGGGAGCTTCCAATTTAAAACACATTTCCACTGAAACAATGGAGCCCAAAAGTAATTTTCACACCAAGCCCCAAACTATCTCCTGAAATGCATCAAGTTGTCCCCAGAAAATCCAACATCCAGATCAAGTTTTCCAGGATTCTTGTAATATAAATGAAAGTTGTCTCCAGTAGAAAACCTCCTGTTGGTTTTGCTCACCAGAGGTGTGGTTATTACACATGCTGGAAACGTTTCCATGAGGAAATAACCAAACCATTTTCCAAGGTGAGCAGTTACTCCCTGAAGAAAAATGCTGGTCGTTGACCCAACATACAGATGACTGACCAGATTAGCTACATACCTCATATTAATTTACAGCCTGTGGTCACCCTCACTTATACACATTTATCCAATACAAACCATGATAGAAAACTTCCTCCATACAGACAGAAATTGTACACAATATGCATCATGGAAACCCAAAGGACAGCACAGACTTCTGTATTTTTCCCTTAAATATTCTTGCCCTTTTTTGATGTTGAGTTTCCTGTATTTTACGTAAAGAATTTAACTCCATGTACAAATAGTAAAAGTACTTTCAATTTAAATGCATTTATACAGTTTGGTTGACGGAGGAAAAACAACAACAACAAACAGAAAGCAAAACAAACAAACAAACAAACAAACCCAGAAAAATAAAAATAATGGCCACAGGTTTCCAAGACTGAGACCACAGTGTATGAGGCACCTCTGTGATGAGCAGCATAACACAAACAGCAGTTTCTTTCTCCTTGAGAAGTTGAACTAGGATCAGCCACATGGGTGGAAACACCATCAGCAAGGATAGGCATTATGGTAGATGAGAAATACACTGGCAAGAATAGCAGGAAGGCTGAAGATGAAGAGATTTAAGACATGAGAAGAGAGAACAAGGAACAGATAGGATTTTTCTTCATTTTTGTGACAGAGATGGGTGGGAAAATAAAAGTCTCCTCCATCAGAATTTCCCCTCTTCACTCACAACAGGCACTTGGCCCATGTGGAGGATTAACTGGCTGCTTGTAAACTGTCATGTTTTGATATTAAAGCCATTTTTAGCAGCAGCTTGGCCAAGCAATGTGTGTGCATCTGCCACCCTGTAACACAGCCATGGTTTCCGTCATGCTCTGAAAGAGAGCACCACACCTGGGTTGGCATCTCCCATGCCAGCTTCCAGCCCTCTGAGGCTTGCACCAAGTTTAGGGGATTATCACAGTTTAAAATGCAGGCTTTGTAAACAAAGAGTAAAAATAGTCATCACTAAAGCAATATAGTCATGCTTTGTGCAGCTGAAAAACAACAGTGGAAATGACTGGTGGCACGCCTTTTTCAGGAGCTATTTTTAAATGCATCTAGTATTTTTTTTTGGACACTATAAAGAGTTTCAGTTCATGTTATTGACTAATAAGCTCTAAAATCTCAGGTGTGACCAAAAAATAGAGCTGATTTTTGTGATCCTTAAAGGGTTTCAAAGCCACTACAAAGAACCACTTAAATGCCCTTTCCTTGATTGTCCAGAGCCTTATATAGCTTACTAGATAGAGACCCTGGAATCAGGGTCTGTTAAAGCCAATGAAAATATTTCCATTGGCTTCAATGAAAGCTGCATTTGGCCTAAAAATAATCCATTATGTGAGGCAGATTTGCCCACTGAGTTCTGGCCAGATCTGATTTTAGAGGAGTTCAACTGGAAATCATCACTCATTCTTTTGGATGCTGTGAAGAAAAGGGCTTCTTAATTCCTTACCTCAGACTCATTAGGCTAAAGATCTACCATAGAAGTTACCACATCTAACTAGCAGCTATTAAGTAGCCTTCCTTTTTCATTACTTTTTGTCCTCTGCACTGCATAATATCAGGGTCCTTGTGTTTGGGGATGGCTTGGTTGTAGGTTTTTCTAATGTTAGCATCTTCCTCTGCTTTATTGGCTCCACGTTTTTTCATAAGATGCTGCCAGTGTGGATACATGACAGCCAACCCCTTCCTAAGTCATATCAACATTACAGTGTAATACAGAAGAAAAAAAAAAGGGAGCAAAAAACCTGCAGCATCTGACTTCTAGTAATATCTGGCATGATATTTTAAGGTAAGCAATAACAAGAACGTGTCGTATAAACATATAAAAGAACACAATTCTGAAATCTGTAAGAAAATCTGATTTGGCCACCAGCTTTTACACAGATTATCTGTTAGCTTCTATTTCTAACAAACCATGTTATGAGATCATGCTTCTCCGTCTCATTTATCAGCCAGTTTCAATTTTGATGACAGGAGGAGGAGGGAAAAAGTCTCAAAAGATAATAAAATCTCTCACAAGTCTCACAGATGCTGAAGTTCACAGAAATGAGGGTTGGTTAGCAGAAAAGGATTTGAACTGGAGCCCCCACCACAGAAAAGGGTGAAGTAATCTATGTGTGGTTCTACAAAGGACAAGGCTGTGAAAATTCTGTACAGTTCCTTGCACTTGGCTTTTGTTCCAAGCAGCGTTTTGGGAGGCTCACATTATACAGAACAAACAAGCACAATATTGAGCGAATACACATGAGCTGAGACAAATTTGTTTTGCCATGATGATCACATCACAGTGGATGTAGAGGCTTGCTGATGAAGGCAAGGCTTTGGGAATGGCCAAATGGTTTAGAAAGACCAATCTGCCATCAATTCCCACACCCCTTGAAACGTGAGACTCACCGTTGTGTAGAAAAATTGGAGTGGTTCATGGGTTTTGTTGTTTGGAGCCAAATCTCCCCACACAATGACTTTCAAAGTATATTTTTACACTCCCATGGGCTCTCAGATTCAAAAACTCCTTCAATTGTTGGTAGTCAAAAGGGATTTGCAATGGAGCTAAGATTCAACCTGCCTTCTGCAACCCTTGTTCATGCTAAATAATGATGTGCTCCATGAGGATTTTTGCTGAGGGCATATGACTGTACTCCACCAAATCCATCCCAAAGCCTAGAGAGAAACCCAAACCATGGTTCAACACCACCCTTTTAAAATAATACTGCTTTACCCACAGAAAAAAGTTCAAAACAGGGAAGCCATCCAATTTACCAGATGACCTAGAGGCTGTCACTAGTCTTTGCAGTGGCTCTGAACTTAACTTCATTTCCCTTGCCCTCATTTCCTCAGCAGTAAGTTGAATAAACCTCCACCACGGACCAATACTAGATCTGAAGATGGAAGTCTCTGCACAAAGCCCAGGTGTTATTAGTTGGGTTTTTAAATAGAATATGAAAAGTGGTCTGTAAACCCCAGCAATAGGAAGCACATGGGAGAGCAGAAGAGTAAAAATAGATAAATTGAATCACTTAAGCAGTAGAAATAGAAAACCTTTCTTTCATTTTTATGTGATACAGAAGGTTCATTATGTGCTGTATCGACAATATAGTATTTTTCAGTGTCACCTGTTCATTAAAGAGTCATTTTAAAGGCAGTTGATGGGTTCCAGTATCACACAATTCATCTAATAAAACTATTCATTAGTTTGTATATTATATCTCTTTTCCTGCTGTTCTGGTAATCCTTAAATAGGATGTCCCAAAGGTACTGATTCTGATCTCACATCAGTGTGTATTAGTAAATCCATTAAAGTTAATAGGTTATTGTCCATTGATGTAAGAAATTCAAGGCTAATGAGGCTACTTGAGTATGCAAAAATTACAGGATGGGAACCTACTGTCATTAAATATTTTGGAAGCTTATGTGACTTTTCCAGATAGGACATAATTTTCCTTAACACAGCTTTCAATAGAGGTGCATTAGCCTCTAGTGGCAGTAGAGGTGATATATTGTACTGCTAATTTAAAGGATTATGCATGAAAAGTGAATATATTGCAATAATTATGAAGTCTTGTTTGACTTCACTTTTCCACAAGCGTACTTTGTCATGCCTTAAATACTTCACGGATTTGAAAAGCACAATCAAGATGCTGCAAATTGGGGCGAAATAAAAAGCTTATTAGCACGTTCTTAGGGCAGATTTAGGTTTGGAATATTTTCTGTGTGACTGCCATCATTACTGCACTTACACCCGAGCAGTGCCTCCACCTCTTTGATTGCCAGCATGTGTGAGCCCGTGTGTGCACGCACGTGCAGGAGGGGTCACGACATTTATTAAAGCAGTCAATAAGGCAAGCACAGGACAGGCGTCTAACCCTGGAATATATTTATATTTATACTCATTTCTGATATGGAAACTAAAGAGGAAAAATCAATTGGAATCTAACGTTTCATTGTCCTTCACCTTGACTCTTTGCTTTAAAGTAAGCGGTTAAAGAATAAACATTGCTGGGGAGAAATAAATAAATAAATAGATGAAAAAGCCGATCTCTAACATTATTAGGACTTCCAAAGTAAATAAAAAGTGGTAGAGCTGAGAGCAAATTGCTGCAGTGGTGCTAGGGAGAATCCTGATTTTAGCACCGCAGTACCAAATTTGTCATTTAGGAAAGCTCTTGTTCCCTTTATTGAGTTCCACTGTAGTGAACAATTTCTGCCTGCATCCCTCGTGTGTCCTTTTGGTTTATTATCTTTCACTGTGAATTGAGCATCCACAATCAGTTTCACAGGAAGCCTAATTTCACACACTGCTTATACATATGATGAGGACTTCCCTCTCCCTTCCCCCCTTCCTCATCCCTTCTCCCAATGTTCTTATCAAATGAAGAATTGTGGATAAGGGTTAGGTGCAGATAAACATGAGTGTAGCACTTCCAGAAAGGTCATGATCTCCCCATAAGGTGCTTCTTGTTATGCCTGACCTTCAGATTTTCATCATCAGCCCGCCTGACAACTTAATAATGCAGAGGTGCAGGATTCATTTCTCCCCTCTGAGAGCGCCAGTACGGGACGCCCTTTTCCCTGATTATTTCCCTGCACTCCCGGCTGCCCTTTATAAGCCAACCAGAACTCCATCAATCATGCTCTTCTCTCCTTTCCTCCTCAGCCCCCAGTCCTGAAAGCTCCAAAGCTGCAGTGTCCCCTTTTGTCTTGCGCTGCCACGCAGCTAAAACAACAACAGAAAAGCCTGTGCAAAGGCAGCAATCCACCTTCCCATCCATAACCCAGAGCATTCAAGCCTCCCTCCATGCTGATTATGTTATCTTACAGAACAACTCCTCGTGGGTTCTGTGAATTATCAGAGGAGGGGAGAGGTTTGACTTGAAATTTGAAGTTTTAATCCCATTTTATTCATTCATTTTTTCCTCCTTCCCCTTTATTTTCCCTTCCCATTCTCGAACTTATATTCCTATAGTTTAATGACAATTAAATGAAATTTTAAAAAACTTTCTGGAATGATTCACTCACCTAATTTTTCCTTCCAAAGATAAGGGAGAGGCAAAAACTTGATATTTTCACAGTATTAAGCATGTCAGTTTATAGGAACGAAATAACACAGGGAAGTTTGGAAGAAAGTCATTTTAGGATTAGGAGGATTTTGGTTCAGGTCAGGCTGTAAACACTACAATAAACTTATGTTACAGAATATGTATTCACTTTCCCCCCAGCCTTCCCAGTGCTTTTTCAGCCAATGATTCCTAGAGTGAAAACAGGATGATAACGCACCATGAGCATCTGGTGAGAGCAAAGTACAGTATGTTCCCTGACAGAGCAGGGATATGCCAAGGCCATCTCCTATTGCCTAAAGCAGCTGCCATTTGTACCTCCAAGAGGGGAAGTATCCCCTGGTAAGCTCCAGCTCAGCTGGGTGTGAGAGCTACACCATACCCAGCAAGCAAACTCAGATCCTACCCTGCCCAGTGGCAGCAGGATGCAAATCTGTGCCCAGCTGGATGGAGGAGTTAATGCTATAGCCCAGCTCACCCATTAAGGCACTGTGCTGGATCTGTAAGAATAAATAAATAAATAAATAACAGAGCTGCATGAAGCACCGTAAAACCACTCGTTTGCCAAAGATCAGCATTGTGGCTGAAATTAAGTTTCCCTCGCTCCTCCTGTGCCTGGATGCACTCACATAGTGCTGGTGCATGAGAAAGCCTAAACTCATGGCTGTGGGGTTTCTTAACTGAACCATCACTTCCCCATGGAAAGCAAAAACCTGCTGAAAAGCAGAGAAAACAGCCTCAGCACTATTCAGTCCCCCAAACAGGTATTGTGGGACTAATTGGGAAGCCCCTGAATAATGTTTTACCATCTGAATTATTTCATACATCATAGATCTGGAAAATCCCAACACAGATTTAGAGCCTGTAGTGAAATATAGAATTACATTTACTCATTGTGAAGGCTAAATATCTCTTCAGAGCCTTCTTTTTCTCAGTAAAAAATAAGGAAAAAAAATAAAAACTTTCTATGAAGATTTTCCTTCAAACTAATAACATGTCAAAGATTGCAAACTACCATCAGCAGAGATCTGGAAAGACAAGCAAATGTTCAGGAGATTTGCTGAAAGAAAGAACAGGGAGCTCACCCTAAATCCCATTGAGTCAATTAGTGTTGCTTCTAACTCCAGTATTCTTTGGGCAAAATCCCAAAGGATCTTCTGGTTCATTTTTAGGCTTTTCTCCAGTTCAGTCAAGGGTCTAAAACAAGTCTAAGGAACATCTTAGAAAGAACTGAAAACATGTGTCAAAACTAATCGGTTGGGAAAAAATCTCAACAAACAAATGAAAGAAGGAAGGAAGGAAGAAAGGATAGAAAGGATGAGGTAGAGAAAAGAGAATGATCACACTGAGAGACTGGAAAAGAAAAATAGATGAGTGATAATGATCTACAAGTGAGGGAAAACTTGTCAGAGGGAGAGAGGCAGGTTTGATCAGCGAAGGGAAGCACAAACAAATGAAACAGAAAAACAGGAAGGAAAGCAAAGCAAACTGGCAGATACAGAGGAAAAGCAACAGGAAACCTGCAGTGCCCAGTATCCTTTCTTGAACACTGGGTGCAGGAAGTCACACTTCAAAAGGCCAGCCAAGAACTGGGGACCTGATAAGAGTGATAAAGATGCCCTTACCACCAGATCAAAGTGGTGGAGGGAGAGAGGGAGGAAAAGAGGGAGGGAGGAGATAGAAGGACAAAAATAAAAGAAATAAAGCACAAGTTGATCTTAAAAGACACTGGAGTTTTCGTGTTTGCTTTTTAAATTTTCGTCCCAAAACATGTCCAGTTTATGTCTCCAAGTGGGGAGCAGGACTCCCTGGAGTACTACAACCACTCCCAAGCCAAACTCCATTTAAGCTTCACAACCTACAACAAATGCAAATGCTTTGCTTGGCACCACTGCTTCATTTCAGTCTTCATCAGCTGCAGCAGCAGTGCCAGTGGCTGTCCACAGCCCCTTGGCAAGGGTTTCCTGGCAGTCCCTCACCTGGGACCCCGAGTGCTCTGCTCCCCTCCTGCCCCAGGTTCAGCACAAGGACCCACAGCCTCTGGTGACACCTTTGCACAGCCCCACACAAATGAGGGACAGAGGGACACACAGGGTCAGGCTGGATTTGAGTTTCCCTCCATGAAACACTGATTTTGTGAGGAGGAGGGCGGTTGTCCTCTGCTAACATCTGCCAAGGGAAAATGAGGAATTGCTTGGATCCTGACCAGAGGGCCATGGCTGCATCCAAGCCCTTGCAAACTGACTTGGCAAGAGAGGATTCTCTCGAGGAGTGAGGAAAACCAGAGAGATGTCAGTCAGAGAAGTAAACACCATATGCTTGCTCCCAGCATCTGACAGTAGTGAAGTGGACAGAGCAGAGAGGCTGGCAGAGCTGAGAAATAGGGCAGAGTAAATCAAGACACATTCTCCTTCCTCTGCCTCCCAGAGGAGCTGCACAGACATGAGCAGTGAGTTCCTCCTAAATCCAGGGGCTCTTCAAAGCTGATTGGTGTTTTCCATACTGATTATTTACGCTAAGCCTTGATTGAATGAACTGTAGGTTACAGAGAGGTGACTTTTTTTGAAATGTATGAGATAAATCCTTCTTCATCTAGAGGGCAAAGTGAGAGAAAGGGAAAGGCTTTAATATGGTCTATTTGGTTTTAAATTTAAAAAAAAAAACTTCTCCAACTGTTTTTTTATTTTCTTTTCTCAATGCTGAAAATGTTGCAGGCAAAAGTCCAATATCTCCAATTTTCATAGCAAAATGTTGTCATTTGACTCACATGAGGGTAGCAAAGGTGGGAGGTGACTGCTCCTTTCCCACCTATTGCTTCCTTCAGTTTAAATTTGTGTCAGGGCCATGATTCCCTCTCTAGACTTCTCCAGAAATGCCATTAAAAAGAGGAGACAGGCTGCAGAGACACCAGTGAGATTCCAGTCTGTGAGAAAAACTCATTCCTCTGGTCCATTGGTAATTACCCATCAGGTTGCTGTTGTTTTAAGAATTGGTTTTAAGCATTTTGAAAACATTTTGAAAACACAGTGCAAAGGTTAGAGCCGTGGAAATAAAGAGTTGAGGAGGCAGCCTGCAGACACAAAGGTAGGCTATTGATAAGACAAGTCAGTGAGGAAGGAAAAAAAATTGCTCTAAGAAATGATTGAACTTCAGGTTAAAGCAAAATCTTCTGCAATGTGTAATGTTGCACTAACTTATCCAAGACATATTTTGACAGCTCTAAGAGGAAATAGCTGAATTAGAAGTTTTACAAGTGTAATCTCTGACAGGTTTTACACCAAATATTTACTTTTTTATTCATCAGGTTAATAAACTCATAACCTTCTCTCGCACTGGTCATTTCCTGGTGGGATCCAATTTTCTCCTATCTGGCAGCAACATGCCCATGTGCTCAAAACAAGTTTCAAATACAGGTTGGGCTTCAGAGCAGCTATTCAGAGGAGGTGGGTCTCAAGCCATCAGCTCTGAGCCTTTGCAGCTAATCACATGATGATCAACACAAATTTAAATTTTCCAGGAGTGTCATTCTGTTCAGCAAAGCTTTCTGTTCCTCTTAGCTGAACCCAAGAGATTCCTGCCTTTTAGCTTACAATTTGGAAGCTTTTCTGGGCTCTGTTCTGTCTCAGTTCTAAGCTCTAGGAAACTGGTATTGATATTAAAAAATTATTTTTTTTCAACTGATTAAGTTCTTTTATTTATCATGTATGCAATGCACACAGTAAGCCCAACATTAATGACTTAGAAATGACATTCTAGGGCATGAATTTTACTTTGTGTGGATACTGATGTCTCAGTATTTACCATGAACAGCCATTAAAAGTCTCCTAATTCACTATAGTAAAAGGAATTGTGTCAGTGAGTAACTGGGTAGTAAACAATTCCAGAGTATGCCAAACTGGAGAATCTTTTAAAAAAAAAACAACCAACCAACCAACCAACCAAACAAAAAAATTATCTTATTTTGACAATGAAAAATTTTATCAAGGAAAGTTAATAAAAATAAATGCAAAAGAAAATTATTGGAAAAAAAAATCTGGGTCACTTTCAGTAATAGCCAGGAAACTTTTTTTATCCTTTAAATAAATTAAAACTTCTAAAACCCCAACTTCTTTCATATCAGGTCTAACTCAAAGGCACTTCTTTACTGTGTTCTATTTTTGATTTATTATTTTAAAGTTGAAAATTCCTCCTGACCAAAGACATATGGAAAATCAATCTTTTGTCATTTTATTATTTTTATATTCTTTTTTAATGATATGTTATAAAAATCCAATTCTAATAAAGGACATATATAGCATAAATACACTAAGACACTTTTATATCAGTGGAAAAATCTGTAGCCATTTAATACCCTGATATGATGGATAAGGGCTTAAAAAAACTTCATAGGAGCAACCTTTTTATTAAATTAACGAAAATAAATATTAACTTCTGAAATATGTGATAGAAAATCTTTAATGCAAAACCCCAAAACCCCCAAAGTATTCCTTCAAAGAGATGTATGAGTTCCTAACCCAACTCCACGGAAAATGGTAATTTTTATCTGCTAAATATTTTCCCAGGAATAGTCATTGTATTTGGTGAAAAGCTGAACAAAAGATAATGTATGAAATAAAATTTGTGTGAAAGGAGCATATCCTACATGAAACTGAAACATGAATTTCCATAGAAGTCCTTTATACCTTTCTGCTAAAGCCTTTCTTTTTTCAATTCTTCCTAAAACACTTCATCCAATTTTGCCATGTCCCAGTTCAGTGATCAGCACCAACATTATCAAAAATTCCCTTTTATTTTTTCCCCCTGTTGGACTATTTTTCATCTCTGGCTTTTTTTTTTATACCAATATATTCCAAGTTCTGTCTCTTTTGTAAACCAACTATATGCTTGTTTAAAAGCAAAACTAGCAGAAAACTATTTTTCTCTATAAATTATACATTATTATTATTTATTTTCCAACAATTCATATTAAAAACACAGAAAAATGAAATTTTCAATACATTTTCCAGGCAGTTTTTAATGACTTCATTCTACCACTCCACTGAAAAGTCTTCCTAACACCTCCCAGCGTGATTGTTTCCTGCTAACAGAGACATTTTGCAGACAGATTGAGTGTCAATATTATTAGCAGCAAATTATTCACATTGCGTGAATAGCCTTGTAATCCTCATTTACTGCGAATATGCAGGAGCCCATTGTTTTTAAAATAAGTTTTAATAAGTTTTCAGAGGTATGATGGCATCTTCTGGATTTTTTCAAGGTTTTCAGAACAGCAGAGGTGAAAATGTCATTTTTTGATCCAAGGGGTGACAGTGACACCAAGTTTGTCCCTAAAATCCTAAGGACTGCAGAAAATGTGCAACAACCTTGTGTCTGTAATATCAGGTGCTTGTCTGCTTGTGTGGTACATAGATAAAGGTAGGGAATGAGTAGCTGTATCAACCAGTTTGCTGCTGAAATAGCCTTTCACTGTTTATTTTCCAGCTAAGTCAATTAGGCAAGGTGGTGCATCAACATACAGTATGTGCTGATTTCAGATATATTGGCAGGGTTTTAAATAAACACCAATGAAGGGAGTATACATCTGTTAAAAAAAGGCAAGCTCTTAGGGAAATAAATACTAAAGATGGCATGCTACAATCTAAAAACACAGGAGTTGGAACACTGTTTTGTTGTTGTGTGGGTAATTTTTTTTGCAGATGACTTCATCTCCCAAATAGAGTTGTTTTTTGTTTTTTTAAACACAAGATTTTAAGCTTTCTCAGTTACAATGCTGTCTTCTTTGAATGCATGCATAAATAAATATTGATCATCTGCTTCAGATCTAAGTTAATGTGAAAAAATGAAGAGGTAGTTGTGAGCTACCTAATTAAAACACTGAGACCTGCCCCACTAAATGATTCCAGTTCTATGTCAACATTGTGCTGCTGCAATTCAAAGAACCTAATTGTTCCAATTCAGGCCAAGGTTTGTAAAAATTTTGGAGGCAGAATCTCTAAATACATTTTCAGAAGGAGATGCCCTGAGCAACAGGGTTATGCTCTGCAGGAACCTTGGTGTAAAAAGTTTGTGGATAAAATAGAAGGGGAAAGTTAAGTGTCCAAGGTCAGACAGCTACATATGACAGAATCAGGACTAAAGCCTGGAGATCCTAATCCCCAGATCAGTGTTTTTCTCACCATATCTATAAATCAGAAATTATCCCAGTGTAACATATAAATAACATTTTTGGTGCATCTGGCCCACAAGCTGATGCACATCTTTCTCTGCCATTCCTGTCCTATGAGTCAAAGCTCCATTCCATGGATTTGTTCCTGCCATGCTACAAAGGGTTAAGAGATGCAGCCCCCCAGAACAATGGTGTTTTGGAAGGCATTTCTCCTCCTCATCCCCCAGACTCTGCTTTATTAAACACTTGATCAGTTGGCTTAAAAATTAACCATATGGTGCTGTTTGTAGGGTATAGATTCAAGTCTCAAAGAAGGGCATCATGCTTTTAGCCTGGCTGGGCAAACAATTTCAGTCTGCACATCACTGTCTACTTACTGTCATTAGTGAAACATGAGCAGGAGAAGACTAGAAAACTTTTTGAACCATACACCAACAAATAAGGAAACAAAATTCCCCTAAGATGTCTGGTAACTGAAGCACATAGAAAAAGCATGAAGAGCTGTGAGTGCATTGATTTGTTTCCAGTGTGTTACTCTACTTCAGCCCATTCACCATCACTTATTAATTGTAAAGTCACAGGATCTGGGTGAACTACAACATCCATGAGCTCCCATCTGGATTCAGAACATTTGTTTTACTCATGTTCATGCCATCCTATTATTTGCTTTGTGGGAACATATCCTTTTTTTGCAGATAAAGGTTTGGGAGATAGATATTTTGACCAGGGAAGTAGTTCTATTCCCACAAAGGTAGTGTTGCATGAATTGAATATTTGATGCTTTTTCTTTAGCTCAAAAAATATTATACTAATCCAAATCAAGACATGAGATCTGGGTTGCTAATCATCTGCCAAATAACAATCCTGAGCATTAAATATATGAACATTTTATAAGATTGAATGTGCCACTGTACAATCATACATTTGTATGTACGCACATCACTTAAAAATAATAATTTTTATTTTAATTCTGCATGTAAACAGAAAAAATATTCATCCCTACAGTCAATGTAATATGAATAAGTTAAGCAACTTGAATAAGCAACATTAAGCATCATTTGCAATGTCACTGAAATAATGAAATGGCAGTCAGAAATCTTCTGTACTCTTCTGACTTGAGAAAAGTCATGGTACCTCTAGGTGACCCATGAGTTTGTCTGTCCATAAAATGTGTATTTTAAATAATATGAATCTAATCTCAAGGTTGTTCTCAGCCTAGCTAATTTTTGGGAAGTGTTCTCAGACCAATGGATAAAAGTGTTATATTAGTTCAAACAATGATGATGATTATCTTTCAGGGATTTTTATCCTCAGTGAAAAGCAAAAGGAATTACTGGCCAGTTTTGCCTGGTAAATGCTGAATACTTGGAACACTTCCCATTCATACTCATTCTGTGGCTTTCCTGTGTCTGACTTATGTTTATCTTCATTAAGTGGAATAATGCAAGTCAAAATAGCTACAAGTAAACTGTCTGCTGGATAGGGAACAGTTGTTAGTTCATGGGAAATGGATCGTAAAAAATGTGCTACTCTGACTTCAGAAAAGAGCTCTAAATTGATCCATTTCCAGTTCAAAGCTCCTTAAAACATACTGAGCAATCTCACCTGATATTTCATCACCATCATCCCATGTCTTTCTAGTTCAAGAGGGGATGGATTGCACTGGAAGTTTCTGTCTCTGTCAAAGTTCAGGAAGTTCTGATTCACATGGGGAGGCAGGCAGAGCATCCTCAATCCTAACTGGGAGGCTGTTTGAGTAAGCAATTGTCCTGGGTTCTTTGAACTTTGGAAGAGGTGGGGATGCAGTCATATAGAAGACGAACTACTTCCCTTGAAGGAGTGCAGCACATATCTGTGCAGATTGATGGAGCCATAAGTCACTGGGAGCTAACCTGGGTACAGCCTGAGGTGAGGCTGAAAGCTAAAGTCATTCCAGGTGGGCTGGTGGAAGGAAAAAACAAATCCTAGACATTCACATATGAGGTCGTAACTTCTGTTCCATTGCAGCCCACATATAAATATTTGAGATTTATATTTTAGAAGCTTTAAGCCTCTCTATAAAATGCATTTAACTTTGAGTTTTATTTTAAAATGCCTCCGAGTCAGAGAGGTGCCACGGTCTCTCAAGGATTTCAGGCAAATCTCTCTTGACCAATCCAAATCCATAAGCCAAACCATATGATTCCAAAATCCCTTCAATTGCCTCCTGGATCATATGTCCACATCTGGAAATGATGGATATTCTCTTCCCAGCTGCAGAAGAGGGAATTTCTGCATTAGGCTAAAAACACTGTTTAAATTGCAAAGGAGAAGGGTCAGCTTTCTAAAATTACAGTGGTCAAGGCAAGTCAAGAACTTTAATGACAGGCTCAGGTCCAAGATCAAAATAATTTTACAAATCTCCAAGCAATTCTACCTAGAAACATGCAGAACTTTTTTGGTTGGTTTTATGGTGAACAGAGCCAATGGGAAACAAAAATTCTCAAAGCAAGAGACTAATTTCCCTTCACAAGGGACACAAAGCAGGTGCTCTCTGTAAGGATGAAACTGGGCCTCAAAATTGGTCAACATAAAGCAGGAGAGAACTTTCTGATGGGAAATAGCTGTAAATCACAGGAAGATCAATAGAAAAGAACAATCCAAAGCTGAAATCACAGTTCTGAGCTCACCTCGCTGAAATCTCTAAAATAGTCTTAAAATATCAAATATTTGTTGGTCAATAGCAACAGGAAAGAAACCTTTAACAAAGAAACAACTATAGAATTTATCTTATGTATGACTGAATTTCAATTAGTTGTCTATACTACTGTTTCTTAACTTTTTCTGCATAATTATCCATATTGACATATCTCATAGTCTCACTCTCCCATGAGGAGATACACAGATAGAGGAGAATTCATTGGGAGATGTCATAATATATTTTTGTTAGGATAACACCACATAAATAATTAAGATGAAACAAACAGTCCACTTGTCTGTCTGTGCCTCTGAGTCATTACTTCACTAAGTCTTGTCTGGGAAAAGCTTATTATTTCCAAAACGAAGCCTCAGACCTTAGGTAGAATGCAAACATTCTCTAGAAAGTACCACACTATAGACAACATTTCCCAGAGGAAAAAAAATAGGAGAGGGTGGAATTCTTGTGTGTTTTTCTCTTTCTTATGTTATATTTCTCCATTCAAGTACCTTGGAAATGTTTGAAAATGGTGAGGCAAAAGGAAAAATGAACAATGTGTAGTTTGAAGATCTCTGAAAATACAAGAGCTCAAAGCTGGGGCATGCAAATCAAAACGAATTGCTACTGAGGCAAAGAAAACAATGCTGAAGGTTGAGGATTGGTGTAACTGCTCATTCTTGTCAGATATCTGTCTACAAACTCTTGAGAGGGGAGCAAACCTCACAAGATTGCTTTCTCACAATATTTCTAATAGCTTCTGTTTATAGAGAGGCTAAGAGATAACAGGAAAACAGTACATATCCATGTTATTTTGACTCTTGCAGCTAAGTGCTGGCTGGAATACAGGGAACTAATTCCAGAGCTGACGTAAATAAGCTCCCTCAAAGACAGAGAGACAACACCGACTTACACAAAGCGTGGCTCGAGCCTGGGAAATTCAGATCTGTGCAGCAGCTTAGATAAGATACATCTAGGCAAATATTTTAGGTATGTATACAAATCTATATAAAACACTTCCTAAACTACTTTAATCTCAAACTACATATATGAGCTGCTAAAAAAAAAAAAAAAAAAAAAAAAAAAAAAAAGAAGAATCTGCTTTTGGGAACTGAGTTGGGAGGATGAGAGAAAGATCAGAGAAGCTGATTTATTTCTGATCCACATATTTAGCTCCACAATGAAGGAGGCTGCTCTCTCAGCACCATCACTGGAAGAAGAAGGAGAAAAAGTCCTTCTACCAAGGGAGCAGTTCAGAGATGCTCTGAGCTGCACTCTGGAGGATCTTTATCCCCTGTTTTTTACACATGGCTCCTTAGGAATGACACATAATTCAACAGTCTTAAATAACAAGTTTCCCTAAAATTATGCCATTTGATAGCCCCAGAAAAATCAAAAGTATATGAAATAGAGATGATCAGCTTAAGCATAAGACTAAACACTCCTGAATTTTAATTCCATTTTGAAGAGCAGACATTCTTCTACTGCTCTGGTCAAGGGAAATAGTTGTTTGATTCAGTCTTTAGAAGGAGAGTGGGCCTAGCTCCCAAAAATCCACAAAGGTTTCATTAGTATTTGGAAAGCATGTCAAAGATGGATTCTTCAACATGTTTTACTTGTCCTGGTCCCCCATCTTTCTAAACCTATTTCCCATGCCTCTAACAGAGCAACATGAAACAAGAGCATTGCAATACTGTGCATTTTTCTTGGCAAAACAAACAAACAAACAAACAAACAAACAAACAAACAAAAAAAAAACCCAAAGAACCTAACCACAAAGCCCAGGGTTTGTATTTTTTTAAACAATATTCACACAGGGCTCAAATTATGCGCATAAACATTGCTAATGTGTTTGGTATTAGTCTGTGTGACACCTTATTCCTTTAAGTTTGCATCTCTTGGCTCAGGCTAGGAGAAGTCACTGCTCTCTGAGAGGGCTAGTTAAGATGTATCTTGCTGTTTCCCCGTATCTTTAGTATGCAGGGAGCGCAGAGATGGAGATAAAAGGAGAAATGTCTATCTTTGAGTCCTCTGCAATACAGAATAAGTTATCAACCTACTAACATGCATGTCTGAATAGACTCCTTTGGCAGGAGGGAGATTTTATCTGTCCTGACATGTGAATTCCTCCCTCATGTCAATCCATGAAAGTACTAAAGAATAAACTCTCTAGTAAAATGAATGTGGCACACCACTGGGACTTAGAGAGCACCATATTTTCCCCTAGTTACTTTTTTTTAAATTTTCCAACTGAATCCTTGATATCCATATAAATTAGTCACTCTGAAGGGCTACTTGAAAATCTATTGCTTTAATCTCACAGGCTTGGGGAGGGTGCTCTCCACTAGGCTCGGGAGTGTGCTGTCTCTGTTTTGCCTCTCCAGCCGAGCGATGCGCCGTCACATCCAGCCCCGCGCAGAAGCGCTCCAGGAGCATTTGTGCTGGAAGCTTTGCAGCTGTGCAAGTTAAATGAGCAGGCACTCTGCTGCCCTCAGATCTGGTAGGCCCCAAGGTACAGATATGAGCAGTCAAAATGTCCTATTTAGCATCCTGAACTGCCCACCCATGCGCGAGGGAAGAGGAGGCAAGGTTCTGAATGAAGCTGAGCGCAGCTGCAGTTATTACATCGTGGGGGCATGAGAGGGAAAGTCACATTGGTCTGTTTGCAGATGAATTGTCAATCTGGTTTCACAAATACTTGTTTCTGTGCTCATCACCAGTGTGAGGACTCTTGATTCACCAGTCTCTATAGCACCTCAAACAAGGCTGCCTGGCTGATGAAATGGATCCTGTACTCTTCATTTAAGCCATAATTTCACATCTATAGCTGCCATAAGAGGAGAATAATAATTATTTTGATACAGTAAAATGTATCCGAAAGAGTAAGAAAGGCAACAAAAGAAGAGGTAAAATAAAAATGATACATCTTTTCTTCTTTTGGTCTCCAGTGTTTATCCCTAGATATTTATGATGTACTACATAACAGCATATTGGTTCTCACTATATTCTGCTGAAGGAAAAACTTGTACTTTGATTTATGTTTTGCCTGAGCTCTTGTGTCTCCATTTAGGAATTTAAACACTAGACGATTCTTACTACTCTTTATTAACATTTTTTAATTAGTCTCTACATAACCAGGGACACTGCAATCCGTAATAGTCTTTTTCACTTTCCCTTAATTTATTTGCACTGCATACATTATTTTCACCTATTCTTTTTGTGTCGTGCATCTGATGCATGTTACAGCCCATGGACTGCTTCTCTTCCACTCTTTTTCATGTCCTGTACATCTACAGCTGGAGTTCTGATTCCAGAACAAATATAAAAACTGAAAGAAAATCCATCAGGTATTTAATGACCTGGATATCGAACCACAAAATAATCTCATGGACAATGACAGCCTCTTCCTCTTTGTGACTTTCCAATGGATATTCAGCTATTTGATAGGGATCTACAAATTGAATTCATTAACAGTACACCAAATTTTAAAAATAACCCAATTGATGACTACATAAACAAATATAGGAGCCTAATGATCATAGAGATAATACAGAAATCAGGTGAAGATACTGGATTCACATGAAAAGCATACTGGATTAACAAGGAGTGTCTATTCACAACTGAACCAGAGAAGGAAGAGCCTGCAGAACAATCCTGACGTGGCCAAAGGATGTGCTCTGGTCTGCTCTTAGCTCTCTAATGGAGGAGTTTGAAGCTTTGCCACAAAAACAGATTGATAGCAACAGGTTGTAGTGTAGGTACTTCACTCATCACTTTATAAAAAACATTTGCACCCAGGATGACATTTATAAACTTATTTTTTAAGTCTTTTCAGCTTAGCTGAGCTAAATCTTATTCAAAAACTTACAGAAGAGAAAAAAAATAAAACACAATCCTCTTACTTTACGGATCAGAGGATTTCCCAATAGATTAAGACTTTTTCTTTCTAATATTGCAAATTTCTCAATTTGAGTGCAAAACTAGAAAAGAAGAGACTCAAGTGTCAGGTTTGGAGTCTGGAAAAGGGTTGGTGGGGTTTTTCTTGGGCCTGAAACTTAGTGAGGGACATAATCACTCCAAGCACAAACACTTATCCTCTAAGTCTTTCCTTTACCCTGAACACGAACTGGAAAAGTCGAAAGCCTGGAAATTTTAAGCAACATTGAATAAAATGTTGGAATAAGGGTCAAAGGAGGAGAATCCCACACTGGGTTAAATCCAGAATAGAGGAAGCAAACAGTAGTAATCAGCTGTTTGATGTCTGTCTCTCTCTAGGCACATATGCACAGCCACACACAGAGTCAGCCAATGTGCTTGATCCTGCCCATTTCCACACAAGAGGGTCTCCCAGAGCAGGCGAAAAATCATCGCTCGGGCATGTGCACACAGAAGCCAGTTTGAAAAACACAAGCAGCAGAGGAATTGCCATATTGAATCAGCCTATTGGTCCATCAAGTTTGGTATCATTGCCTCCAGCAGTGGCTAAACCCTGATCCTTCAGAGGAAGGCAACCCTTGAAATCCACAGAGTACTTAGCTTGGGAAAAATATTCGCCCTAACCCCTGCAGGCAGTAAATGTGTGTCCTATAGAGTGAGCTTGGGTTTTCCCCATGCAGAGCTGCAACTGTAATTACGAGTTTGAACCAGGACAGCCGAACACTGTTTGCAAACATTCATTCACATAAAAAGCCGCTAATTCACTTTGACATCATTTGTGACCCTTTTCCAGGAAGGTTCATTGGAGCAAGCAGTTTTGTTTATGGAAAGCAAAAGTTTGCTAACTACTCTGGAAGTGCTTCTCTGAAGGTTTGTTTCAGAAATGATGCACTCCAACTGTTCATTTATCACTGTGTGACCCAAGGGGTGGGATCAGGGATGGCAAATGGAAAATACTCAAAGTGAGAGATAACAAAATGCACAACAGATAAAAACGGTGAATTCCTGAAGAGTTACTGCTTTTTTAAATAGAGGAAAACACAGAGAGCTACTTTTTCAAATAAACCATCCTGTGACCCAAAGTCTCCTTGAGGGACAGCCTCACATTCCTGGAAAATCATCCAGAGTATTTAACCTGACTTCCTGTGTCAGCAAAATTCACAGGCTGGATTCATACTTCTGGGCTGAATCCAAAGTTAGCATAAAGCAGACAGTCCTTGTCACCTGTTTCTAGATCAACTTAAATATGCCATGTGCCACTGCTGAGTTAAACATTGAGGAGAAATACTTTCCTGTGTCCTTTCCTGTCCACTTACACTCACAAATTTCATTGCCCCTGCTCCTTGTGTCAAATTTCCTTGTGCCAAAAGTTATCTGCAACAGAATCCTTCTACAAACCCCCAATTCCCTTCCTTTTTATGACTGAGGAGGTAGCATGAAAACATGGATGGCTTTCAGAAGAAATTGGTGTCATATCTAGTTTAACAGCACATAAAGGTTATATTAAATTTGTCTTTCTTGTTCTTAACTAGAAGTGGATGTGAGGAACAGGAGGCTGTGTGGATAGGGAAGGATGTAAGAACAAAGGGTGGGCTCACAAAAAAAGTTAGGTTAAGAATGACTGGTGTTATGTTTGTATTATAAAAGACATAAAAAACTTAATAAGACTGTAACCTTCAAAACATGTCAGCTCAAGTAAGCACTGACTTGGACAAAGAGGTTTATCCCAAAGCATTTCTGTATTTTAACAGCTCATATCTTCTTCTTTTTTAACACCATTTAGACTCCCAGTGTCCCTAGAATTGCAACCCAAATACTCAAATTCACAACTAGCTTTGCTGAAATTTAGCCCAGGCCACCTGGCTTAGGACCTGGCCTCCAACAAGTCCATGTTTCTCAGGGAACTCATAGGTCTGATTGGCTTGAACTGGGAGATAGAAAGTCCAGGTTAACTTCATTAAAATGGAGTAAAACGTTGGTAGGTTGGTAACACCAGGGTGTGTAGAAAAAGGGCAAGAGCCTCATCCTGCTTCCCTTTCCTCTCCACCTCTTTGAGTCAACCTTGTCAGCAGGAACTGCACAATGCAGGGAACAGAACTCAGTGCAATGTTCTTCTGTTAAATCAGTTCCTATTACAGTTATAATTTGTTTTGTAGTCTCTTTAAAAATAAAATTAAAAACAAAAAGAAAAAAAATTTCTCCTGTTGTGATTTTTTTTTTTCTCTCCCTGCTCCCTATCTCCTCCCCAGGGCCTCAGCTTGTGCCTCTGTGTAAGTCCTGGGGTCCTGGGTGTCAAATGTCAGGCCTTGTACAGAGCTGTCAAAGAGGAGAATAGGCTGAGATGATTGATGACTGCAAAGCCTGAAATCCAAACCTCTGCTGCAAATGCTTCTTTTACAAAAAAGCTGGGGCAACCCACAGTGGCTATATTCAAGGTCAGCTCGCATACCATTACACCCACCGCTTTGGGCTTCTAACAAGCCAACGCATTCATGGAGGATTTCTCGTCTCTCTGTCCCTGTGTGTGTCTCTCTCTCTTTCTCTCCCTCCCCTTACTCTCCTGGCAACCCCCTGCCAAAATTTTCAAGCACTTAATCCCAATAAAAAAAGGCATGCCCTTTTTTTTTTTTTTTTTCCTCCTCCCCTCCCTCCCTTTCCTCCAGGCTGCTTTCGCTACGAGGAGCCACGGGCTGAAGCTTAATGCTGCACAAGTCAGATGACAAGATTATTAATGGGAGCAGGGGAATGTCATATCTGATTTCATGCATATTCATGAACAGATTCATACAGCTGGGACCATGCGCCATGAAGAGACAGAGCAAGAGAGAAACTTTTACACCCCCTCCTTGCCGTGAAGAATCTGATCCTGGAGATTAGAGATCCTGCCTTGCAAAATTTAATTGTTCTCTTTATATGTTGATAATAAAGGGGAACTGCTTGCATGATAATAATGACGTTGTGCCAAGTTGGTGCCAATATCCCTTTTCTTCCTGTCACTGAAGTAGCTGCCCTGAAGCCCATCTTGGCCTGGAGAACACTTTCTACAGGAAAAAGGACATATGCTCTCACTAAAACCAGAATGATTTCCAAAAAATCCCAGCATATGTTAAAAAATAAGGACTAAAAATGGAAGGAAAAAAAAAAAAGGTTTTCAAGTACCCCAGCATGAACACTAGGCAAAAGGGGAGATGCTGAGTGCAGAAGTTTATTAGGTTTCTGATTTGTACTCAGAAAGCGCCTGTTCAAAAGAGGTGAGACATGAGGGTTAAAGTACTAATAGTATTTTACTCTGCAGCTTTAACTCTACAGCCATCTCCTCTTGCTTTTTCAATAGTGTCTTACAAAACACGAGGAATTTTATTCCCATTTTACACCTGGGTAAATCGAGGCATAAAGTTGTTATGGTTTATTGGCCCCATATCTGCCTTATCAGAAAGGATCCCATTAACTTAGCAGGATAGGACCTGTAGGCACTTGAGCTGAAGTCAGGAAGTGAATAGCAGAGCAGTAATGCAGCCATACCAGGTAGCTAATTCCATCTTCTGTTCTATGTTGAGAAACAACACACCTTCCTGCAGGACACCAGAACAAATAGAAAAGTGTAGGCACTGTGACACTTAACGAAAGATCTACAGTATTATTCCCTTTAAAAAATCCATCAATACTATTGCTGAGGCTTTGTGAGAATTAAACTCTGTTATACCTGTCCTGCACACTATTTCTATGTAAAAGTCTATTTTTGCAGGCACTTAAACTATTCCATTCAGCAGCATCTACTTATGAAGAGACTGAGGCACCCTGTTTCCTCAGACAGGTGAGGATCAAAATAAATAACAGAAACAGCATGTGCAACTGTGAAATCAATTTAGAATTTAATTGCTGAAAACCATCTGACAATAAACTATAACAGTGCATGAAATGGTCCTGTAATGGAAGTGGTGGCTATTCCTGGAGTCATTTAGAATTAGTTGTGGATAAAGCACAAGATTACAGTAGGAGACCAGACTAGATACTGGCCCTAGCAAATAGACAGATGACTTCTTTGCACCTTTAATTGCTATCATTCAAGACCAGCAGCACATTCTCTCATGAGGATGCCAAACAACCCACGTGATCCAAATGCTCTTTGGTACAAGCTGATCCGAGCTGCCCGTAGGGCTATCACAACAGGCTTTCTGGCACAGAGTGACAGAATGGGAATGCCTGGGCAGATTCAGGCTTTCTGAAAAGCACTGGGTTTATTCTGGTTTGGGGAAAGGGGATGAAGACAGGGATTACTGTTATTTTTCCTAGCTGGCTCATTTCATAACTGCACACAAATGCATTCTCAGCTCTGCAGCCCTCGTAGTGGGGTATATATAGTGAGGGAGGCAGTCCATATCTGCACAGCAGCAGAAAATAAAACCAGAAGTATCTCTGGTAAGAACAAATGGAAACTCGCTGGGCTGTGGCTCCAGTTTAGCATGGGTTGGGAAAACTGGCCTCAATGTGCAGCTAATAAAGATTCACAGCAAAGGAATCTGGCTCTGCCACTGGAGTAGGAAATGACCTCCTGTGACTCACTTAACTTCCTCATCCCTCAGTTTCCCCATCTGCAAAAGAACAGCACCAACTACCTTCATTAAGTGCTTTCCAAGCATTTTATAAAGGGAAGATACTGCTCTTATCACTGTGCAGATGGCCACAACTGTCGTAATCAACTATCAGATGATAGTGACAGTCTCAAGGATTCCTCTTCAGCCCATACTTAGCATATGGTTAAATATCAAACCATGTTTTAATTTCTATATTTGAGGATGTCACCTCCTATCTCTAAGCATTTCTCAAATAGTAGTTAATTTAAAGGGCTGAAAAAAATGTCATTTTTCTCATTCAAACAAGCAAAGCAAGAAAAAAAAAGCTCACAACTGATAGAGATTAGAGCAGTGGGAAGAACATGACAGTGATATCAGAACAGAGGAAATAACATGTTAATGACATTCAATATTCTCCCCGTGTCAAGTCATCAGCATTTTTATTGCCACTTTTCCACCGAATACAGTATCAGAATTTATTGAGACAATCTGTCTCCATCACCTGTGATATAATATATTTTATTCAATAAGATTTGGAATAATATTTATCTTTCAACTCCAATGACTAGTTTTAAGGGCAATAACAGTTTTTTACACAGCACTTACAAGTGTAGAGTTTGTAAGTTTTTATGCCAGACCTAAGGGCTTTAAAGACTTCTCACCAGGTAGAGAGCAGTGAAACCAGTTTTCTGATTGTTTGCCCTTTGCTGTGTTTCTCATTCATAAAAGAGCTGGTGCCAAAAGACAAAACAAATGGTCTGAATGCAGCTCCTGAGAGGTGGCTGTTAGTGGAAACTGAGGCTAGAAGAAGCTGGTCCTTGTCATAAATTCAGGAACTCAGCAGCAGGGCCTGTGTTTGATCTCCAAGGGGGAAGAGGACAGCCAAGAAAAATGTCTCACACTATTACAGAAGGAAGGCAAGCAGAGGAGAAGCTGGAAGAGTGAAATGAAGAAGGCTGAGGGTTTATCCTCTCTGCCATGGAGTGCATGTCTGCAGTTGAACCAAACCAATCCAGCTTTTCAGCTGGTCCCTCTGGGCAGGAATGGGAGCACAGCTTTGCAAGTGTGAATGCCACAGTCACCTCTTCTGCAAGGGTTTGGGTTCCTCCTGTCTCCTGAGGCAGCTGCATTTTGCAGCTACAGAGTACAGGCCATTGCCCCTGCTTGGGGGTGATGCCATGGCTGTGTCTGCCAGACTCCTTCCTTCAGGGCTTTCCCTACCAGCAGTCTGGCCTTGTTTTGACCCTTGGTCAGCTCAGGGTCCCTACTCAACCACTCTGGCTTTCAAATTATCCTTTAAACAGTTGCAATTCACTCCACAATCAGCCCTGGGCAGTCTGTAAGAGCCAGCAAGGGAGCTGTGCTTGGACTCAAATCAACTTTCTCCATGTACCTGTGATACCTCCAGTCTGGGGCACTCATCCCTGAAAAAGGGAAGAGGAAGGAGAGGAAGCAGAAACATGTAGGGTCTTTGGAGGGAAGGAGGAATTATTTCATTTGTTTGGGATTTTATTTTGGATTTGGGATGGGTTTTTTGGTTTTTTGGGGGTTTTTGTGGGTGTTTGTTTGTTTGTTTGTTTGTTTGTTTGTTTGTGGGGAAAGAAAGAGCAGGAATGCAAGGAAAAAGATGGAAACCGACTTTGAAATACAGCCACAGCTGCTCTGTTCTTGCTCCTGTCCCTTCCCTCAATCACTTTACAAGAGAAGGCAGTGTACTTCAAATCATTTCCTGCCTGCAGCATCCTGATAAAGGCAGGCTTCCTGCTGCCTGCCCAGTGAGCTGGCACTCTGTCCTGTGCTTGTTCCCCTTGACATGTCCTAAGGCCTTCAATCAACCTGCTCTGCAGATCCTGTGGCTAGCTGTGATCAGAGACACCAGATGCTATCAAAGCCAAGAAGTAGCTTTTCTTGTGCCTAAAACAGCATCCAAGGCAGCAACACCACTCCCTAAAACCAGTGAATCCCTCCCAGCCCGACTTCCCTGCCCTCTTTTTCAAGCAAGTCCAGCTTGTCTGCCTGGCTAAAGCTGCCTTCAGCAAGGACTTGCACTGCCCTGGCTCATTCTTCTTGAGTGGCATTCCTGCTGCCTGCCAAAAAGAAAAATCACTTGGCTAAAAGTGAGAGGAATCACTCCCCCACTAGCCAGAGCTTTGGAAAGGGGCTGAAGAGCTCTCTTGTTCCCTTTGTGCAACTCCCAGCTCATCAGGGACAGACTGACACAAGGAGAAATAGCCACAGCAACCTCTTCCAAAGCTGAGGTGCTGGAGGAGGGAGGAAAATATCAGGAGAGAGCAGGGAACAACCTGACAGTGTCAGGGTAGGAAAGCAGTCATGCTTTTATAGTCCAAGTGTCTGTGTCTCCACATCCTCTGCCAAGTTAGGAGAATTTTGGAGTTACGTACACACCTCTGGAAACCTAGAAATGCTGCTCTGCCTCCTGCTAATAGTAGTCCTCAAAAAGATCTTATCTCCACATGGTTTAATCACAGTTCAGGGGGTGTGGTGGAAATGTGACCACCATGGGCTCACCAAGGTCTCCCTCCCTCTGTGCACCTTGCCCACGACCCCAAAGCAACAGGTGCAAGTGGGACACATCTGCTTGGCAGCAAGCAAATGTCATTTTCAAGCACATCATGTTAAGCCTTTATCCCTGTGGTCACATCCATCTCAACCTACTGCCAGTTTATACCCTTTAACTAATCCCCTATTAAACAGCCAGTGGCAAATATAAACCTTGTTTTTGAAGTTGTCTTTCACGGGCTGATGGAAACGACATCGCCACGGTCGGCATCAGAGCCTGTTCCCCAGCCAAGCCCACTCCAGCTTCCCACACATCCCAGGGGTTTGGCATTTTCAGCATCCCAGGGCTTGCATCCTGCTGCCTGCTCCCACCCAGGTGTCTGGGGTAGGGAGTGGCAGAGAGGCAAACAGAGAAGATTTGGCTCCTGCCTCCTCCTGCACCCACAGCACTGCCAGCAGACAGGGCTGGTGCTGCCAGAGGAGCTCACAGGTGCCCACAGAGGTGTGTTATCCCTACCTCCCTCCCTCTGCTCTGTCTCTCACACTCCTCTCTCCCCAGCACCGTGGCTCCTTGCCAGCACAGTGCACTGCCTCCGGGTATCTCTCACTCCTGTGCTTGGCTGACTCTTCACTCACCTGACCCCACTGCATCTTTCTGATTTCATTCCTGCCTTCCCTTTAGGCACAAAACTTGTCATTATTACGTTTTTCACTCCCTGCTGGGCTGTTGCTTTGCCTTCCTAATAACTCAGAATACTTTCAAGTAATTTTGGGTGTTTAATTGGAATCTTTCTTCTCCCTCAGTTCAGAGGGAGTAGACAGGTATAGAGGGGAAAGGAAGCTGCTACTTCCCTCTCTGCACATGTGCACACATGTCATGTGCATGTTCCAGTGATAGATATAAGTAGTTTATATCCATACAAATGTATGGTTTGATCACTGTGAAGTTTGGCCACTCCCTTCTTCTGTGGCACTGAGATGTGTTTGGTCTCTCATTGCTTTCTTTGCACAATCTTTTACTCCAGAAAGGAAGACAGAGGGGGCTTTTGTGACTAACTTGCAGAAAGTGCTTTCCTTACATCTGCTGCCTCCCTCACACACCTATAACAACATCAGCCTGGTCAAATCAAATAGGGAAACTTGGCGGAGGCATAGAAAAAAGAATCTGCTCCAATTATTTGGCATCCTACCTTCATTTACTGTGCACACATTATCACAGTCCCAGTTCAAATAAGAAATCTGGTGTGAGCAGCATGGACTGGATTTGACCCATCATATTTATTCCAACAGAAGTACCCACAGAGTTTTATAGGGTTTCAAATATTACAAAAGCATTAAAAGTAAAGCAAACAGGTGGACTTATATTAAAAGCAAAAAGACCTCAGCTTTATAAGCACATAATAGCAGATGATGTACATAGGAAGTGTAAAACTTGAATGGGGAGGGGGCAAGCAAGCACCCATTAAATTTCCCTTTACAGCAGAAGCTCCCAGTCTAGTGCCTGTTACATGAAATTGGACTGTTATTTCTCCATGTGGTACTGAAAGGGATTGTTCTCTCCTGGGTTTCCCATCTTGCTGGCCATGGTAGGAGGCCCTGAACCTGATTTTAGGTATGTCTCTCTGATGATCTCTTGCCTTCTCCTCTGCATCACTGCAACAGTGGAAGTGCTGCACCCTCATCTTTTTGATATAAGGAATTAAGCATCCTCAATATCAAGATAGATTTATTGGCTGGCATTCCTATGCCCAAGCTAATTTGCACTGAGATTCCAGTTAAGGTATAAGAGAAATTTTGCACAAACATCTTTCCCCCTCTTCTACATCTTTTATATAACAAAGAGAAATGGAAAACAAGGCACACAAAACAGAAGACTGGATTTTGATCATTACTGAAAATCATCTGACTTCATGGGAGTGTCTTCAGCATTATAAAAACACACACAAAAACGTAATGTGGCTTCCTAAAAAAATTTCCCAGAGGCCAAGCTGAAGAAACACTGAATATTTTGCTGAAAATTGGCATTGTCCTCCACTCCAAGAAACCTTTGGACTTCCAGATCCTACCCATGTAGAATCTGTATGCCTCATGGTTCTTACTGGATGATTTTGGGCTCTGGCAGTGATTTCTAGCAGACTTTTATTTGGCCACCTACACAGCCATCCAAGCTAAGCAAATTGTTTGGGTTCTTTCAGTAGACCACAGACAAAAGCTGCCCCTTTGACAGCACAATTCTTGCCTATAAGCTATCAGAACATGTATTTTTCCAGTGACAACAGCCAGTCTGGTTCCATGGTCACTGGAGAAGTGGAGGTAAATGCATCCTACAACAGATGTAATTAATTGTCCAGTCAAATGGCTTTTTCTTCTTCATGGTCTACAGAGAGAGACCCCAAAACTGCTAATGGCTGAACTAGAAGACTAACTTAGAACAGGGTAAAATTCAGGGGGGAAGGCCACCTTTGTGGCTCTGAGTCTCCAGCGAGATCCAGCTCACACTTCCACTCTGGAGCTGCTGTAGGGATGTGGCCCCACATACATGAGGGCATTTCAAAGTACTGTTAAATCTTCATAACCTGAGTGCCAGGGAAAAAGAGCCTGAACAACACATCCAGGGATGAGCTTGGAGCAAGCCTGTCTTCCCTGTGTGCACCATAAACACCAGTGATGCCATCACCTGCAGACATTAGCATTTTCCTGCTCCCTAATTTCCTGTTCTCTTTGAAGTAGGACTAATGACAGCTTTCAGGTAGCCCTGTGGCACGTGGTGGTGGAAATGGGTGATGTAACAGACCCCTGTCAGTGCCAACTGGCACAGGCACACCAAGAACATGTTAAATTTACTAATCCCTTTTCAAATGATGTAAATTGCTAAGTCAGTTCTAATGCCAACCTGACTGCTTCTCTTCAACCAAAGAATTTAATACAGCAGAGGTCCCCTGAGAAGGAAAAATAGATTAACCACCCCTCTAAAACTTTGGTAGTTGGTTTTACATACTGTGAGCCTCGGGCTGCTACTTGAATTTCACTTCAAACACTTACTGCAAAGTATCAGCTATTTTTTTCTTATCCGCCTGGTTACTCTTTAAAGGAGAAAATTTCATTAACAAACCATGGATATAAAATATGAAATCAGAGATCAGCTACTGCAGAGAAGAAGCCAAACATCACTAAAAAGGATTAGTTTCTTTCACTGTCTAGAAATTTCTCATGGAAGACCTTGGCTGCCCTTTTGATATTAAAACTTCCTAACAAGTATTACACAGGAGTTTTAAATTAGAACTTGCTGTCATTGGGACAGTTATAAACTCTTAAATATGTCCCTTTGCAAGTTGAGCTCCTTCAAAATGCATGTATTCACAGTGGAAATCACTGGGAAAATGGGTGTGTGTTTGTGGAAATCTGCCAGTCGGACCCATTAATTACAGCAGGAGTTCTGCCAGCTGATTTATAAAATGAGCACCCAAGTTATTCCAATTAATTCCCATAATTCCACTCTGGAAAGCGAACCACTAGTCAAAGCAAAATAAAGTTTGCTCCCAAGTGTGACCTAGGAAAACCAATTTTCTTTCCTACAGTGAATTCAGTAAAGTTCCTCTGGTTTGTGCTGGGGGAGAGGATCATTGCTTCCCAGGTTGCTTTCTAATTAATAATTATATATAGTGCAGTTGGGCAAGGTTACAGGCCCCCTCCAGTGCCAGTTGGCACAGAAGCACCAGGAACATTTGAAATTTATTAATCCTTTTTTTCTAAAGATGCAAACAGCTCTCAAAAAGGGGGGAAAAAAAACAAAAACCAAAAAACAGAGAGGAGAGAGCAGTGCTGTGAGTTTTAGGCACAACCATGAGTCAGGGGCAAAGGGACCTGCCTGCTCCTAAGAAATATTGTCATTTTCATGGCTTTCTTTTGCCCTTTACCTTCTGATATTGGCCACATTCCCAGGCATCACCTGAAAGCCTAAACAGTGTTCCAGGAAGCTGTAATGTGCTTGTGTGTGTGTGTTTAAAGGACTTTTGGCTCCCTTGAATGTCTGTATCAGGTCTAGGAATACATGAACTGTGACTAGCATACCAATCACTAGAGGTAACTGGAAACTCTATTTTCCATGGAAATTTTAAATTTGTATGTGAAAAGTCAAATCATTTTGGTGTTTGAGCATTCTGTTTCAACAGGACATCAAGGTTTTCTGCAGAGTTAACATTTTATTTCAAAGGGGGAAAGGGGAAGAGTATATTGTTAACTCAGAAACACTTTCAGACTTTCAAGAGAAATTCCAAGCAGTCTGCTAATAACACTTCAGTGGGATCTGGCATAATTGAAAACTCCACTGGAGCCAATCAAGTTAAGCCAGTGTAAAAATGGAGTAAGCGAAAGAAGCCAGTCACGTTGAAATGGAACAAATTTATAAAACCGCACTTCCTTTTCACCTGTTGTGGAGGGTCTCTGCCCCCTTCCAGGGAGTCAATCTAGTCTTCATTCAACTTCAATTCCATTTTCTACTTCTTAAGCCCATGAGCAATGTGGCACTCTCTGGCTTTGAATGCTTTATAAGAACAAGTGAAAAATAGTACTGAGACAATATTTTCCTTGAAAATATTTTTGTTCTAAACATACAACTTCTGGTTTGGACTGGAAGGGATTGGCTTTCAATGTAGGAGAGTGGAGCCAAGCAGAACCTGACTGTACAACCTGTTATCCAAAAAAACTGTGGATTTTCCAGAAGAACTTATTACATCTGTTCTATGTCATCATATATTGGGTCCTTCATGTTCATGATGTCATAGTCTCCCAAAGCCACAGACAAGATAAAGTTCACTCAGGTCAATTGCAAATCTTCCCCTCCTCCCAAATTTTTCCTTTGTTTGTTTTATTCCATTTCTGACAACAATAATCTCCTTTAATTGCTGGTTCTGCCAGTAGCACAATGGACCTTGCCTTCTGTTATCTGACCAGTAGAGCTCATAATTAGTGCTTAATTATAGTTTATAGAGCCACTTTGGTCTGATAGGAAAAATCTGCTTTGTTACAGTCAATGAAGTATTTAAAGCTACGTCCAGGCTTGGGATAGGTTTATTAAACACTTGGGTAAGCAATAATAAACTAACATTGACTGAGCAACTCAATAGCTTTCTTTTATGCACTGGCTTAAAAAAAAAAAAAATTAAAAAAAACCAGATAGAATTAAAAATAACTTGGCATGGTAATGGAATGTCTCCGCTAAGAACACGCGGCTGCCAGTGGGGTCTATCACATTGGATGTAACTCAATCTCAGCTCCAGAAAAGAGCACTTTGCAAAATATGTGGCAGCATCACTGCTATTATCTGCAAAGGAGGAGGGAGAAAGAATTCACTAAGGTCCTCCAGTCTGTTCAGAGCTAAATAAAGAATGATACTGCTGAGTATGGGTGTGTTTCTAGGGGAAGCTGCCAGAACTAATGAAAAAGCATGGAGCTGATTTTCTTTTTAATTTTGCTTCCCTGCTTTCCAAGTTAGTCAGATGAAAACTGCAGATTGTCCTGAAACCATGACAATTTAGAGTTCTCAATAGCAAATTCTGATACAAACAGAAACACATTTTATCTGCCTGCAGGTGCCCTCACACCTATCAGCTCACTGAGACAATATTATTGCAGGCTTGGTTCCAGTAGGTCTGCCAGGCCACACAGACTGAAATGGGGAAAAGTGAAATAAAATAACAAATTTTGAGGAACAGATGAGGGAAAGGATTGTGCAACATCATTTCTTACTAGTTTTCATGGCAGGCAGTAGCCTGTCTAACCATATCATTCACCCCTCTATATCAACACTGAGACTAAGAAGTGCCTTTTAAAAGACACAATAACTTTTTTCAGCAGGTATGATTTTCATAAGGGAAATTGTTTTAAAGATCTGCATAGGAAATCAGTATATTCTTGGGGTGATGACAACTGTTGAGTGGGTTACATTTATCAAATAAAATCCACCAATTGTTTCAGTTACATCAGCTCCTCTCTTCACCCAGGTGCTTTTCACACTTCTTTCCTTTTCTCCTGGAAATGTGATGCACTTTTCCATTTCAAGATGAGATCCTCTTTTTCAGAGTGATGTGGGTTTCTTCAGCCGTTCTTGGAAGAGAGAGAAAAAGGAAGAAGAAAAAAAAAAACTTGCCACAATGAAATCACCACAGAAGTTTGGATTTTTTTTGGAGTTACAGCAGCATCCCTTTCTTGTTTAGCTGTGGACAGATGCAAAGCCCCTGAAATGTGCAGTTTCAGTCTATAGCAGGTTTGTTCCTCTCATAAGTTTTATTTCTTTGTCAGGGAGGACATCATCCCTGACATCATACTTGAAATAAACAGCTAAAAAGATGATTTATTCACCACACAGGGTAGAAAGGTGATTATATTTGACCTTTTATACACCTGGTTGTGGTTATTAAAACAGACTTGGATTAGAACAGGATTGGACATCCTTTAAAGTTGCATCTCCCTGCTGCTATTGAGTTTTCTTCTGTCTCTTCCCACCTGATGAAGTCATATTGTTATCAGTGGTGTATATAACACTGTAACATGGTATCACCACATCTTGGGGAAATGGAATTTGCACAGGATGCCTGTGCTGAGCTCACAGATGAATTTCTATTGTCCATTATCGTTTATATCTAATATGAACCGTTCTACACAGCTCGTCTCTAATCCCCATGCTTGTTAAGGAGCTTAAAGAGTAAAATCAGTTGATTTCAGGGCCTTTTGGAGTTCAAGGTCAAAGTGATTATTTCCTTTTTTTTAAAGGAATGGACTCCTCACAGTTTCCAAAGTTCAGTTCTTTACTGGTTCCCTAATTAGAAGCCATTCCAAGAGCATATCTGGAGGCTTTTATACATGAGATCAACCCCTTGCCCTGGGACCAATTATGGAAAAATAGCTTTACACATTTCACTGTTTGAATGCCCAATGATCACACATGCTGTCGTGTTCTGTAGTGAAACCATGATAAAAATCATTCCATTAGCAGGTTTGGTCCATACCAGTATTGTAGTTTAAAACAAGCATAAGCACACCACAGCATAAGGACATCAAGCAGCACTCACAAATACAGAGTCATCTGTATTTGTATGAAGTCACATTCATTGGAAACTTAGTGAAAGAAAATATTTCTAAATTAAACCCAATATCAGATTTTCCTCTCTTGAACATCTTGCATTTAGCAAAGTGCACAGTAAGCCACATAAAGCAAATTAAAAAAATATTCTCTGTTTTCAAGGAAAACCAGATATTTCCACAGAAAGTATATTTTTCCATTATTTTTTTGTTTGTTTGTTTAGTTAAAAGCTGATCAACCTCAGGTGTACATAAACATATATTTACACAAATTCTGAATTCATGCAGACTGCTAGTAGAAAAGCATGGTTAAATAAATAAGAACTGGAATTACTGCACTGCAGTCTTGATGGCCTGGAGACATATATTGTATATATCCTGTGGGTAGGTAGAGATATGTATACCATGTAGGTATACAAAGACAATAAGCAGATGAGCCCACTGTCAGAACACAGCCCCACATCCAAGGTAAAACCTCCTGTAACCAATGATTTCCTTTCAAATTTAAGATGTATCCAAATGAGTTAAAGCAAGGGTCAGAGATTAGGAAGGGTTGCTCAGGATTCAGAAGAGAATCTTTTGAGAGCTAATAAAGCATCTAATACAGAAATGCCCCTAAAATGTAATTATTGCTCCCATCTGCCCATCAGTGCTCTGGTCCCCAGGCTGCTGCCAATGTGAGTCCTGGTCAGTGGGCTCCTATTTACCTCTGTAGCACCTCAGAGATATTTCAGTGGAAGGCATGGGGTGATGCCTGAGCTGGTGAGAGACAGAATTATCTCCTCTGGACTCAAGCCCATGTCCAGAGCAGATGGTACAAGAGAAACCCAGGGAGTCCTTTACTGAAAGGTTCTTCCATGCCATGAAAACTTAGGAAGGCCCTGTTCTGTCTGGAAGCATATTAGGAATTCAGAGCAGACAGAATCAGCATTTATCAGACATTTAGCTTTTAAGAAAGTGCTGCCTAAGCATGACTCCATAAGTGGCTCCATCCTCTTGAAACGCTGCTGGAAACCGAATGGGGACGGCTCTGTTACTTTCACCACAGGACAAAACACTTGACTTCTCTTTTTTTCTATCTTAAAGTCCATAATGAAGACCAAATACCACTTCTTCCATTAATTAGCATGGCTAGAGAGTCACAGACCCCCTTTGATCCTTTCAACTGGTGCTGATGCTCAGAGCCTGCTGCATCTAAGCCCCTAAGCCACTCGCAGTATCTGTCCTCCTCCTCCTCTTCTGCTGTGCCCAGCTTACAGAAAAGGATTGATACCAGGTCAACAGGGTCAGGATCTGCTGTAATCCTGCAGGAGAGTTCAGGATGGAGCCTAAGCATATCAAGAAAGAAAAAAAAAAATGTTTAGGTTACCTCTCACACAGACCTTTTTTCCTGAAGTGATTTGCCCTCAAGTTTCACAGATACTCCCAGGGCAGGGCATCCAAAGGGAATATCAACAGTGTTAGTCTTCACAAACATGTTATTTCCTTGGGATATTACTGAAGGAAATCCAGCCTTGTAAAAGGCCTTAAGTGGCACATAAGTGGTCCAGGCCCTCTTCAGTGGTAAAAGTTTTGCAAGATAGAAATAAAAAGATGTTCTGTGAGCAGTGGTACTAATGATTCCAAGTTTCTTCAAGCACGTCCTAGACTTTGCCTAAATCACCGTGACAGAGTAATCCACCTCTAAACAATCCAATCTGTACATCTGCACTGCCTGAGCTGTCCTTCCTTCCAGCATGAGAACTCTCCCCTCCACCAGCTGTAAGTTCTCCAAAAACATTTAGCATCATAATGGTAATAAATATCTCCTCTCCTGTGCCAAATTTTGCTGAAACTAACCAGCAAGTTGGAAACTTACAGGGGAGAGACTGGCAGATGGATGGGCAGAATCGACGATACGTTACCAGATATTAACAGGTTCTTCCCCAATGCCACTTTAGCTTAATTGCTCATATCAGCACCTTCTCAACTAAACAGATGAGTTGCATCATGGCCAACAGATCATGAAATAGGACCCTTGTTGAGCCAATAAGGGGAAATGGGTAAAGGAGTTCATGACCTTCAATTTGAATCAATCCTTACCAGCTTTTTAAATTCAAACAGCCATTAAAAGTAATTCCAAACAGATTTTATCTGCCATAATAGTGACTAGCATGCCCAGAGATGGTATTTAAAGTACCCATTCACTAAATTTCATAGTGTTTTATAAATCAGCATCAACACCGTGAATTATTCCTGAAAGCAAACTTGGCCTCCTGCAAATTCTGGGATCAATTCTAAAAACACAGAAATGTTTCTACCCACTTACAACAGCCCAGGAGCAAGGTTAACCTAAATGCCTGAAATATTTACTTTTATAAGCCCCATGGAAAAGTAATTCAGTGAAATTCTAAAGGGAGAGAGGAAATGGCTATCAAACCACTTTCATTTCACCTTGGAATAAGGGATTCATGTCCTTGCCAGTCCATCAATGCAGGGGCAGAAGAAAAATATCTGTTCTCACCATGCCAGGAGCACACAGCAGGAGATGGGAATGTGAGAGATGCTGTGAAGAAAGCAATGGGGAGAAGAGGTCAGTGGGGCTGGTTAAAGACAAGGGTCCAGCCTAACAGGGCAATGAACATTCATCCAGCTCCCATCAACAAAGACATACAAAGCTGTGATGTATTGACAAATCCCTCACCAAGCCAAAATGCAAGTTGCAACTTGAAAATCTGAAGCATGCACACACTTGCAAAATAGACCCTACAGCAATAATTCCAGCCCTCCTCAGCCAACTCGGATACTGCTGCTTTGCATGAAGCACAGATAGCTTATTTCTGAGAACTCATCTCCCTGAGCAAAAATGCAGAGTTTCTTCCCAGCTCTATTAAGGAAACATGCCAGTTTCAGGCTTCCAACAGGGAAAAGGAATAATAAAAAAAAAAAGAGTTTATAAATTATGAAAAGCAAGTTGACAGTGTGTCCTTATAAATATGAAGATTACCTATGCTACCCTCATGAATCTGAAAAGTCACAGTTTTAAAAAAATTGTAAAAACTACAGATTCAGCAAACTGAAAAATAATGGGTGAGTTTTGCTGACCAGGGAATAGTCTGCAATTTAGTTCTTTTCTTGTTTAACATTTACTGTATATTTCACCATCCAGAAATATTATTATGTTCACAGGAAAAGCCTGATTTTCCACAGAAAGGTCCCACTATTGACAATATGAATATTACAGTGAAATACAGTCAGTTACCTGAGAATATCCTCTGAATCTACTTACAGTCCCCAAGGAAAATCCTCTTATTTCTAAAAACAAAAATATTTGTTATGTCAGCCAGTATACATTGACACACAGATATATATGAGTGCATGAGCCTGTATGAAAAAGACCCAGATGCAGTTTAATGTTTACAGGGTTATTATTTCTAATAGGTCACCAAATCACTGTGCTAGAAAGTTTATGGATAAATGATGGACTGATCACTGTAAAAAAAGACAGAGACATGCAGAGAAAAGGGTGTCCTTTCTCCCTTCTTATTCTAAATATGAAGCACATTTTAGACTGTAAGATGATTTCAACTGAAGATTCTGGGCACTGCTGTTACTAATGTTCTAAGCTGCAGCAAGAACTCCCTTCACTTTTTTATTCACTAAAGTCACAGGAGCCTGATGTGTCCCATCCAATAAATGGTTTGAAATTTCTGTAAGTTCCATGGCTCTAGGCTGAAAGGAAATCTTCAAGTCAGGAAAAGTTTCACAAATTTAAAATGGATAAAATGCTCCATTACCAAAAGTCAGTTTAAAAGTTCAGCATCAATTAATTCTGGCAAATTTTGTAACAAAAAGAGTATGCATATTTTGATTAGGAGCAGAAACACTGATATGGGTCACTTAATGCTTTTAAAGCTTCCTCCCTTGCAATATTGAGAATTAAATTGAAGCTGGCCTTTGTAGCAACAGAAGATAGTCAGACTTCCCTGAAACTTCCCCTGATACATCTGCTGAGTTCAGCTTTGGTTTACTTGGGAATTATTTTTTGAAACACACCAAGTTTTCTCTATTAGTGCTGTATAAATATCATCTCCAGAGCAGAACCTGGAGGGAGTTTGGGAGTATGACTTAATCTGAATGACTAACATGCATTCAGAAGTTTGGTTTGGGAAGTAACTGAGAATATTGAATAGATTTAGCCAGCCCTTCACCTTTCTTTGTACTTTTTGAGGAAGACAAGTTTTCTTCACCATAAAAACAACCTTTTCAATCTGAAAAGATGCCTGTCAAAGCTGTGTTAATCTTCAAAGTCGTGTTGAATTTTGGAAGCTGAGAAATAAAGAAATGTTGTAAGAAAATAAAAAAAAAGGAGTAATTATTTTGAATTATTAAGCAAGGTTAAAATTTACATTTTCAATTTAGGAGATGAAATACTTTCTCTTCGAAATATTTCCTACTGGAAAAATAAAATCACTTTTCCTTACATAGATGCTTTCTATAGAAAAAGAAAAGAAAATCTACTTTTTTCCCCATAATTTGATTTTCTGTCAGAATAGCTGAAATGATACTTTCTGTTAGCTAACATTGGAAGTTTCTGTCCAGTTTGGATTCAAGCTTGTGAATTAATCCCACCATGCAAAGCAGGAACTATAACTTCCTTGCATTGGTTAAACAAGGTTAAATGCATAAAAGACTATAAAACAGCTGCATCCTAAGAAAATAACCCAGCTGGAATTAAACCTAAAGGATTTGATTTTCTCCTCCCTACACTTGGTGGAAGTCTGTGAGATACCTGCAGGAAGCCCATCTCAGATTGCAAATGGGGCAGAAAAAGGCCAAAATCTGCCTTCAGGAGAAGTGGGAGAGTCTTTGGAGCACAGGTTTCAGCTTCATGGCCTGAACACTGTTCAGGGGTGGACACCTCCATCCACCATGCCTGGCAAGCCCTGCAAACCTCTCAGCACCCAAGAGTCCCTCAGCACCAAAATGCAGCGACAGAATTTCATCTGAGCCTTTTCCTCAAGCTTTGCTTTCCCCCTTCTGCCTCAGATTCACACACTTGAGAGGGTTTCTGGTCTGTCATGTACAGTTTTGAACGCAGTGATCAACTACAGATATCAGGACTGGATAAGCAAAGACTGATTTGCAGCCCAGTTCATCCTGAACAACTGGAGAATGAGCATAAGGAAGTTGTGAATCAGCAGTGATAGCATCTCATTGCCCATTTCTAGGTATTTTGGCTTTGGGTTATGAAGCATCCAAAAGCAAGCATGGATTTTCATCATTAAATAAAACTATTTTGCTTTGACTACATAATAATAATTTTCTCATTTGTGTTCTCAACACAAGTTTTCCATAGCCTATATTTCTTTGGGAAGCACCTCAACGAGCCCAGCCCTTCCCAAAATAAAGCATACAGATGTATTTCTTCCTTCTCAGGAAAACTGGGTGTCAGTTCTCCCCCAGCATGGTCTTTGGCTGCTGCCAGTTTTCACCCCAGCCTCCAGGAGTGGGTGCAGAGGCCAAACTGGGATGCTCGCGCCATCCCACCACCGTGCGCCTCGCAGCACCACACCAAAATCTGGGGCCTCTCCCCCATTTTAGTGACTCTGCCAACCCTGGCTGTACCACAGCCCTGGTTTGTGCCCTGTGAATCCAGAACCAATCCCTGGGGACCAGCACATTGTTTTTGAAATCAGCTTGATGGGCCGGTTGGGTTTTTGCGCGTTTGTCGCGCAGCTCGGGGGTGACGTGTTTAACGTGGCATGACAGAACACAGCCAGGGGACTGAGCTGGGGACAAAGGGCTGATCCCAGGGAAAACTCCTGCCCTGCCACCAAAACCAGCCCAGGCTTCATTCCTTAACCTCCAGCAATTCCACAGGCTCCGGCTATGCGCTGGGGGAAAGGAGGAAGGAGTCAGGCTCCCAAAATTGATTTCATTCCAGGTAATACTTCTTACACAACAATCTGTTCCTTTCAGAAGGACACAGATTAGGGAAGTATTTGGTCAAGGGGCAGTAGAGGGCACTCCAGGCCAGATCAGGTTAAGTTTTGGTCACTTTATCTCTTCTTGTTGACGTAAATGCTCGAGGCCATGGCCTGGGGTTTTCCTGCAGAAATGTGTTTACAAGCAGGTCAAGGACTTGCAGACAGATAACCATTAAAAAAACAACTTTTCTATTGACAAAAGAGCACAGAATAGTGTGTTGGCAGATGAATTCTGTTTCATTAAACGACATTAAAAAAAAAAAAAAGAGTGAGAGAAAGTAAAAGAGAAGTTAAATCAAAGGCCTGCTGCCCATCTGATTCTCTCAACCAGTTTTCTCACTAGAATTTAAGAATGCTACTTGTTCCCTGTCCACTTGCAAAATGACACTGAGGACTTAGGCCAAAGTGCTGTGTTCAGTAATAAATGGAGCTGGGATTTACTGCTGGTCAGCAGGCGTGTGAGGCTTGTTAGCAGATTTGTTAACTCCAGTTCTGTTTTCTAATGAGAATTTCCTGAGCCCGAGGAAACAGTTTGGGAATCTCACCTGGTTTCAGGTTTCCTTGCAAGCCTCCCCACACTGGCAGCCCTGGTCCCATCCCTTGCCTCCCCCCTCCCCAACCCCCAGCAGGTTCATCAAAAGGTTTTGCCAAAGTTCAGGAACCTTTTGAGCAAACCCAGCCGATTTATGGGTTTGTGGACAAAGCACAAGAGAGCTGCAGCTGCGGCTCAGGGGAGCCCAGATGGGTCAGGCTGAGTTTTGCCCTCAGTGTCCTCTCAGAATTCCCAGCCTCAGAGCTCAGCCTATATTTCCAGAAAAAAAAATGTAACCAACCAAGATTTCCACAGCCACATCTAGAAGTGCTGCTCTGTGTGCACATAAAAAGACAGGATTTTCAACAGCCGTGAATTCAGCACACAGAAATTTTAACTGAAAGTAGGAGAAAAATCTGCCACTCAAAACCCCAATGGTTATTTGCTACCTGTCAGTCAGGGTTAGGATATAACCAGAGGAGGAAGTGGCTTCTCGGAAAGCCTTGTTCAGCCTTACTGGAGGAATTTGTGGTCTATTCTGTGTACAGTTTGTGGTATCTGAGTCACAACCTGACTCCAAGTCATGCTGGATTCTAAATGGCAAACGCTGTCTCTGACGGAGGCCCTGCATTAGTCAGAAACCAAATGTGTGTGCACTTGGGAGAGCTTGGGACGTTTAATGCCCAAACAATAAAGCAAGCTAAACAAAATGAGCTAAGCCAACTGGAATCAGCAGAAGAGGGTTGGTGTAACTCATCTGCCTGTAAAAACAGATTAAAATCCAGCCCGAGGTGTGACCAGCTCCGTCCATGAGCTGGAGGAAAGGCTGGTGTGTGCCTTTGGGGGACATCCACCTCTGGGGCTTTACACAATGCAGGAAGTGAAGCTATTTCCCAGGGCATGCTGGAAACTGAAGGGAAAGTATAGATGCTGTAAATCTGAGTTGTTTTTCAAACAGTGAGTCTGCTCATTTTCCTTTTGGTTTCTCTTTTTCATCCCTGTCTCACTCGCACACAACTCTGTGCCAGCAAAGGGTCAGGAGGCTCTTGAGAGCTTGTGGAAGCTGGACAAGGTTACATGTGCAGGTTTAGCACCCAAACATCACTCAAAGCCCCTGCCTTCACCCTGGCTCTGCCTTTTAAAGCAACAGCCACTGTGAAAGAAATTATTTTTTCAATCAAGTGTTGCCTTGTCTTTGTTAATCAAGGCACTAAGTGCCACTCCACCACAGCAGCATTCCTGCTGCCCCAACACCACTCACTTGCCTCCAGCCCCATTAATACTACTAAAAACTCAATAACTTTTTCTGTCTTCTTCATTTAAGCAATATTCCTCTATGAAGCGTAGCGATTAAAAATGCCTGTAAACTCTTCTATTAAAATGACATTTTAAAAGGCTTGATTTGAACATGGCTATGTCACTTAAAGTGGAAAAGTTTCTGTGAGTTCCCTTCCAAGCTGTTAAAGATTAGCTTGATGTAGATAAGACTATTCCCCAAACTCATTATCTGTCTTCAAAATGCACCTTAAGGACTACTTAATAAAGTCAAGGTTACGTGAAGAGTATTTCAGTGAAAACCAGTGAATGACTATTAATAAATCTGCATTACAGATTGGTTATTTTGTCTCTGTCTTTCATCTGAGCAATAGATGATCCTTCTGTTCTTTTTTATTTTTTTAACAATAAGCATGTGTTGCCTCTTTCTAGAGGTCACCAATGAATCAGAGGCAGCAGCAGTAGCAGAGAGCATTTCAGCATGTTTACAATTAATCAGATCTAAGAAATGTAAAATACTTAGCAGAAAAGGATCACAAATCTCTGACCAGTGGAAATTAAATTATAAGGATTCTTGATTGGGCCAAGCCTACATTTAAAAAGATCATCATGCTACTCTTTGTATAACTGCTCCAAAGTCATGTTTCCTATTTCTTTCAATGTTATGGCTATGAAATGTTAATCCCATGAGCTCTGATGCCAGCTAGCAGCAAGTCCATCCAGAATGGAAGCACTACAACTTCTTGAAACAGGAAAACTATTTGGCAGGATTTCTTCCTCAGACCTCCCCATCTGTTGTCCACAACAATTCAGAGCTGGTGTTTTAAGGGTTGGACTGACCCAGTGCCAAGGATTCTCACAAATCTTCACCCTCATTCTCACAGAGCAGGTTGGGAAGTTTCTGATGTCTTAGGTTGGAATCTTCTCCCTCAGTTTCCCTCACAACCCCACTCTCACAGTGAGAGGTCTGTGCTGCCCTGGGCTCTCATGGGGAGCTCCCTGCCCTGTCCATGGAGAAGATCAAAATGCACCAGGACACACTCATATGTCTCCCTAGGGATGTCCAAGGGAGTAACACAGGAGAGAGGGAAGAAAGCTTATCTCAGGCAAGCTTGCTGGAAATTTAGAACAGAAATCTTCAGTCTGTCCCTTAGATATCTGAGTACCTCTAAGATCTAAATATTTTTTTATTTTTAAAAATATTTCTGGTTTCAGCTGAAAGCAGTCAACACAGAAGCTCACAGCTCTGTTTGCATCAAAAAGAACCCTGCAGATTTTTGCTGGATTGGCTTGCTGGAAACTGTTGATTCACTCTACCTGGAACAGCTCCAAAATACAGTCAGTTACCTGTCATTCAACCATTTCAGAGGAATTTGCATAACACAGATGTTTCCATATTTGTCATGCTCTACCTTGTGCAGTGAAGATTAGCCTGATTCAAGGCCAGCAAAAAAAGCCAAAACACAAATCTGTGTAAATAATCACTAGCACTTACCTTAAAGTAAGTCCATGAACTCAGTGGTTGTTAATTCTGGACCATGTGTTTTTTAGATGGGTCTATGTTTTTGTCATATATTTATCTCATGTATTAGGCTCCTCAGAAACTTATGGTCACATCCACAGGGATTTCTGCACACAGCTGAAATCCTGCTCAAGCCCATGCTCTAGACTTGCCAGATGGAAAGCATCTCTTGTCCAAGAGCCACAAAGTTTATTAGCATGTGAACCTGAGCCTCTCAGCAAGGTATTTTGCCTTGATTAGAGCAAAATTAAACCTATCCACACTGCCAGCAGAGACAAGCCCACCACAGCCTGTGTGTGCAAGCATAAACAATAAGAGCAGCAGCCAATTGCCCTGCAAACCCTTGGATCTGCTTTCAAACCACAACACATAATTTAATGTTGCATTTAGGTTCTTCACTTCAGGGGATTTACATATAAGTTTACATAAGTTATGGAAAATCTGGCAATTATGAGACCTGCACCTTATGAATCTCCTTGTTCCACTCTGCAGGTGAAATCTGGTTCACCCTGTGTTTGACCTTTAGGTAATTTTTACTCCATGAAACCAAAGAGACTGCACAAAAGCAAAACCATCTCAGCCCTTCTAGTGCTGCTCACTTCCATTCTTGGTTGAAACACAGAAACAAGAGTGAGGACAGAGCAATGCCAGCACAGGGACTGGGACTTTAAGGGCAAAATTGTCCCCACAGAGCTGGTGGATCCAAGGGAGGAATCATTTTGTTACCTACATGAGCCTGGGAGAGAACAAGCTGGAAGAAGGTGTAAATCTCCCAGAAAATCAGGATCTGGCAGAAATGATGGGAGCTGCTGTCATTGCTGCCTGGAGAAGAGCTGGGCCACACTGAATTATCCTGAAGGAGAACTCTTTCTATATTTTTTCACAGATAGCAAAAGATTTAAAACAGGTGAGTGGCATCATACAACCTAAACCTTTTATTCTGTATTTCACATCTTCCTGGCTTATCTAAAACTCATGCTACATTGAGTGAATTAGGGGGTTGATTGAAAAGTACATTATATACTAGTTACCTGTGAGATGTGCACTTTAGAAGTGAAGGTTTAGGGGCAGAGGAAAGGCATATAATAAAGAGTAGTGCACTTTGAAAGGTCTAGGCAATGCTGCAAGAAATAGCATTACTTCACAGTTGTCAAGGCTCAGAAGTTTTATTACCAAGGAATTTCACTTTTGCCTCTTATTCTTAACACATTGACCAGTTCTGGGACTGAGAGGATTTGCTGATCTAATATAGATAGTGATTTCGTAGGTTTGTTCAGATTTATATAGACAGCACCCTGGGATCAGGAATTACATTTAAAATGTAATAAAATGTTCTTGTGCACTTTTACTCACAAATACTGTACTTAAAAAAGTAAACATCAAATAATCTCAGATATCTTTCAAGAAAATGTTGACATAGCTCCAAGAGCTCATACAGATGACTGAATAGTTTTCTGAGTAAACTTAATAAACTCATATTCTTATTCTTTCAGTGTACCATGAAGTATCACATCATGGAGAAGAGAGAAAACTAAGCCATATAATTTATCAGAAATCTATTTTAAACACATATTTCAATGCATGAAGACAGAATATGGACATTTATGTAGGCATGTTTTTATACCACTTATAGTCTTAGTGTTTAAATAATGGTAGCATTTCAGTGTTTCACCCACATAGAGAAGTCAAGTTCCCACTGCAAAAATTTTGTCTCTGCTCCTAAAGTGAGAGCTCAATCCTTTTCTACTCAGCAGCAATGTTACAGTGATCTCAAGGGGCAGGATTTGACCCCTAATGTGTTCAGAAGGACTTTGTGTAAGTTGGGAGTTTTAGCACAATTGCTCCTCTAAGTAGTCAAAATGATTCATCTACATTATCTGTCTTTATTAAACAGTCATTTACCCTAGTGAGTCCCACTCAAGGGAATCTTTATTATTCAGACAAGCCCTTACAGTCATAATGACACAAAATATATATAGGAACAGTTAATAATACTGTTATTCCTATGTCTGTGGATAAACATCAGCTGGTAATTTTATATCAACAATCCATCAGAGCAGAGACAAAAATCTACAGCTAACATGAGCAGGAAATCCATAATAACATACCAGAGATCTGCTGAATGCTGTTAAACAAGAGAGACCACCATGAGGAAACAAACTTGAATTCTTAATGTATTTTGCAAAAAAACATTAAATGAAGACTTTCTTACAAAATTTAACAAAACAGTTGTAACCCTTAAGGCCTATTGAAGTCCAAAGATGTGTCAAAGCTGGTAGCATGGCTGATATTCCTGATATTCTCAACCTAAAGTAATTTAAGGATCAAATATATATATTTTATATATATATATATATATTCTCTATTCTGCAGTAGATAGATTTGTTAGAACTTACTGTGAAATAAACCAATTTTTTCTCTCTCCACCTGTTTTTGGATGCTTTGTGCAGTACCTCAGCCATGTGCAGGTGAATTAGAGCTGCAGGATGAACACTGCAAGACTTTATGGAGTATCCTGCTCTTTGATCTCCCTGGTTCCTGCCCAGAGATGAACACAGCAAACTAAGCACAGCAATTAGCAGTAACAGCTATTAACAGGCTTCACAAAAGACACAAAAGGACACAAGTAGGTGGTTTACAGCTTGGCAGATAAAAACAAAGTGGGCACTTTCTTTTGCACACCACTCCTCCAGCAAGCTCAAGCTAAGGGACCAGAGGCATGGCTGGCCAACAGTCCAGTTCTGGTAAATAGACCTCAAAAATATAAAATGTGTTGTATCTGTGCATAATCCTTGTAACAGATGAAATATATTTGGTTTACCCTTAACAAAGTCCTTTGTGAACAAATTTTTTTGAGAAAAAACATTTTTTACTGCATTACTTTTTGAGTTAAAACTCAAGTCAGTGTGGACCTCACCATAAGCACTTGGATTTCAGTGCATGAGGAAATTGAAAGGAAAATCAAACTCTGACTGCCCTGTAGAAGAACAACAGTTTCCATTGGCACTGCTGCCCCCAAGGAGAGGGTGTATACAACAAAACTATATTTTGTATTTTTGGCTAACAGCTCCCAAGCCTGCCCTCTACCCCAACCACCTCTCTGAAGAGCCAAGGAGGGAACCTAACCCAGCCTTCTGCTGTTGGTTCTGGGGCTCAGAGCTGGACCAGAGGACTGAGTTCATGTTTCAAGAGCGTGTGCCCTGCAGATTGCTCGGTTCCTTGGTCCAAGGTGTGCCCCCATCACTGCCCCAAACATCCTTCCCAAACATCCCCCAGTGCCTGGGAAACTGGGGCTGCAGGTGACACTTGTGTGCTGTGTTGTGACAGATCACCTTGACTTTTTGTGCTGTTTTAACAGCAGAAGCAGCTTCCCTCCTGCCCCCCACAAGTCTGTAAATGATGTGGACACATTTGCTTGTTGTTTTGACAAACACACTCTGACTAGAGCACCCCCATCAGATGATAGATTCACAAATGTGGTCTAGCAAAAACTCATTTTTCTATACAAATACCAGTCTTGAGAGACATCTCATAATAGTATTGCATCAGGGATATCTCTAAAGCTGACAGATTTCCAAATACATATATTTATATTATACATATATATAGGAATAAGAAGCTGAAAAGAAAAGAAGGGGGGAAATAGAAAAGAAGATGCAATATATCAGAGAGCATCTAAGGATTTTTAGCCATAAGCTATTTCTTAAGTCAGGAAGCAAAAGAAGCATTAATCAGAACATTAGCTCCAGACAGTGCAAAAACATCAAGAACATTGCTGCTGTACAGAAAGTCATGAATCTTTATAGACCTACTAAACATGTCTATAACTTAATTGTCAATGGCTTTGATCAATCATATAACATGAGATGTGTAAAAATCTATAGAAAACAAAAAATAATAATGAATATTTTTTTTTACTTTTTGTCCCTGTGCACTGTGTGTGAGGGCATTTTGAAAGAGATTAGAGACAGTGCCCCCTTTTCCACACAAATCTGATCACAGTGCAGTATCTTCAAAAAGTTGTGCTGGAAAGCCTGGCTGGTGCATAGAACAATTCCTGCATCCTGACTGTGATGGTGGATGCATCCTGAGGAAAGAGTGATCCAAAGTTTTGGCCAGTAGAGAAATGCCTACACAAACTTCTGGGGGAACCTCGGGGACTTTTCAGACACTGAAACACTCTGGAGTGTAGAAAAAGGCAATTCATTACCAATTCTTTCTCACTCCAGGCTGTACCAAAAGTAAATCATTATCCAGCTTTGCTAAATGGGGAAAACAAGACATGAAACATGGTTAGGAGCACAATGAATTCAGCTATAAAAGTCTGAGATCCCTTTTCTGAGGACCAAAATCTGTTCCTGCCACTTTTCACACGACAGTCAGACTACACACATTTCCTCACTTTATCCTTTCCCTTAAAGTGACTTTATCCATACCCATGAAAGATCAAGAGCTGTTCAATTGCCCTGCTACAATGCTGCTTCCTCAGGCTGAGAATCTCCTCACAAGAAAACTTTATGATCATTTACTTTCTTTTCAGCCACTGACTTCAAGTACTTATTCTGAATAAATGGAGAGCAGAACACACAGGTGCAATACAAAATGTTGAGCTTTAGAATGCCCTCTTTAATGTCCTTCTCTTTTCTTTCCAATTAATAACTCTGGGTGTTGTAACTAATCTAACTTGGACCTGGAAAAGCACTTGGCACATAACCCTTAATTAGTATGTCTAGCTTGGTGGAGATGGCTGTAAATTATCAAAAAGTCTGTTAAATCTTTTCAGAATTTTAAGTTTTTAAAAAGACCCTTCAGCTGAAGGAGTTTCCATGGCCTTCCTACGTGCCAGTATTTAAGATTGAGTGAGGTGGGAGTTATATTTAAAAATTCTATATACATTTATATCAACTTAGCCTTAAAGGGACATTTTATCCTTTCCTTGCAAGGAGAATGTGTTCTTGGATTCAGCTTCATTTAATCACCTTTTAGTCCAGCTCTTAGTGAAATTTCTTAGGGCATTGATTGCTTGAGGTTTGCTTTAATTCCTTCCTTCAAGAATGAGTCGAGTAACATGTTCACTACTAAGACACATATTTGAGGGCTGGCTGGGGAACCTGATAGAAGTAGATGTAGCAAAAGATAAATTTTCCTTTCCCCTTTCCCCTTTGTCCTGTCACTGAAACACAGAGTATGGTTAAAAGCTGAGGAAGTGGGTATGTTGTGGAGCTGGTTATCTGATCCCAATTCTCCTGTTTTTGCAGCGGGCACAACACAGATTGCAATCCAGTGGTGGGATAAAGAGAACATAAAACCTTCAGGAACATTTGTCAAGATTTTCCCTTTTACTTACAGATGTTACAACCAGAGGCACAGAAGCAGAGAATTCAACACATATGCTAATAGGTGCCGAGCACTGAAATGATTTCTAATATTAATGCCTATAAAATAAAACTGATATTTCTATAAACATTTCTGTGGCACTTTGTCCACCATAAACTCTCCCTAATGCCTGTGCTTTTTTAGCTTTATCTTCAAATTCTCAGAATCAGAATCACTAATACAGCTGCCTGACAATGAATATGGCAAATATATCCCAAATTGTATAACAGTTTTGACAAATACTTTTCTTTGTTTGGAAAGTGCTCACTTTAACCAATCAACACTCGTCATTATGTGTCTGGACATGCTAATCACCTACTATTTTTTCCATTCCCTGATTGCAAGTGTGCAAGTTATTGTAAGAAGATAAATGTGTGACTATACATGTGTTTGAATATTTCACAGATTAAAAGTTACTCTTGTATATATTCAGTGATTCAAAACCATGTGTATAAGTATCCACTGTCTGAATATTTGTAATAATTAATGATGTGATCTCCTTATATATACTAAATAAAAGCTAGCAGTAATATTCACAAAGATATCTGGAAATTTATTTTTGTTATTACTTAATTGCACTCTCAAAATTATTTCTCAACAGAAGAGTGAAAGCCATTAAAAAAAGATATATATATCTTATCATGCTTAATAGATCACCATATCTTAACAATGAAAAAAGATTAAATAAGGAAAAACAAACCAAAGGTGTGAGATGACTTTTCCAGCAGCATTAATGTATCAGTTTCTCAACTGTGTAAACTGGTGTAAATCAAGTTAGGTCAACAGAAAAAAAGCAGCTCCAGACCTCCATACCCTCCTAAAAAAAGCACTTACACTTTCTGCTTATGATTCTTAAAATACAACAGTACTTGCACTTTTTTTTTTTTTTTAGCTAGACAAGTGAGAGTTCAGAGAATTATTTTCTTTTTGTTTTTAGTAATTCTCTCTAAAATAGCTCTCAAATTTTTTTTTTCCTCTTGAACAATAATATGAGAAAGGTCAAATGCCTCAAGTCAAAACTCTACCTCTAAAATACTAAGCAGTACAGCAGGGCAGACTTGTGGTATGTTGGTTTATTAAAACATATATATTAATTTGGTTATTAGTCATAAAGGCCTAGAAAATTCACTTAGTTCTTCAGACAGTACAGAAATCAGTGGACCTCAACTGTCCTTAATTACTTTCTCAGAATGTGATAACTCTTCTCAATGGGTCTGACACCCAGAGAAGCCAAAGTCCACAGTCTTTAACACTTTTGAACTAAGATATATTCTCCCTATCCTTTCCTCTGCTCTCCCAAGGCAAGAAAAAATTAAATATTCTGTTTACAAACCCAATAGACTGTTCAATATTGGCACATTTTAATTACTGACTGAATCAGGACATCAAATCTGTATATATCAATTCAAGAGGGGTTTATGGTGGCATCTGGTCTCAAATTTTAAAAGAATAATTCCCTCTTAAAAAAAAAAAGGGATCTTCAGTACGACTGAGGTACTTTCACTTGAATAAATTAATTGATTGTTGCTGAATTAAAATGTCTTCCTTTTTGTCTTTCTAAAACTTCCACAGTCACAGTGAAGTTTCAGGTAATTCTGAGGTAGGGGTGAGCCAGAGCTATATTTTTTCTTTTAAAAAAATTACTTACAACAGAAGCAGCTCTGAGAGCCAGACTCTCACTCTCTCTCTCCCTCTGTTAGGCTTCATTTGATAGCTATGAACTGTGGATAAAGAATAAATATGGCTTTTCAGTGCCCTAGGACTCTCACCTGACTTATTTATGTCTGACCTGGTAGAACACCACTGACCTTGGAAAGTTTAATTGAGGCTGGGATTATATGGCACTGCTTGAGGCCACCTGAATTTAGAGGGTGTGACACACACTCTCTCTCTTGCTGACTCTCACCAGCCAGGGGATGCATGTGTGGGTGCACATGTGTGTGTGTGCACATTTGTGCACCCCAAATTGAGCCTGGCAGTGGGGAAACACCCTGGGGTAAGCTTACAACATGCTGGGTCTTAAGGGAAAAGATTAGACAGCAGGAATGTGGTGGGGTTGTTTGATTTTTTTTTTTTTTTTTTTTTTTTTTTTTTTTGTTGGTTTGTTGTCTCTTTTTTCTCTTCCTAGCATGTTTTCTCTGAGTGATACGATTTTTACAGCTGACTCTTAACTTTTTATAACCTGATTCTGCCTATGAACAGAGAATTTAAAAGCATGAAGGAGAAGGAATTATATAGACACTGATTATATATATTTAGGTGTTGTTTTGAACATTCTTTAATTAAATTTAATTAAAGTGCATGATGGATGCTGATCATTTTCAGTCCTATTGTTTTTCCAGAAAGTTATAGATACTTAAAACTCCCCACATTTAAGTTAAATATAAAGAGAGAGTGAGAGGAGGAAAAAAAGGCAGAAGAAAAAGATCCACAAGCCTGAAAGGTGGAATAAAATGAAATGGCATAGATATCCTGTAGCCAAAGAGAACTGTCTTTCCTACTGGAGATTGTCCCTTGATGGATATAAAGAGCTCTCATCTGGGTTTCTTCAAGGCAAAGGCCAACAAATACAGCACATTATGCATGGAATCTTTTTATGGCACAGACTATTGTCCACTGGAGACTGGGCAGACACCACTAAGCAAACCTCACCTAAGGCCACAGACAAACACCAAGCCCCAAGGGGACCCCTCTCCCATCAAAAACACTCTCCCTTTCCCAGCCTGTAACATGGATTTTCCCTGTCATTTAAAGTTCATCAGTGCCAAAGCCCTGGGACAGCCTGGATTGAACCACACTGGTAGATGTGAGCACTGAACTCTGAAATGTTAAAATATTCCTGGGTGGAAGCAATCTGTGAAATTCCCTCAGAAGTAAAACAACTCCACAGTGCTTTCAAGGCCAAAATTATCCATTCTGTGCTTTATTTCTAATGTGGTGCTTGGACTGGAGCTGTGACCGTTTTCTGTTTGTAGGCACCATAGGAAATGAAATGAGCAGAGCACTGATGTAAAGAGCAGCCACAATTCCCCTGCCTCTCTCCAACAGGCTGTGCCATGAATCAGGACATATTTTATTATTTTTATTGTTCTATGCAGTGATGTAAAGCTTACCTGAGCCCCTAGCAAGGTGATGACAACATCTAGACACATCAAAATCCAGGCCAAGCCTCCAATTAAATATGTGCTGTTAGCAATTAATGGTCTCTGTATTACTAAGTCCACAAAAATTGCCAGTGAGGGATAATTACACCTGCACAGGAAAAACCAAGATGGTGAAGAAAGCCCAAAAGTAAAGCTATCTGTGTTTATCCTTCACTGCTGACATCCTGCAGACACTGCAGACAAACTGTAGTTTTGGAAGTCTCCAAACAGAAAAGATTTTAAAATTAATAACAGACACCTTTTTCTTTGTTTTTTAGTAATTTCTCTCTTCCCACTTGATGGAGCAGCAGCTGAAGTGGCAGAGACCTCTCCACCAGCCAAGAATAACATGGGTTTGTGTAGCTGAACTGCCTGAACAGGGCTGCACTCTGCACCACAAACCAAATCAATCCCTGCTATCCAGCCCAGCTCTGAACATCTGGGAAGCTGAAAAATGCCCCAATCCCAAACAGTGCCACTGCTGATCACAGGAACACTTACACTGGTTCTAGCTCATTTCCATCCAATTTATCAGCTACCAGCCTTTATTATCATGCTCTCAGAACTGCTGGTCATGATTTCAGGACCAGTCTCTAAATCATACATATATACATATATATATATATATGTATACATGTGTGTATGTGTGTATATATATATATATATATATATATGTATGTATAAGGAGTCTCATCATTAATCTGAACCTGTCAGACCTTGAATACCAGATGATCTGTATTTATTTATTACAAATAGGAAAACAGGACTAGTGCAGATATACTTGTGAAGCACTAGAGACAATAACAACAACAACAAAAAATAGTGCCAGGAAAAAAATAAGATTTTTTTTTTTCTGTGATCCTTATTTATTACATTTTTAATAGAAAGTCAGTGGAGGTCTTATCTGATGTCATTTGGTTTAGGTTCCATGGTATTTTTTGTATTTGACCAAATTCCCTTATCTTCTCATTGCTTGTGTTCTGCTCTGCCAGCATCCAGCAAACTGATATACTTATCTTCAGTTTTATAATAAAGTTTTAGCTTCCACAGGATAAAAAAAGAAAGAGAGTGGGGAAAGGAAAATTGCATCTGAGATACTAAACATATCAGGCATGTGTGTGTGTTAAGGCATCCAGCAGTTAACCTTCTTATACAGAAACTAATTGCTAAAGGACATATACTCATGGACTCATGACTTTTTCTTTTGTTTAATTTTTAGTTATGTGGTCAAATTGAGAAAACTGTTATGATTGACCTCAGGCACTACCCAGTGAATATTTTGAAGCAAGACTGGTGATCATCAGTTTTCTGTGATTGCAGTTAATAACCAAAGGTGACAATTCTGAGGCAAGGAATACAAACCAAGGGCTAATGAGCAAGTTATTCTTCAAGCATCCATCTCCTCTTAAGAGCTTTATTTCTTACTCTGTCATGACACCTTTCTCTTTCTTCCTTAGGTTTGGTGCTTTCCATAGCTCCTCCCTATCACCACCCATTCTCTCCATAACTACCAAAAATGACCTGAAATCATTATGATCAGATGTCTCCTTATTTTGCTTGTTCCCTTTTTCTGCTCATTTCTTGTTGCAGTAGATTTACTTTGGCTTGCTATGAGCACATATTTTCTTGGGTTTACCTCTTCCTCAGAGCTCCCATCTTATGCAGAATCTCTTTCTTGCCTGTGGAATCCAAGATCAGATTTACAAACAAACCTCCTCAATCATCCCTTTGCTTCAATTTATAACTAACTTGCTAAAATTTCAGGATAATAACATAACATTTTTGTAATTTTTTTAATATAATAAAAAATAATGCAGAAATCCAAACTAAAGGACTAAAGAGAAGGGGACAAAGAATGAAAATATGAGGCAGAATCCCCACTGAAATAAATCTGTCTCATTGCCAAAAGTGTCTCAACACCAATTTTATGCACCTGAAGATCTGCTCCAAGGTTGCTTTAATATGCTTTGATAAAAAATACACATCAATAAAAGTGGAAAAACAAAGAACATGGCCTTAGTAGCTCAAGCTGGGCTGGATCTGGAGAAAGGGAGCTAACTGCCTTATTATATAGATGTTATACTTTGACAAAATGTGACAACTACACCTTTTCATTTCCCCAGTGGCCTCCAGGAGACTGAAGATTTAGTATCCTGTAGAACACTTTAAACTTGAGAAACTTCTTATAGTTTCTTATGAGTCCTGGAGGCTGTGAAAGAGATTACAATGCTTTATATTAACTTCCCTCAGCTTGCTAGAGATAAGCCAGTGGCCTGATACCAAAGTCTTCTCCTTGTCAGTGATCTGCAGAAATGCTACATCTGAAACTAAAAGTTCTTTCCCTCCAAGTCAGAAAATGAGACATTTGCAACAGCAGCTCCATTTTTTTTTTCAGAGCCCTGCCAAGTTCCAGGCCAAAAGTATCAGCGTTGCCACAGCTTCTGCTCTTGTGCAGCCATCAGTTTAAAATGTGCAATTTCCATGCACATCTATGCTGGGCTCAGTGAAATTTCAGTCCCCAGGACAGCTGAGGCATGGGGAGATCAAGTCTGCTTACTCAGTTACAGTCAGGTTGACTGAAAAATAAGAAATAAAAAGGAGGGACTTGTAAGGCAGAACAACAACAAAAAGTTCTTACATTTTCCCCATCCTTCCTTTTTCCTCACCTGACAAGTTTTGGTAAAACCAATTGGAATATTTTGTTTTGGAGTAGTGTTTGCACTACCTGCACATCATTCTGCTGTCCTCAGAGGAACATGATTTTTGATATCTGAGCACACACTGAACAGATTCAGATCTCCCCAATGTTCCTCAGAGGAGACAATTTGTTGTGAGCCATCTGAGCAGGGGAGGTCGTGTCTCTGCTACACATTGTGCTCTCTCCATTGCTCAGTCTCAGCTAATGAAGGAATATTAACAGGTACATGTTGAACCCATTTTCTAGAGACTCACCTGGAGTCTGGGGAATCCTTCACAAGTCAGAATGAAGTGCTTTGAGCAATTTATTGGCTGCTCCTAAGAGATCCATGATCTATTGGAACAATGCTGATCTCCCCATGTCCAAATGTCAAAGATCAGTTCTGACGTATTTATTTTCCTTGTCATGATATCTCTCAAAATTATTATGTTCTGGGAAGAAGAAACATCACCAGATTCTCTTGATTGGTGTATTGACCCACCCACAATGTCTGTTCTTCCCGAGATTCTGAAAACAACACCAGACTGGAGAGAGCTGGCCCCACTGTAGCTCCTGATTAATTAAATTTCTGATACTTTTTATACCTACAGTGGAGACAAAATAGTCTGTACAAAAGGATGTCTGTACCTGTGCAACAAAATACCCAAAGGGTGAGTTACTACTGGCTACTGTTAACTCCAAAAAAGCAAAGTTTTGGTAATTTTTTTCCATAAATTAGAAGTTTCATCATTTACCTGTGGGAAAATTTAGTTCTGGGTGCTGTCTTATGCTATATACCTAAGGGAATTAAAGTCCTTGCATCAGTCTTTTAGGCTATGGATCTCTTTTCTGAGGAAGTGGGAAGTGGGTGAGAAATATCTTGAGCTGGAAGACCACAAGAGAAACACAACACCATGGAAGTATTGAAGGAATCCAGAGGAAGTTCTGGTCCTGCTGCCCTCTCAGCATAAACTGCTCCAAAGAAATAAGGCAAACAAATTGGGTTCTTTCAATAAGTCACTTCTAAGTGTGTTTACAGTGTCTCACATGGAGGATAATATCTACCTGGGCTAGCACAGATCAAGGCTGCTTTTTTTCTAGAGCTTGTGGACAGTTAATATTCTGCAATAGATTCTCTACCATGCAGAAGTTACTCTGAAGTTTTTCCCTTTTTCTTTTTCTCATGCCATGTAGAAAAAAATTAAGGATTTGCTGAGCATTGATAGCACAGATCAGATCAAAGACTTCTTTTTTTTTTTTTCTGTCCAGCTAAGGAAGATGTATTACAAAGCCACAGGCTGAATTTCCTGGGGGCCTTCAGTACAAAACACTTCTATATAGTACTGCCAGCTTAAATGTTAAGATCCTAGAAATTCAGCCAACATGTTATATGACTACTTGGTCTGAAATCAGGTCTAAACCTTTTGGAAGTTCAAGTGGTCTTTTTTATTTCCTGTCTTTATATTTTCTCATGTATCTAATTTTTTTCAGTCCAAGAAAATGATTCCATTTGAAATATTGCAAGAGATGTCCAGTTCCTGTGAGTTTTTCAAAATTATTTTGGATTGGGGTTGCAACTTAATGGTCTCTAAGGTTCCTTCCAACCCAAATCATGCTATGATTATGACTCTGTGATCTGCAGAACATTCACCCAGACATGCACCAGATAAGGTTTACAATTTGAATGTCTACCAGCTTATCACAAATACATCTTTTTACACCCCTACTCAGATCTTTGCATGTGAAAATGGGAAAAATAAACACAGAGATGAAGCAAAACTCTGTACATACACATGGGAAGAGTTACTTGCATGTTGCCAGACATAAATCCCAAGTACATCATTCAGACAAAAAAACGTGTCAGTCGTAAATCCCGCTTGCAAATTTTCATCACACTAATAAAATGGAATATTTGTGTTTGAGTGGCTTTACTTTTCAGTGACTATTAGACCCTGAGGAATGTGTGTGTGGGCACATGGACATACAGCCATGCACACATGTCTATACATAGACATGCACTTCTGTATTTTGCTCTGCAGCCTTTTCTTGGGGTATTTTTTATGCTTACTTACCATTTCCCCCAGCTGCATTCTTTCCTCCTCAGCCCACTAAGAACTTCAGCTACAATTGTATAGGAAGCACAATGTGATTTACAGTGTTAAGAGATTTTAAACAATACATTTAGTGCTGCTAGGGGCCTGAAGCAACATCCTGAAGCAACAGGCTATCTCTCCCTAAGCTTAGAAATTAAGATTCACTGGAGTATGAAGGTCAATGGGAGACTAAAGAAAGGGCAAATGGTCTGGTATGATTACACCATGTCTGAACCAAGCTGCCTTTCCCAGCAAAAATGTGTCCAGCAATACAGACAACACATAGATATGAATTTCTTCTCTGTGCTTCTGCCAGTGCTATATTTGAAGAATGCTGCCAAAGAGTTTATTCCCAAAACTTGTGTTTTGTATTAAGTAACAGGATTTAATAACAACTATTTATATTTTCATGACATCAGGAAAAAAAGTAATAATGACCTATGGAAAAATCCTCTTTCCCAAGCTCAACTTTTTAACATATCCTGAAACACAGAAACTGAACCACAACTGTTACTGACAACCCACAAGAAAAGATCCATCTGTGGTTCCTCCTGCTCTTCCCCAGGACTGTGCCTCCTTCCTTGATGCTTTTTTCTCAGGACAGTTCATGAGCACACAGAGGACCAGAGGAGCCATCAGTGATCATTCCTTTATGTTTTGGTCCAGTGTAACAAATCTAAGAGGCCAACCCACATGATTAAAAGCAATTAGAGGTCAGATCAATTGAACTCAAAGCTGCAATGGAAAGTTTTCACTGATGAGAAGAGACAGCTCCATTTGGGACTTCTGATGAGTTTACTGTCCCAGATATCCATCCTGCTCCTCCTTCCACAGATTTGTGAGCTCTGGAGCCAATCAGCTCCTAAACCACTGAAGTTTAGCACACACTGTTGGAATACCAGCTGAAATGGGTGATGATTTACCATAAACTTCTGTGCTGTAAATGATGGCGTGTCAGGGCCTGACTGACAAGCAGTATAAATATCTTTGCAGAAGAGGCACGGCTGGAGGCAGTAGCCTCATCAGACATCCCAAGAAAAGTCATTTTGTCAGTCAAAGCCTTTGTAAACAGACCTACAGCACAGGATTTCAGCATTTGAAACTCACTACTGTCGAGAGATATGACAATGCCTCCAAAATCCTGCAGACTTCCTTCAAATATGGCTGAGTGGGATGCAAGGGGGGTTTATCCATTGTGCTGACCCCTTGCAGTTTCAGTCTAAGGGGCTTGTCCTTTCCTGGGGAGATCTGCTCAGATCTGAACATCCCTCAGAGGCTTTCTGCAAAGGGACAGCAATTAAAGCAAGACAATAAAAATAGTTCTTTCCCACTCTCTCACTGCTTTCCCCTTCACTAGACACATCACTCTTGGCTCAATTATGTAATAACAACAGCAATAGAAATAAGGGGTTGGGGTAAAAAAAACCAAAAAAACATATCTTACTTTTTTTGCAAAAAACCCCTATTCTAATCATAGCATCAGCCATATGTGGTCCAGGGTTAGCTACCAGACCCTGAAAAAGAGGAAAAAATACATAAATAGGAAGGTTAACACAGTTCTGGCTGGGTGGGGAAATGAGAAGGCCAAATGTACATTAGTCAAAGAAAGAAAAATAATATCCCAGAAAATGAATAAGAGATAACTATCCTCAGAATAATACTATATAAATACATTTGCTGTAGGTCACATAAAAGATTCATGGCACACACATGTACAGGTCAAATTACCTTTAAATATTAAATTTCTTTCCAGTGAGGAGGAATTTCAGATTTATGCTGTTTTCATAAAGAAAAAGGATGCACCCCATGCATTATTATTTGCTGACAAATGATAGCTCCTGGGTCTGCCTGCAAAATGCAGGTTACAAACTTCTTCATGATTAAAAAAAAATTTAAAAAGGAGTGAATCATCATAAAATACATCTCTTCTCCAAGAATTTCCCTTTTTCTTTTGGTTCATTAAATCAATATTTTCTTATTGTGGATCTATAGTAGTTAGTATTGGAGAACATCTATTAGGTCACAAAATCTATTTCCCTGCTAATGTAATACTATTTTCCTGCACCACATTTTGGTCAGTCTGACTTTTAAAAGATTCAGCAACAAGGTCATGCTGTTCCCTGGAGATGTGATTCCACCCACACCTCAATGTTCAGACATTTTCATATTAACAAGGTCCAAGCAGGAATAACAGAACCACAAAAAGTTGCAACAAAAGTAAGGTCTGAACTCGGCATGAAGTGGCACAGAGTGGTAAATCCATCCAAAAACTGGAAGGAAACTGTAACTACTGAATCTGTGGTTCCAGTTTAAGAGATTTTTTTTACTTTCCACACCTACTCAAAATAACTGCATGGACCTGTTCACTTTTAGAGCTTTAAGCCAGAGAGCTCTGGTGGATTTAGCAATGGTGAATTCCATCATTCCCCTATCTCACTCCAGTAGTTAGAACCAATATTTATGACTGTAAAGTGATTATCCACTATCAATGGATCTTCTTGGCTGCCTATCTGGCAGGGTCTCCCTACCCTATGCTATGTACCTAAAAAACCCTTCCTGGCAAGTGATTTCATCAAGTCTTTAGCCACTGGTGCGCAAATTAGGTCCTATCTGCAAAGGTGGTGCCAAGATCCCCCTCTGGCTCACATCATTCTTGGTGACATCACTCTGCTGAAGGCAGTACCAATCCAACCAGCATTATTTCCTTAGGCTTAATTTCAGTTATGGGATGTCCATCATTTGCAATTAAAATCCTGTTGAGATTTCTCGAATAGGACTTTTTATACTAATTTAAACCAACAGAAATAATAAATACATTGAAGTATACCACTTCAGCCAGGAATTGTTAGACATGGCAGCTTAAAATTCACAGCCCTCAAGCCTTCATTAGACAAATAAAACTCCGTGGGTGGAGAGACCCATGGAAGGCAAGTACAAAAGAGGCGTGTTACACACGGGTGTAAATTTGTTTTCCTTTCACTGCAAGCAAACGCTCAGGGGGAAAGTGTTTGCAGCATGAGTCCATCTCTAATTTCAGTAATCCCCACAGCTTCTTCTGAGGGCAGGAAAGCCATTCTTTCCATTCATGGCATTGACTTTTTGCTGCCTCCATGCTGCAGCCAGTCCTGCAGACCATCTGGCAGAAGTGAACCAGCTAACCTCATTTTCCAAAGTGCACACCTCACCCCCTCACTCCAGCCCCTGTCCCTCTGCCTAAGGACACAGACCCAGAACATTTCTTTCTCTTTTCTCTTTTTTTTCTTTTCTTAGTGGTGACACTTTAGGAGGGATAGCGTCTGTCTTTCTTACCACAGCCCTTGATCTCAGTGTGCTCTCTTTTCCCTTTCTTTACCCCCACCCCTCTCCCCGCCTGCTTTGTGTTTTATCTCTGCCTGTAAAGTTGTGTGATTATGGATAGAGAAGCCACCACACAAACAGGATAGACTTTACCACAATGGCTGTTTTGTTCATATACATTTCACTGTCTGTCTCTTGTCGGAGCATGGCTATCATCTTCTACTAACAATATCCCTGGGTAAATGATAAAGTCAACTCTGGAGTAAAGCTAGACGTTTTATCAGCATGTTCAAACTATCCCCTTACAGCTCTGTACTTGCCAACTGCACATCCTTTTCCTACACAAAGACTCAATGCACATTAAAAAGGCACTTATTGAAGGTGGTGTTTGTTTGCAGAGAGGGTGTGGGTCCTGATCACCATGGCAGTCACTCTCCGTGTTTTTTCTTTCATCACCCAGAGAAAACTGGGTGATGCAGTTATGCTCCCTGACAAGTTCTTGGCTCAAGTTTGAGGTTTCCCCTAAGCTGACGACAGAGTTGATCTAATGCCTTGCTGCCGGAGAAAGTCACCGCAGACACAAAATAAAAGATTGGAAGCTCTGAAACCTCTGCTGGCTGCTATCCTGAAGCCACAAGAAATTGATAACAAGGGACCCTAATAGACTATCCATACATCAACAAGCAAGAGGATGATAAACCTCCAAAAGTCTTTCCCGCTCTCAAATTTGGCGATCACATTAATGCTGTGAAACAATCCCTTAATAAAACAGTTGCATCCACATCTTGCCAGGCTAGGATTAGCAGCCATCTGTATTGATAAAGTTTGACCTGTAGCAAAAAGTAGAATTGTGAAGCAAAGGTGCTCCTTAACTTCATTTATTTCTCTCTACAGCATCAAGAGCAGTTCAGGTTAGTGGGTTTGGATGCAACTGCAGCACTTTGCCCAGAAATGCCCTTATGTTTGATTCTCCTGAGTTGGGATCTGGGAGGATTTCTCACCAACTAATTCTTTTTTAAGTACAGTATCCCTTTCTCTCCATCCTTTTCCTTGTGTGCCTTTAAAATAAAGAGCCTTTGCAGAAGAACTGCTCTGTGTTCTGAGTTTATATAGCAGTTAGTGCAACAGGACCCTAATCCTGGCCGGATGTTTAAGAGATTAGGAAGAGGAGGAGGATGCCTGTTTATACAGAAGGCTTTCCCTTGTTAGTCAAATAAAGAGAAATTTTCCTATTGGTTTAATTCTTAACTGTTTTGACCTCTCACATTAGGGTTAAATTTGCCCCTTTGTTCTATTGCAAAGGAAGACACTGTGAGAAAGAGATGAGCCAACTACTTAATTTAGTTTCATAGGGATTGCTGCAAAGGTTTGAGCTGCTCACAGTTTCCTGCTTCCCACATCCCAAGCTAATTCCACTTCAAGCCCAATGGGAGCTTAGCACCTGAATGAATATAATGTCTCAGAAGTCAAATAAATAAGAAGACAAGAATGAAAGATTGAATTTAAAGGGAATGAAAAACATTTTTCCTTGTCTGAGGATGTGAACTCTTCCAGTTTTGCCTGAACTTAATATTATTGAGCAGAAAAAGAATGCACTGTAATGATTGCTTATCTCTCTCTTTTCTCTATTTCCCTTGAACAGTGGTTGGGAGTTTTCATTTCCTATGTCATTTATAATGTGCTGAGTTTTGTATTTTTGTTTTTGTTTGGCACGTGCGCTGTGAAAAGAAAGCCTGTTACAGATTGCATCACCCTTTTTCATCCCAACCAGCATTAATGATAAAACCACCATTTCTCCTTAGAGTGCACCATATTCTAATCAGGGCTGTGTGAATTGAATAACTATATATGAGCTATAAAGCTCTTTAACACTTGGTCACAGATCTGAATCCAGTTTATATCAACAGCAAGCTTAGGCAAAATAATGTCTCTAATTTTGAAAGCATACACAGACTGAAAAACTGCTCCTAAAATGCTGATATTATGGTAATTTCAGCAGAAAGACAGAAAGACTGTGTCAAAAATACAGTCTTTTGGTCAGGTTTATGACACATTGGCAAACATATGTGTTGGATGTGCTCAATAGTACATGCCCTGTTCTGTTCAGTATCTATGAATGTCTGTCTAGAATTGCAGAAATTATCACAATTTTTTTTCCCCATCCTGGTCTTTATCCAATTCCCATCAATTTCCTATTAACTCCTTGCTGTGACTGTGACCAGGACGTTGAACTCTCCCCAAATTTGTCCCAGTGAAAATTTTTCTTCATTTAATATTTTATCCTCAAGCCAAACCAGCTCTTGTCTAAAATCCTTCCATTTGTAACAGCAACGTTTATAAGAACCTTTTCTACTGCATCATCTTTTTAACACATATAACAAATGCTGTACCATAATTGTCTGACTGTCCCAGGTCATTCCTCCTGGGGACATTAGAAAAATTTAGATTTAAGATCCACGCTGAAGTGTATCCATCAAAGCAACATGAAAGGTTCCTGCAGTGTTAGATGCTGTGCTGCCTCTGCCTTGCCTAACAAGTGGCTTTAAGACCACTAAGCAGCTGAACACATCTGGCTTCAGTCACCTAAGCTTGCAGGTCACTGGATTGCTCTTTCTGTTGTCTTTTGCCATAAGGATTTTTCCCAACCAGATCGAAAGCTTTTAAGTAGCTGTATGTTTGTGCCAAACACTAATTGAATGAAAGGGAAAGATGTGAGCCAGATGCAACAGGCTAAATTCCCTCTAGAAGTAAATGGAGTAGCTTCAAATTTAAACCAATGAATCTCTGATGAGGATGAGTCCCAAGAACCAACATGACATGTTGAAAAATTGATACATCCTTGTCTGAAGTTAGAGAAAGAGCAGAAGGATATAAGAAAAAATATGGTATACAGATCAATTAACTTTTGATTAAAGATACCCATTTCCTATTACAAGCAACACTTTGTATTCCTCAGTTCTGCTAATGAGTGGCATATTTTGCAGAAGTCAATTTATGTACTTTGCTGGTCATATTATGCTTGAGTGCCTTTTATCTGATTTTTTTTTTTTTTTTTATATCGGCAAATTGACAATTTTGTCCCTACATAGCAGCTTATGAATCCATGTTTATCTTCCTCATTGTCAGCAGGTACATGGATCACTTCTTAAGGATACATTTCATTGGAAGGCAGCACTCAGAAACAGCAAGAGCTCAGTGAGAGAAACAAGAAAATATGTGAACTTGAAATATTGGAGAGATTTCACCAACGCTATGATCAAAGTTAAATCTGTAAAGAAATAATCTCCACAGTGGTTGCTGTTTTCCTATGGTGTTCCCAAATTGAAGGAGAAGCCCATTTGAATGCATAACATAAATTTGTGAATAAAAGCATAAAAAATACTTTGAGGAGGAAGATTTCCCATACTTAGGAAGGAGTGCTATTTCATGTTTATTTTCCTATTTCAAAGCATTTTTAACATGAACTGAGATTTCAAAATAAACTTTTATTATGAGACAAAACAAAATATTTCATCTGCATAACATCAGAGTATTCATTCCACGGTGATATTTTAAACTTGAGAGAATTGCACAATAAATACTAAATTTCCTGTCATAAAAGTCACTTGAAATAAAAAAATCCCACCATTCTTTAGTATAGACACATGATATTTCAACATTACTGAAATACTTCATTGCATTTTTTTACGAAATCAAATGTCATTAGAAAGGACATTTTGCTCTAAAATAAGTAGTTGTATTAAAAGCTGCATTTTGACCCTCCAAAATAATTCAACAAAATTTCTAGCTGGCTTGAAATCAGCTTTTCTCCTTTTGAGAAAAGTGGAAGTGGAGGCTCTGAATGAAAACCTGACCACCCATGAGAGGCTTGCTGTTGACTTCAATACAGCCCAGATTTCCCCCATGGAATTCAACGGCGTCATGAAATTTAGAAGCACTGGCTCCACACTATTCAATGGCAGCAAGAGATTAAAGAGGAGTTACACAGGATGGTGATAGTAGAACGTAATGTATATGGTTCAGATTTAGTACATATCACAGAATAGGCCACAGAGGTGAAAGGGGAGCTGGGCAGGAATTCCAGCTGAACTAGCTCACTTGTCCCTAATCCCTGCTATCTGATGAACTGCCCTTGGCAAGGACCACAGCAGTACAAAAGTTATGCCAGTGTTCAAGTGTCAAAGGTGATAGAAAGCTAAAAATCACTTTGCATCAGATGGCTGTAATAGATTTCCAAAAGTTTGTCCTGGATCAGTTTCCCCAGCCATTGAAGAAACAAAAGTAGAGCTCCCCTTCTGTGCATATCAGCACTAAATCCTGTGTATCATTTCTGAAAGGCTTCAGCTGCAAGGCTCGTTTTGTCCATCAGCTTGGCTCAGAGGTGTGTCAACAGGGGAATATGAAGAGACCAGACTTAAAAACACTGTCTGGATTGGAAATGAAAGGGAAGGAGCAAAAGGGGACCAGGGGTGGGGGTGTTTGACAAAAGCACACACACACACTTAAAAAAAAAAAAAAAAAAAAAAAAAAACCAAAACAAAGGAAATTCTTTCACATTTATGAGAGTAAACTAGATTCCTTTGCTCTGACAGATGAGCATAACTGTAGGTCTACCTACAGACTTTGATAAGCACTTAAATGTAAACAAAAATAATAAATTTGCATTTTCCTTTCTGTTGCCAAATGCAGTGCATCATTTTACAATTGCCATTAAGGATTATTGCCATCCTAACACAGAGCCTTACACAGTTTGTGCCCATCATTTGTTTTCTACCCTGGCAGAACATCTCAGGCTGCTGGCAGTTTTGCACTGATGCTGTCTTTGTCCTGTTTTAATTTTCTGGAGTATGCTTATTCCAAAAAGGAGGGGTTTATCCTAAAAACTGTCTTCCATGAAAGCATGTCACTCATCACCTCCTCATGCACATGTTTAAGTGCTGATGGTCTCATCTCCCATGCACAAACTCATTCCAGTTCTGGGGTGACCAGGCCCATAAAGCTACTTTTGATGTTATTGGAGTGTCACCTGGACAGTATCTTGGAGTCCACTTATTTCATAATCAACATTTAAATTAGGAAATTCTTTTCTGATCTCTGCCCTCCCTCCCCTCTTCCTCTTTATTCTTTTTTTTTTTTTTTTTTTTTTCCTATAATTCCAGAGAAAGGGAAACAAGCCACAAGCATTCATTAAGCAAACAGCTGTGGACTAGAGGAGATCAGAAGTGCAGTCTGGAAACCATGTGTGCTTCTCATGTTACAATAATTGGGAAAGGATGATCAATGGCAGGTATGGAAGCACAACAGTCCTGGGTAGGCTGAAAAAAAGAAAGAGTTTATCCAAACCCTGCTCAGAATAATAGATCCACTCTGAGATCTACTGATCACTGCAGAGCTGCCTTGCAGCCCAGAGAGCACAAACAGCAGCATGTGAAACTGCTCAAGTGCTGACAGAATCCCCTCCCCTCAAAAATATATTTATACAGAACATAATGCAAACGTCAATTTAAAAGATTGTTTAGCCACCACAGTTTGTTTCCTTCTCAGCCTGTGATGTAATCTGTTCAGCTGTTAGCTGTTCCCTACGCTGGGGACCTGTGCATCATCCCAGCAATCAATGTGTCTCTGAGCCCTGTCTTCCCAGGAGTTACCCAAGCCAGGCAACTTTAAAAGTTCTTGCTCCTCTGCCCAACAAAGTTTTGCTGCTTCACAATGCAGTTTAACACGTGAATCACTTGACTGCTGCCCACAAATCAAAATCACATGTCAGCATGCGAAGCATTCAGCTGCCTTCACATGTTGAATGGAAATGGCCTTCTTTATATCTCAGATTTTTTTATTCACTTGAAGCACCAAAGACTTTGCTATCTCCACAATAAGTTATTCTAAACCAGATTAAGCTGTCTGGTCCATATATCAATTAATATTGTTTAGATGAGTAAAAGGATGTGTGGTTTTATGTTGCATCCTTACACCATGGCCATGCTGCAGGACAATCCTGACAAACATTCTCCATCTCAGAGCTGAAATTAGCAGTGTTGCAGAAACTTTGCTGTTGTTACTATCTTGTTATAGCATTATGTTGAATTGGAGGAATATCTGTTAAAAAAAAAAAAAAGTCTCATTTTCCACTCAATCATTGACCTCCCTGTTGAGAACACACACATGCACTCATAAAACCAAATTATATTATTAAAATACATCTGGACTAAGAAGTTGGATTAAGACTGATGACCAGGCTCTCACAGGCTCCCCAGCTGACTTTGGCAGTACACTGCAATCACAACTGGCCAAAGTTGGCTCCACTCCAGTGTTCCAAGATTTTATTCCTTAAGATGATGTTTTTTTAACAGTGACTTCTCCACCTGTTCTCATGCTAAGAGGAAAACTGATTAAAAGTGGATCTTTTATTTTCCCATCTCTTTATGTGAAACAGTTTCCCAAGAAGAGGATAGGAAGAGAAAGGGACAGATTTAGTGTTTACTCTCACTATCACTCAGAAATACTTCTTTTCATGTAACCATCATGTGTGACTGCTCTGATCAGTGTAAATATTTCTACAGCATTTTCACAATGGGCCTTAATCACTTCTACACTGAGTTCAGGACAGACCCTATCCTGGGAATAAGTCACTCCCTGCTCCAGAATAACCCTGGAAATTAGTTAAAAGCCACAGAATAGTTATGCCTTAAAGGAAATTAATGCATGCTGGTTTTCTTTGCATTTTCCTTTCCCTTTATCTTTTATTTACAGACATCCTTTCACTACAAACAAGGTCATCCTAAAATTACAAAGATACAGTCAAACATATGCTTTGGGGGTTTAGTGCTAACCCTGTACAGTCAATCTTTTTATAAGGAAACCCTAAAATTAAAAAGGATTTTGTCAAGTCCAGAGGCCTTCCCAATGTATTTCCACAGAGCAAAAAGCCTGCTCTGGTGAATGAGCACCCTGTTATAGTGAGCAATCATTTGGCAGCATAGGTTATTTTAATGGACACATCACTTTAAACAGAGCCTTCACCATCTGTTCTGCCCTCTAATTACAGATGCAAAAAGAACATAATTCACAATTGCATCATAAAAAAGTAAGATATAAGTGATTTAAATGCATGTGTATGTTCTTTATTCAATGCAGCATGCAGCTGTTATGTTGTTTTCATGTTTCAGACACAAATCAGGATGAAAATGGCTCTCCTTTGATAAAGAGAATTCCCTCACACAGGACATTTTGTGTGCAGCAAGCAAGGATTCTAAGGGCAAGTTCCCTACTTTTTCTCATAAAAACCAAGCCTGGACTCTGCAAAGGGAAGATGGAATTTATATCCCTCAGCCAGTGGATGCACAGGGCTCTGAGGCAGCCAGTTCACAGCTACTCCCCTGGAGTACTGGCAGCAGGAGCAGTGAGAAATGCTCCACAAGGCTAATCCAGAGGGTAGCCAAGTCCTGCAGGGATTAATCCATTGCTATCTGGGGGTCAGAATGCACACATATACAGAGAATTTTTTTTTTTTTTTTCTTGGTGTTACTGCAACATCTTTCTCCCTGCATCATCGTGCTTGCTTCCCAGTTTGGCTTATTTTAATTCCCTGGAGAGCACAACCTTGTGCTTGACCTGTAACCCAACATTTCAGCCCCCTTGAGCACCTTGCTGCAGGGCAGGAGTCATGGCAAGGCCCTTTTTCCAGCCCGTTGCACTGGGCTGGGTTTCAGCCTAATAGAAGATTTCACAGTAGCTGCACAGTATATAGCTCAAAAAGAGAAATTGGAGAGTTCCTGCTGAGTAGGAATTCATCCATCAGCAGCAGCAAAAGGCAGGAATATGCAAGCAAATAATCCATTCTTAAACTTAAATGATGCCATAAAATGAAAGAAATGCCAATTATTCTCAAGTGAGTCAAGATAGTTAAAGTGCAACCTTTTATTGGACTAACAAATGGGTTAGAAATGAAGCACACAAGCTTTCAGGATGAAAATGTATTTTCTTCAGGTGTTGGCAGCTTTTAAATTGAGCTATGGTCTAATCCAAGTTTTTCTTAAAGATCAATATGACTCCAGACATTTTATTCTTTCTTCTTTTTTTTTTAGTCTTTTTGATCCAATAAGTTTTCTTTAAAGATGGCTGTTATTTTTTATCTACTTAGAAAAAAATCCAGTTTCAAATGAGCAATATTTTATTTTTTCACAGGCCCATAAAATTAGGATGTTTTTCTTTGCAGCTTGAACAGGAAAGCTAGTTTTAACAGAACATTATTCTCTGTGTAGTACTTAAAATATAAAAAAAAATCCCTTCTCATTTCAAGTTGAAGATGCTTCTTTTAGAGTTTTGCCTGTCTTGATACAGGAAGTTAATAATATCTTGATTTAGCTCCCCATTTAAATAAGCATCTAACTTTAAACACAGAGCAGTCTTGGATTATTTCAGGAAAACTACTCTGCTCTTAAAGTTAGAAACATGTTTAAATGTGTATTGTCAATACATGTTACCAACTCAACTTAGTTGACTCCAGAAGATGTTTCCAACTCCAAATCCAGAATTCCCCAGCAGCTTCTGTGGCTTCTCTTCCCAGACCAAGCAGCCAGTGGTCCTACCACAGTCAGGGTTTATTAGATGACATAGGGCAAATGTGAGGAATATTTTTGTCTCAGCATATGTAAAAAAAGGGATTCAAATGTTATCACTTTTCAGTGAAATGTCCTGAACTGTGCAAATTTTAAAGAAATTCCACATAAAGCCTTCAAAAGTATCTTTTTACAGGTAAAGTGAATTTAAAAAAAATGAAATTGTGAAATTCCCATTATCTATTTTTGTCTTTCCCTTTGCAGTCAGCTTATGAGGTAGTCAAAATATTTCGCCATTCAAAATCCCCATCAGAAGTAATTTGCTTTTTTTACTTTTTTTTTTTTTTTTTTTTTTTTTTCTTTATCCCCCAAATATTTTCTGTTTCTCATCTGTGTGCTGCAGATGTCAGCTCTGGGAGAGCCCACATGTGGTGGAGATCTGGCTGCAGTGAAGGACAGGACACTCCCAGCCCTCTGCACAAGGTGTTGGGCCACTCTCCCCATATGTCATGGTGTTACAACCACCATAGTCAATTCCACTTGATAGCTGAGCATATAATATGAAGTAAAAGAAAATTGGTTAGGTGTGTTGGACCTCAGACAGTTAAGACTTAAATGTAAGTCAGAAAACTTCAAAATCAATGAGACTTTTTACAAGGCAACAATTCAGGGGAAGAGTTCACAGTGCCAAGACAGCTGTGTACTGGGAAGAATCCTAGCTGCTTCTTTGGAATAAAGCATATACTGGAAATAATGCAATCAAGTAACTCCTTAAAATGAAAAATTACAGTAAAACATCCTTAAAATAACAGAAGGCTCTGCCAGCAGTTCCAGGCTTGGTATTGGTAATATGCAAGATGCTGCATTTCTTCTGAGTAAGCTATTACTGTTAATTCCCAAGAAAAAAATGTATTGACCAGTGCTGGACTTTCCCAGTGTCATAATGTTCAGCCAACATAAACAGTTCTGATCGAGTCATTATTTGTCTCCTTTCCAAGACAGTTTTCCAACTTATGCTAATTTGTTTAGAAAAAAGAATTGTATGGAGGAGGATGCCCATTTAAGCTCAGTATCAGTAATTTTCCCCAGGCAAACAGAAGGAAAATTCTTGATAGGAGAAACTTGCAGTGTTTTAAATAGCTCCTAAAGAAAGACTGGCTCTGGAAGGGATATCAAAAGGCTATTTTTTGGGCTGAAATGAGCTGGTTTTGACCTGGGTTTGGGATCCCAGCAGGGAGTGGGAGAAAGGAGACACATCTTCATGTTCTTCAGTCTGCTTGTTCATTCTTGGGGGAATCTGTCACACCCCTAGGGATGCTCTGATCCCAGCCAGCTGGAACAGTCTTACGACAAGTCCTGCCAGCCCCGACTGTGAGAATGTCCTGAGCCTTTTTCAGCCATGCTCTCAGCCCTCCACTTTTCACAGGGCAAGGAAAAGGTGGCACAGACCCAGCTCTGCTAGTTTTATATTGCACAAAGACACTTCTGTGAGAGTGGACTCTTGTTTTGGCTGCTTGGGACCATTTTGCTGTGTTTGAAGGAGGGGTCTGCCCAAGTTCTTCAATTTTGCTACTGGAAATTTCTTAAACTGTTGAAAAATAACACAACAATAGCATTTGGAGAGCAGGGAGAGAAGAAGGGGGGAAGCAAGTAAACCCTTCTTATCCTGGCTATGATTTAGAGCTGAGGATCTCTCTGCACATTAGGCAGCACATCCCCACAGGGGGTGTAGAGACAAGTTAGGTGAGGATGAAAGGAAGATCATATCACCAACTTTCTGTACATGCCTCTGTGCAGATCAGATAATCCTGTCAGATGCTAAAGGATTGCCCCTTCCAGGAGGCTGGCTCCAGTGGTGAGGGGGAAATGTGCACCCAGTGAAGCAGGGAACTCTGCAAACCCCCCCACCCTGACTGAAGAGGTGCATTAAGGCCCAAAAATGATTCAATGCCTCCCCCACCTCCCAGACATAATCTTTATGCTGCTCTAATTCCAGCACCTACTTGGCCCACAGCCCAGTGAAAGGCTCAACCTCTTTCCAGACCTCAGACACACATTTACATACACTGCAACGTGTCTGTGTACGTTAGAAGACCTGCTGTATAATTTTAGTGCCTTTCCTTTCAGTGAGGTCATGGAACTATGGGCACCCTGGGAAAAAAATGAAATGCTAAGTATAAGGAGATGGAGTCAGATTTTTAAAGATACTTACATAGGTGCCAGCTGGTTTTCTAAGCTGCTTTAGCCCCTAATTTCAGCTGACTTCAAACAGCTTTGAAAATTGGACTTTAGTAGCCTGAGTTGATTTTGCTGACTGTGAAATAAATCTCAATTGATTTCTGGAAGTGTGAGTGAGCAAAGAACACCCTCAGCAGCCTTTGACTTCAGATGATGCTCAGTGCCCCAGAAATTAGGTCACTCAGTGCTCAGAAGGATCACTGAAAAATGCAGGCACAGAAAGAAGTGGGTAGTGTTTGCTGGGGTGACTTAGGAAAGCAAGAAGTTAGTCTCTGGCCAAATTGGCCAGCACTGTTCCCAGGGGACAGGTTCTGTCCCATCAGAGTCAATTGGACTTTGTCATTGGCTCCTTGGGGTTAGCAGTTTTGTCCAGGACTGTTTTTGCTGCCAGACATTTGTCAAATCCACTGGGATTTCTTTTTTCTGTCTATTGAAATGCATAACACAGTGATGGGGTGGTCAGTTATAACATTTGAAGAGGACAAAGCTGAGGCTAAAAAGCCTCTTTTCCTGCCTAACCCTCATGCCTTACAGAACTGAATTTATTTTTCAAATACAAGATTTCTCATCTCCTGATTAGTTTCCAAGTCCTAAGGGCTGACAGAACTCAAAACAGCCCAAGAGAACTTGCCAGTCTTTATTTTCTTAGATTTGCCGACAACTTATTAAACAGACACAAACCCCACTCTTTGAGCAGACAAGGCAGCCTTTCAAGTCAGTCCAAGATCACAGGTCAACGAAAAGCCAAGAAACAAACTCAACTAGGCAACAAAGCCTGAAAAACTAAAAATATTGTTACCTCAGAAAATGGAAGCAATCATAGTCAGTAGGGACCTTTTCTTGAGGCTTTCTTTCCACGTACTTCTGTACAAAAAGCAGCTACAGGTGCTCCCAGCTTTTGACTTTTTGCACTGGGGAGATGCCTGGTTCAGATTGAACCAGTCTGATTTAAATACCAAAAGCAATCTAGCATAGATCATAGGCCAGATTATTTTGTTTCTCCACAGCCCTCACGTCCCAGGTCTAACATTTATTTTTCTTCCAAGTGTAGAATTCCCCTTAATACATTTTTAATTAGCTCGTTCATCCTCTGTGGGGTCGTTACCACCAGTCCACCGCAGAGAAGGAAAGGGAAGGGTCAAGCTGGACAAATACAAATGGCTTGGGATGTTCTGCTCATTGTTGAAGGAGTGAGTCACTGTACAGGAGGACAGAGACACATCCAAAAGGGCATTCCACAGCCACTGAGCATAATACCAGACAGAGAATATCCTAAACTGTTGAACTTGGCTATGGCCTACCAAGTTCAAATCTGAACAGAAGTCTCCCCATCCCTAAATTTCCTCCCTTGCTGCCTGCAGTGGTAAAGATGCTATTATTTAAAAACTGCCTCCAACATACATTTTGATTCTATCTACATTTCCAGGTGAAATACTTCTGGTTCTGGTTACAAGACAACAAAGGAACTAATGAATGACCATTTTGCAAGGCAATTGCTTGCAGACACATTCTCACAAGTTTTCTCCAGGAAATTGCCACAGAAAATTCAAGCTTTCTTCCTGGTGTAGATCTTGTGGGAGTATTTAATTTTTTAAGAGGTGGTAGGGTTTTAATTAATATATTTTTTAGTGTCTTTCCAAGCTTTTCAGGCCATTTCCAGCTATCCCATGAGAAAGAGAAGAAAGCCATCACAACAAAGCAGGAAAAATTACAGCCCACCTCATTGCTGGGGAAGAAGTACCAGGGCTTGGGTTTCATCTCTCCTCCCTTTGCCCTCTACTACCTCTAGCCTGTCACACCCCCAGGGTAAGGAAGGTGGTTCTAGCTGCTCGAGGTAATAAAGTAAAGCCTGGGAGGAAATGTTGTCTTTTGGGAAAAGGGAAAATTGTGTGACTGCATTAAAGTCAACACTATTTATCTTCACCTCTTGTCCTAGGGGACGACAAAGGGACACAACTGTTAGACCCAACCCCTCTGTGCAGCTGCAATGCAAAGAGGGCAGGGACTGGTACTTTCAAGTGTCAGACCTTTTGTGACCAACTACTAGTTTATGAGGCTGATGTCAAGCATCTCACTCAATGAAGTCTTTGTCCTAGGTGTATAGGGCAGGACAGTGGAAAAACTACCCTGTCTTATATCCCAGGCTCATCCATCTTCTGCTCACCCGGTTGCTCCATTTTTATTTTTTTTTTAGGCTACCCATTGCATTGCTAGTAAGGATTCCCCCCTCCCGGGTTAATGTACTGGAAAATTGCTCTGCATGTTTATGTGGAGGTCCCTTCCAACTGAAAGAGAAAAGGAAAGAGGAAAAAAAGACTATTTGGAAAGAAGAATATTTTTCCCACTGAACTCACAGGGCAGACCCCAGCTTGTGGGTTCTGACCCTGATTAAGAGAATTTCAATGACCTGCTAGGAGGTTTATTGTGAAGTTTGGCAGAATGCACTTCCGAATGAAATTTTTTATTATTTATAATCACAAAGGTGGATTTGAATGGTCTACATTCCTCTCCTTCACCAGGCTCACTTCACTCCAAGGCCCCATCTTTAAACTACCACAGATCACCTAGATCCAGTTTGCTTCAGCTGTCCTCCAGCTCCTGGACCTCAGCCAGATTCTCTGTTTTGAACCAGTCCCTTTTGTGTTTTCTTGGGTTTCTTTCTCTTTTATGCATATAAAACTGGTTGCACAATACAGAATTAACTGTTGCTGACTTTGGACTCAAGGATAGGGCAACACAAGAGACAGCACGATACGAGATAACTCGTAGCTGCCACTGGATAAAAATAGCCAAAATATACTCCCTACAAACAAAAAGTTTCCAGGGTCGAGGCTTTTTATAGCTGCAATTAAACTTCACATGGTCTCTGGGGTTTGAGCTAAGACTCACTTTGGACAGAAGTGGAATACCACAAATGTCCCAAACAGTGTCTGTAAACAAACTAAAAATCAACGGTGCTATTTTCCCAGGTCCAGAAATGTTCATAGATACTCACAGGCATGGACTGATCCTCAGAAGTGACTGGGATAAAGCCAGGTACTAAAAGGAACTTCTTAATGCACTGAAAATGTTCAATGCCCATTGTTAGCAGTCAGGTGCTTATCTGTTCCCTTTAAATGGGATAGTATTTTTTGTCCCTTGCTCGATGACATACACATAAGAAAAAAATCCTTCATCTGCCTCCCTAAAGCTCTGGGAAAAATATCTTCAACTGCTTATTTATCCTTATTTCAGCAACAGTGTGTCCTGCTGCTTAAAAACCAACCTCTTTTAGTTAGTGGGGAGTGAAAAAAAGAAGAGAATTTTGCAAGTAAAAGGCCTGTGGAACACCTTTCTCTGGTTCCAAACAGTTGGAGGAAGATCTTTCCAGTTCTGGGATTATAGTTCATAAAGTGATGTCATTTCTGGTTACTGATTCCCAAAAGAGAAATTCAAATACAGCTGTGAGGGGGCATTAACTCTTCCTGTATACAACAAGGAATTTCCATATATGGGGTTTTTTGGTGAAAAAATCTACCACAAAAGTTAGAGTGAGGCCATATCCTTTTTGTTACATCTAAGCATTTGCTTTTTCATTACGAAATATACATGCAGGCAGAGACCAGGGGTTTGTTCCAGATGTTTATGACTGGCAAGTGTGCCCAGGCCAGAGGGTGGACCAAGCTTCACCTCCCAGAGCAAGGGCTCCCACCCTTCCTACTCTCCTTTTTAGGATCCAAGTGACGTCAAACACCTTGTGACCCCAACCCCTGCCCAAACCATCGGCATGGTTGACCTGTTTATTTGGGTAGGGCATAGAAGAATTTTGGCAAAACTGACAAACCAGGCTCAGATAAGGGGAAACCTTCAAGTCAAACACAAACATTACTATGAACACCCCTAATCTCCTGGTTTGTCCCCTTCTGTAGGCAAAGGTCAGGAGCATTTGGTCCCCACAGACCCTTAACAAGCAGATGTTACTGTAACATGCCCAGGGAATCAAGCATAAATACGACCCCTGACCCCAGTTGTCAGCTGATCCGCTGAGACTCTTAGAAATATACTCTTAACTTTTATAAATTCCCACTTTTTCCCACCGTCCCACTCCATTCTTTCCCTCCCCTGTCCCTTGTGTCTCCCGGAGCCGGAGCTGCCGAGCGGCGCTTGCACAGTTGCTCGCAGCCTGACCCCTCTCTTCACCCGGGTCAAAGGCCTGGGACCCAGGGCAGGGCTCTTTTCTTGCCAAAGGCCAGCTGATGAATCATTCCCAACTTGAAGGGAACAGAGGAGAGGGGAGGAGTTTGTCTCTCAAAAGGCCCTCAAACAACTGTGGCCTATATATCAGCATTTACACTATTCTGACACTCTCAAAAATTCACTTTCCTTTCTGGGCTTGGCAACAAAAAGTGATGGGGGAAGGGGTGGAGGGGCTGAGAGGGGCAGCAGAGCCTGGTCCTGATGGCAGGAAAGGGGTCTCCCTTTGTCTGAAGGAGGATGCTAACATGAGTATCCTTCATTTCAAAAATTGCTCCTGTTAAACAGGAAAAAGTGGGAGGAAGGAAAAGGGGGTTTCCAATTAAAGTTTCAGAGAGCTGCACCAGACAGAGCAGACCCTGTCAGACAGGGCAGCTTTGTGGGAGCTGTCAGTGTTTCTCAGCACTCAGGGGACAGCCCCTTCTCCTTCCTCCCAAGCCCCATGTGGGGCTCAATTTTTCGCCCGTAGCATCCACCCTCTCTTCCTGCCAGATGATGCACTGCAGACCTGCAGAGCTCATCTGCGCGAAAACCAGCTCTGGACTGTGTCACGCTGCCTACCTCAGAGGGACTCTCACTCTAAATGAGCTGCAGCAATCACAAAAACCAAACCCAGACACCTTCCTCCGAGAGGCTGCTCGGGTTTTCCAGCGTCTCCACCCTGGCATGTGTGACTCAGGCCCAGGAGCATCTGCAGGCCGCAGGCAGAGGGATGCAGAGCGCTCCTGGGATGGTGTTTATTTTTGTTCGATTCCCTGCACCTTCATAAAATCCCAGAGACATTTTTGGCCTCACACCAGGCTTTGATTTGAAGTGGGGATTTCCCTGTGTGGTTCACATTCCCTCTTGGCCACTGTTAAACTGCAGGGGATGATTTTTACCTTGGGCTGTGTTTCCACAGCACCCCGGTGATGGCTGCCATCCCAGCTGGCCTTTTGCTCACTTCCACACAATAATTTGATGGTAGCATCACATTAAATTGCATGGGCCTTCCTTTATTAGCACCAAAAATATATAAACTATTAGCTTCCCTTTGTCAAAACTGGGTCCTAGCCCAAAGAGAGGGAAGGAGAATCTCCCCATTCCCAGTACAGTTTAGGGTTTTGCTCAGCCTCATTTTCTACTTTTCACCTTAATACATTATTTTGTCTACAGCTGTTCCTTTAGAAGTAATTTTTTTTTTTATTCGAGGTGATCACTCTCATAGTTTAGAAATGTTAAAATATCACACAGAACATTATCCAGGTCACTTCCCTGCAGAATTTCAGCTGGATGTATGTGTGTCAACAAATTTCAAACATTCTCCACCACATGTTTGATTTCTCCTGACTTACTTATGAATATGGTCTTATTTTGGATGGTATTTTCTGAAGTAAAATCCTCTATTTTTCTTTGGTGCTCTTGTTTAGGTGGATGTCATTAAATTTTCCCAATTCTTTAGGGTAAAATCTGCCATTTACCCCACTCCCTCAACTGGTTTTAATGGTTTACTGGATATCAATGGCAATATGGTGTGTGGTAACAACAAGCCATCAGTTACTCTATATCTGTCCCAATCATTTGAAGACAAAAGAGCAAGACTTCATACATGTGACAGAGGGTTTGTCTGTTTTATTGATTTTTAAACTTTTTTTTTTAATTTATGTACATGTGTATTACTGTAGGACGTGCAAGGATGGATGCAACCTATATGCCTTAGTAAAAGAAAGGAGTTTAAAATTTAAAAATACACATCAGTGTAGCTGGGTGAAGCATTTTATAAATCACATTTTTGATTTAATAGTCTATCTAGTGAGGACAAGTAAGAAACATGGGTTTGTTCACGCAAAGGCACTGCATCCTGCTTCCAGAAAAGCCAGTGAGAATTTTGCCATTCACTTTAAATGGAACTAAGGCTTCACCTCAAAGCTTTTAATCAAAAAGTGTGAGCTAGCATGCTCAAACAATGCCTTCAGATCCTAGACAAGGCAAAGTCTAAGTAAGACTCTGGCAGGAAGGAAAGCTCTTATTCAAAAGCTTTTCATGCAATCTCCTGGTTCCAGGGAGATGGCTGCAAGCCCCAGTTCTGACCTCCTGGGCTGCTGGTCATCCACAGCATTTTCCTTCAGCAATATCCAGCCTTTTGGTCTATCCTGAAGTGGCCTCTCAATAAAAAGCACATCTGCATGAACCAGCAGCTCAGTTACTGTCATTATTCCTCCTTGGGACACAGAAAAATCTGTTTTCTCCACCACTTTTGAACTAGCACAAAATTCAGCAACAAATTTCTTTTCTCTTCCACAAAGGTTACACTTGCTGTGGCTGTCTCCACAAGCACACTTATCTTTACCTGGACTCTGTTGATATACAAGCCCTGATGGTTATCCTTGAGATGACCCTATTTTGTCCTGATAGGTGCCTAGGCTATCTGTAAACAATCTAATAAGAATCCCATCATCATGTACTAGATCAGCAAATGATTTATACTTCAAATCTTCACCATTTATTATAAATAAAGAAATAAAATAAGTATCTAGGGGAATACAGTAACTAGACTAGAATATTTGGTCTCAGCATGGTCAAAAATAATTTGTGTGCATAAACATCAGAAAGAGAATGAAAATCTGAGAGTTCAGTGGACTGGAGGTTATTTTCTGGTAGTCTTTGAAATCTTAGTAGAAATGAATTTTCTCAAGACTCATTATCCCTCCAGGGGCATTTTATCACTTTATAAAATCTTCAGATGGTCCAGTAGCATTTGCTTTCCTGGGACTGGTTTAGTCTGTGCCGGGTCCAACCCGTGATGTAATTTCAAAACTGCATACAAGCCCTAATGGAGAGAGAATCCACAAAAGTACCCACAACCTTTCCATACACATAACTCACAATTTAGATCAAGACAGGAAATGTTTTTTCCATTCCATGTGTAAATATGACATTTTAAAAAAGCTTTCCGCTCTCAAGTCAAGACTAAAGGTTAAATAGCCAATATTTTTAGACACCAAAATTCCACACATTCACTAAGGATTTAATTTCTCTTCTAATTCTGTATTTTTTTTTTCATATGATTTTTTCTTAACTTAACTTACATTGCAAACAAAACAACAGAGTTTGTTCCAGGCAGTGGAAGAATTTTTAGAAAGTATTGAAGTAGAGCAGTCTACCAGTTTCATCAACCCTTTTATTGAACAATTTGGCATCTCAGGGAAGGAGCACTGTTCTTTGGGAGAGAATATGGTGACAAACCTCCTCTGATGACAAACCCTGTTTGCCTCCACCACAGACACATTATTTAGGTTCAGAAACATTTCTAATTATGTTTGCTGCTGTGTGCACATCTCTGAATAGGTATGAGCCAGTGGGAGCTCATGAAAAACAGGTACATTTGTCCTGGGTGACCCCCTGTGGCATGACACAGGCCAGAATGAGAGTAAATTGGGGGGAAAATGTCATTTGTGAGCACAGCCTGATTCCACAGACCTGCTCCTTCAGACAAGGTCGTGGTGCAAGGCACAAGTTTGAGGATTGTCCCCAAGTCAGTGCAACAGATCCCCTCCATGGAATGAATTAAAGCAGCTGAGATCCAGATCCTGTGGGCTCTCCCCACATCAAAAGTCAGGCTTTGGAAATCAAAATCTTCCCATCAGTGTAATTTATTACCATAGCATGGTTTCAAACTTGTTTCCTGCTTTTTTCTCTGTTACTTTTTGCAACACAGTCCCCAAGGTCTGATTCATTTATTTTGCCCAAATCTCATGCCTAGACCATTTTTATTAACTGAAAAACCATTAAATTAGATTGAACAAAGCTGCTAAGGAATGAGAAACCTTTTTTTCTTACTCATTAAACAACACTTATGGGAAAATAAAAGCTGCACGTAATTCAAGTTTCCAAATTTTTGCAGACTTCTGGAGTTTTCTTCCTCGACGTTTACTTATCCTCTTTTAGATTTCTATCCTCAGTTGCTAACACACTACACAAACAGCAGGAGTCAAGGTTGAGGGCAGAAGCCTAACAGGTGAAAGGTTGAATAACTTGAAAGTCAGAAAGTGCACTTTTCAAGGAAGAAGTTTAGCAGGTTTGGGACTTCTCAAACACTCACAAGCTGTTGTTCTCTACTTACTTGGCCAGGTCAATGCTGACATTACAGTTCTGATGATCACATGTTTTTTCTTTCATTGGCTTTCTACACTGCCTCTCTAATTTTGTCCTTGCCCTTGTAAACCTTTATCTTTTATTGAGGCATATCACTCTTCTCATTCCTTCCTTTGCTGTTTGTCCTTCCTTTTTTTTTTTTTTTTTTTTTTTGCTTTTTTTTGAGGGTTGGGTTTTTTCTCCTCTTTTTGCTTTTCTCTTTTTGCTTTTCTCTTTTATATATATGTGAATGTTAAAAGAGTAAGTATGGGGGATTATTTAGGATCTGCAATACTGGTGCCACTGTTCACCTGTGCTGGCAGAAGCTACACTAAGGCAGAGCACACTGAATTTTAAAATCTGAGTCCTTGAAAAAAAATTCCCTTAGCTTCATAATTAAGATAGATTTTGAATCTGATGGCAGTAGAAAAAATAAAGCAAATTTTCCCAATTTGGATGTTAACTGTGAGAAAATACTATAACTTTCTGTCTAACCAAGGATGTTTTTTGTTCTCTGTATGGCTCTGCTTTTGTTTTATTTGTTAATAAAATGGGGAAAAATTTAATTCCAGCTATTAGGAATAGAGAAAGTTCTGAATTATTTCTATATCTATTATAGATACTGCATCTGACCTAGTTAATTGTTTAGGGGTTTTTTTATTCAATTTTAGGTAATTGTGCAAAAAATACCTGGGTTCAGATAAAGTTAAGGCAGCAGAAGCAAAAACAGAGAAAGTTTCCCAGATGCATGATAAAATTGTGAAAAGCTGGTTCCATATGTATCAGCAGGATTGGGGCAAGTATTTTTGTCTTCCATGACCAGAATAATTATCTGTTGAAGTCCTTTGCCAGAAAGAAGGGAATGGTGAAGCAGAAGACAGATAGATACTGAGGCAAGGTGGGTTGCAGTTGCTTTTGATTTCAAGATATCCAAGGAAAATTCCCATGTGCAGGCCTCCCTCTTTTATTTTGGTTTCCCTATGGCATGCTCATTGCCTAGCACTCATATTTCAACTCCTGTGAGGAATGGAGACAGTCTGGCCATTGCTACCAGAAGCAAATGGTGTTTAGAGCTAATGACCAAATCAAAAATCTCCCATGTGAGATCCAGAGCTTATTCCCAGCAAGAAACTAGCAAGAGACCAAATGGACAGGAGGCCAAGCACACTCTGTGCTTGACCCCTGGAAAACTGTCAGGGAACGTCAAATACGAAGAATGCCAAGCATCCAGCAAACAGTCACTGCAGCCTCAGCTCTCTTGCAGTCAATGCCCACAGGAATTTCCATCCTGCCTTTGCTCAAAAGTCTGTTGCAGAAGGGGTGGGTCCCTTCTATCTGAAAGGTGGATGAGCTGCTTTGCTGAGAGGGCCTCATGGATTGTAGGGATCACTATCCTACTCTAGGCTGAAGAACAAGCTGCCATCTGGGAAATCCTAGTGCACTTGAGAAAGATCTTTTTTTTTCGCCCCTCCAATAGATTGCTAAAGTTTTCTTTTTACAGTAGCTGGAAAGCAAACATTCACAGCACAAGGAAACTTCCTTGTGCCACAGAACAACACCACCACAGAGGAACAGCTTAAGCTGTGCTTCCCCATGCTCAGGATATGTACTTTGACCATAGGCCATTCATCATGTGCTCAGCTAGTGCTGGTGGTTAGACCACAGACATCCAATTGCTCAGAATTAGCTCTATGACATTCTCTGGTTAAGTCAGTGCACGTGGCAAAATACATCATATACTTATGGTTAAACTTTAAATGCAACTCTCAGGAAGTCCCTTCAGCAGGACTCCATGGAGCTGTCTCCTGCAGTCAACCAGCTTGTCCTCTCAGCATGGTTGTTCCCAGTGTCTTTTTTTCCTGCTCTGAGAGAATTAGAAATGTAAGTACCTGGAATAAGGAGGGAGAGGGCTCCAGCCTGATGGAAATGTAAGGGCTGAGAGCTGTGATCATGTTACTGGACAGACAGCACATGTTGTTTTGACTCATCCTGGAGTGGAAAGGCCACATACAGTTAGGCTGCCAAAGGGCCACATATATTTCAGCTACCTTTGCCCCACCAGCAAAGTTAAAGCTGGTCATTGCAAATACCAGAAGCATCCTTCAAGGATTTTGGAAACATCTCCATTACAGTAAAAACAGATGAATATAAAGTTGTGTTTTATTAACCCCACAAACAAGCACTGCTGTGGCCATGGAGTATCTCCCACACGTGCAGAGAAGGCAGTGCACTCATTCTGAGCCACACAGACCCCTTTGCATTGGCTGCAGTTGTTTCATGAGTTTCATTTCCCTTTCATAGCAGGGAAACCCTCATCTCAGCATGTCTGGATGAAACCACCCCAAGACACACTTTGTGCTCCAGGAAAAGTGGCCTCCAGTTAGATGGTAGGCTGAAATTCAGGTTTTCAGTGTAACCACTGGTGAGGATCTGTGTGTACAATTATAATTTTAAAAACCCACAATGATAATAATATCCCCAGCAGCCTGTAGGGAAATTAAATACAGCTCCTAGGACAAACTAAGACTGTATGGAGCAAAAAGCAATGGAGAGAGTAGGAGATGGGACAAGAAATTTGAACACTTTAGGTTTCACATTCAGTTGATCCTAAAGACCTGACTCAGCTCTGCCAAAGGGAACTACATGCACTCAAAAGCAATTTGTCCAAAAATAGTTGTTTTATTTTTATTTTTTTTAATTGCCTAAATGGCTAAAATTATCCCTTATGCTGCAGAGTCAAGAAAAGCCATATACATATATTTTCAATTTCATCAAAGTATAAATATTCATTGCACTGTCTTCTTTCTGTTAAGTGAAATTTCAGGCATGTGAAATTGCCTCACCTCACAAAATTCCCTTACTTTCACAACACTAATTGTAAGTAATTACTTGTGCTGTTCCTTTAAGAATAAGAAAATTATCAGCCAGCCCACCTCAGGGAATAAATATGCATCTCACTTTGATGAAATTTGCACACAATACAGGTCAGGTAGTTAATGAAGCCATAAACCATAATATGTCTGAGGCACTAAACATCACCTTATTCATTTGGCCTTGGTGTTTAAGAGAGCAAGAGATGTTTATTGCCACGAGACACCCTCCTCGCCTTTAGGATCACCATTCATAGCCAGCTCTTTGTAAATAAACATATAACCTTTGCAATGGTAATTTAAGACTGTGCAGTAAAGAAGATGCAGTGAGTGCATGGAGAGTGGAAGAGAAGATAAAAAACCTCATGAATAAAGTCGAAGGCTGCAGGCTAAGGTGTTTATTAAGTCCCAAGCTGTTTTTTCCCTCCACTTTTCCTCTCTACTGAAATAAAAACAATGATTGCTATGATGCTCTAAAATTAGAGCACATTTGTCGTTTTTAAAAGCAGCTAACAACTGAACTTCAACTGTGCAACAGCATAATAGGTGTAGAAAATAGATCTGCCCCAGGCCTAGCCTCTTCTGTTGTGTAATCAGCCAGTAAGAAAGCAGGAGATCGGACCAGATAATGTCAGTTTTCCACTTCAGAGTGGTCAAGGTATAAAAGGTATACATTAAAATGCATCAATGAGATGCTGCAGTCCATCAGACTGACTTGCTGGGACTGAGAGAGTTCACTTTCCAGCCACAGTGCCATGTCTTCAGCACATGTCACAAAAAAACCCTCTGCACTGAAATGAATAAAACCCTGAATCATAAAAAGCCTTTGCATTTCAGCCCCAGCATGTCAAAGTGTTTTGCAAGGAGGCATGAATTAAACCTCCCAGTGTCCTGAAAGGCAGTGAAAGAAGATAACCCTGTCTGGTTTATGGTAGGGAAACCAGCACATGGGGCCCTGACCAAGGGCACGTAGCAAGTGTGAGACAGATAATAGTTAGATCTGATCTCTGCTCCTGTGCTTACTCCTTTTTCTTACTCTGAAAAATGCTGCAATGGTTTTCTTAAAAATTCTCATAATTCTCATTAATCACTCTCCACTATTTTTACAGCAGAAAAGCTCTCCATGCTCACACATAAGAGAGGTTCAAAAAGTACTGCAAATAATCTGTTTTATCACCAAATCATGATGAAATCACGTGTCTCTGGTCTTGCTAAACAGTCTGCAAAGAACATGGGTGATCCTTTAACTTCACAAACATCATGAATACACACCCCACCATTGCTTTTCCTGAAACAGTGAGTGCAAACACAGACATGCACAGTTTGTGACTCTTAATTACCTTTTGCTATCTGTGAGGGAAGGACTTTTTGATCCCGGAGATGTTCAGCAGTATGATGGTGTGAATTCTTTGGTGCAGTCAACTTGTTGAGTCACAGCAGCTTTCAAGCAGACAATTTCACCCAATTAATTTATTTGTGACAACGTCAAGAAACCTCAAGGCTGTTCTACTTGTCTGTACTAACCTGCCTCGAGAAACAGCCAAGGGCAAATATCAGGAATAGGATTTGATTCCTTTCTCCTTCATCCATGTACACTGTGCTCAGCATCACTATGATCACTGTCACTTCAACAGCTCATGAACCAAAGAATGCCACACCATGGGACAAGTGACTTATGCAGAAAAATCCATTATTAATTTGCGTTGGGATCACAGAGTAAATAGCTGAGGTACTCTGGTGAGTGTTATCTCACTCTTCCCAAATATTCACCTGGTTTGGTACCTCCAGAGGACTTCCACACCCCTTTGCATCCAGAGCAGCCAGTGTTTGTGGGTTAGAGCATGAACCCACCCTGCTGGGACTGGCTGCTAACAAGGAAAGTGGATAGATCCAATAATAAATACTCTATAATGACATAATAAAAGTTTGGGAAATTGCAGGAGTCATGTTTCTCATTCAGAAGCAAACTTAAAATAAACTTGAAAGCCTGCAAACATCACAATTTTTGTCTGATGAAAAAGTCCTGACTGAACAGCCCAGTGAAATGACTTTGCAGGAGTATATGAAAGACATACCACAGGCAAATTGAGATACAAAGTTTGAGTTTTTGATCCCAGAGAGAGAGAATAATGTGTCCCTCTATTTATCCATGAACTCTGCAGCTGGCAGGGGCTGAGTTCTGTTAGTAATTACCATGAACAGATGAGGGAAGATTTTTTTTTTCCCCTTTTATTTTGACCTGCAGTTAAAGAAAATTTGCTTGTTTTATTTTAGGTTTAAAAATGATGAGGCAGCATCAACCTGTGTTTCACCCCAGAGCTGTTGATTTTCCCCTGTCTTCTCCCCCTCCCTTCCTTTCTTCCTCCCCTCCACCCCCCAGCATCTTAATTTATTTCAGACTATGAGTGTGCAGATTCCCAATTTAGTGGGAACAGTTTGCTGCCAAGGCCCTTCAGGGGCTTTCTCTGCAGTTTATTTTCTTAACTACAAGCTTCAGGTTGTTTTGTGTGTGCAAGTGGTGGGGAAGGAAGGAGGGGACTGCATTCCTTCCTCCAAATTTACAACATGAAAAGTTTGGATTTGCTGTTAGCCAAGTAAGTTTTGTCCTTCCTTGTCCTGCTCAGTATTTTGTTGTTCTCTTCCTTCAGCAAACACCCAGCTGGCAGCCTCAGTGACTCACAGAGGAAAAGTATTAGACACATTTCTTGCTGAAATGATTATTTGCCTCTGCTCCCTCTTTTTCCCTTTGAGAAATAACTGCTCACAGAAGGGTGAAAGGGACAGCCCTGGGCTCATGCCTGCTTTTGCACAGCAGCAGTGGGAATATATTTTTTGAGATGAATTCCCTTCTTCTTCAAGGTAGGATACCAAAGGAGCCCTGCCTGAGCCCTTAGTAGATGGGACCAGGGGCAAACCTAAAAGAACACTGGAACTGCTCAAACAACTCTAATTTTAGCAGCAAAAGTAGCAAAATCTCAACTTTCTTCAGTATCTGATGTGCCACCAAGCCATTGAACCTACAGACCTCCTTTTTTCCTAATGGGAATTTTGTCAGGGCAAGAATAATGAAGAATTAGCCAGTCAGCCAGGATATCTGATCTACATGGCTGGAGCAAGGGGTGGCCCAGGTACAGACCCCAAGTGCTCAGGTGTCTCCAGAGTGTCCCATGGCAGTGTCCCATGCTGCCAGAGCCTGCCCAGCAGTGGCAGCATGATCACCCCAAGGATTTCCTGGGAGGAAACACAAGAGGCCTTGCCTTGCTCCAGGTTTTGAAAAACATTGGTTGCTGTTCAGATGGGAGTAAAGCCAAAAGGATAACAAAAACCAAACCTGCTTCCTGCAAACTGGGAAGCCTGTGTTGTAGCAGCCTGCTGCCTTCCAGCCTGGGGACAGCCTGGAGAGGGACAAAAGATCCCCTTGGGTGATGGTCCCTGCTCAGAGGAGCTGTTCCCCACCCCAGTGAGCAAAGGAGAAAGCTCACACAGCCTCTTCTCCTTGCATCACCTTCTCCAGAGCCCACCCCAACAGCAAATGTTGGATTTGCTCTGTTTCTGGGATCTCCAGTGGCACACCTCTTCCAGAAGGGGCCATGGAAAAAGTGAAAAGTGAAGGAGACTGTCACAATAACTGACAGAGCTCCAATGCCACGAGGGTATCAAACACTCAACCTCCCTGATCAATGCTTGAGGAGTACACATATATAATTTCAAGCTGTTGAACAATTAGAAATGAAGAGTAAGCACAGGAAACCCCAGCATGTTATCAACAGCCTTTGAGCAATGATAATAGAAGGTTCATTTCATGAAGGAAGTTATTTAATCCAAACTATTCACTCAATTCCAAACACAGGACTGCAATATGAGAGGAATATGAAAGTAGCTGTATTTCCACAAAAGAAAAAAAAAAATTAATCCCAAGCAGGTTTTCTTTAGGGAAAGCAAAGTTTCCCTCCCATTAGCCCACTTCCTGCAATTCCACAGCACGATTGTGTGTTGGGAATACACCCAAATTTATTTTTATGCAGATTACAGTGGTCTCATGTTTCCTTAATACAGTTTCATAGCTGATTTCCTTTGCCCATGTTAACCCAAAATTGTTTAACATATGCCTCACAAGCAGCCATTGTCAGGCTCAGGTTAGCTTAGGGACTCTTCTTTTTCTGGCTCATTGTGGAGGGGAGTAGGGGGTAGAGGTTTTTGCAGGAACTTTTCCTCATGCTGTTTCAACTGATGAGCTTTAAAGCTATATAGAGTATTTTCCACTTTCCCAGGGATTTCCACACATGGCAGTTTTTTACTTGTCCCTTTCCTCCTTTTATTTAGTTACCACCCGCTGCTGTCCAGTGCTTCAGGTGATTGCAAGGGCTCTGCATTATTCTTTCCATGGCTACAAATAAAGAGTTAAATATAAAAAGGGCTTTCATAGGGCTGATCCAGAAGACATGGGGGGGATTTCAGCATCTGCTGACTGGTCCAAGCCATTCCTGGAGGTAGCTCCTACATTACACAGGATCATATGAGGAATGAAAGAAGTGGACACAAACAGCAGTGAGATGTGTCTCCCATGACAAAGCACCTCTCCTGCAGGCCCAGCAGCATCACTTTTTTCAGACTAAGTCTTCCCCAGGACTATGGCAATAGATCCTACGTGATCTGCTCTCCATCAACTCAGGGGAAGAGCAATAACAGAGGCTGTTTCAGAGGGAAGAGGAGACAGACAGCAGATCACACTGAGAAAGGGAAAATTCTAACCCAGAAGAATGGGGGGACCAGATCAAACAGAGGGAAAAAAAAAAATCCCTTGTGTGCCATCTGCAAGCCCTTTGTGGTCAAGTCATGGAACAGTGGGACACAAAACAGGAGATGAGAGAGAGAGATATTTCTGCATTTGTTCCCCTCCTTCTAGTGCAATGTATATTGGATCAGTTCACCCAGTTTTTCTAACTCAGGGAACAGATGGTGTCATATTTGAATATAAAATGAGTTTTCATTTGCTTTGCCATATAAAAAAAAAAAAATAACACAAACAAACAAGAAAAAAAAAGAGCTCACCCAAAAATGATGCTATAGGTTTTTTTACAGACCTGTGGTCTCAGTTACAAGCTGAGCTTATTTCAGTTCCCGGATCTAATTTGTGGTCTATTATGGTCCTTTTATGCCTGCAGATGTACAAAATGAAAAAAAGTCCCTTCTACAAATGGAAATACTTTTCTACTTAGACAATGTTCATGTTTTGGGGAAAAGTGAAAAACTGTTTAACCACATTTGGCAGCAAAATTCCAACTGTACAGGCACAGAGTTTGCTGTTGTTGCTCTGTGCTGTGTAGCTTTGAATTCAATTAGAATTCAAACCCACTTCTTTTCTAGGTTTCTGTTATGTTACTGGAAACAGCTTCCGAAATGAATACTTTTCTCATGGTTGCTCTTGTCAGGACCTGTGAGAAGGAGTAAGAAAACACAAGAGAGAACCAACCTCTTCCTATGGCAATCCCAAGACAAAGATGAAGAAACCAGATGAACAACACAGGATTTATGAGATGGATGTCTGTGGCTTCTGTTCTTCTTTTCTAAGGCATGAGTCTCATCCCTGCAGATTAAACCCTCCAGTTGTATGCCACTGAGACTTCCTAATGTCATCATGGGAATCAGTGGAGTTAGTCATAAAAGTAAGCTCATGTAGCAGCAGAGGAAGCCAACAGGTCAGATGAACAATCAAGACCTTTTTCTGAGTCTATCTGCAGTCTTTCACTTGCATCACTTTTCCCTTGCTATGATGCTTATAAAAGTTTTGGGCTGCTTGCAGGTGCCAAAATATTCTCAGAATAAATTTGCACTGAATTTGAGACAAGCTGACTGAAGACCTCTCCTGAGTCCCTTATTTTCTCAAATTCCACAATTACGATGTTATTGCAAGTAGAGCATTTTTTTCCCTCTTTAATTTACACTCTGCTGGCTTACATATTACCCTCCAGCACATCTATAAAAGACCTTGGCTGCTGAGGTGGGGCAGGAATTGAGTGGTTTAGGATTTGGTAAAGGGATTAAGGAGTCTTTCTTTTCTAGGTCACTAGTTCAAGACTGTCATGACTGTGGGCTGTCTACTGACCTGTGTTAAATATATTGGTGGATGTCACTTATTCCCTATCAAAAAATCACCACCACATTTGGCATTGATTTGACTTTATAACAGAGTGGGTTTGGTATGCATTAATCAGAAATGGGAGCATGTTGGAAAGCTCAGATCAGGATGTGAAATCTCCCAAGGATTGAGAATGGATGTGTTTGGGGTTCTGGTTTGACTTCTCCAAGTGAAAAGTCAAGAAGTGAAATGTGGGTTTCAAATTGTCTAGTAATTTAGAGTTGTTAAAACCAAGTCCTACTTTTAATTTTAGCTCTGCTGTTTTCTTATGAAAAGCAGTTTCTTTCCCTTCTTCCCACCTGTCAAACGGCAGAAAAGCTCACAGTAAAATACCTTTTTTCTTATTTAGCTTCCAGAGATCCCTGAAGACAGAAAGAAGGGAAAACACAGAAATTAGGGGATTATTAATCTCTCAGTGGTAAAAGGAAACCATTATCACTTCTGGTGTATTTTGGCTAAACATTGTTGGAAGTTTGAAGCTTAAAGTTCATCCAAAATTTAAAAATAGCTGTATTCTCAATCAAATTCAAATATTAGTCTTTCAAGTAGGTTTTCTGCAACACCTTAGAGGAGAAGGTCTACTTTCTCTTTTTCTCATACAGCCTCACTCTTCAGCAGGCTCTTTGACCTTAATGGGATGCTATTTGCTGATTTGGAGTCTCAGTCCCAGCAGTGAGTTCATAATAAGAGTCAGCTGAAGAAAGGCTCCTTCCCTACCTTCCAACAATTGCACATTTTAAAGCATCAAGATACACATTGCTTCTGCTCTCAGAAAGACGTCAAATTGAGTGAAAATTCAAAAAGCAGAAAAATCCTTGAAAGTAAATTCAGATCAAATGTTAGAATGCTGTGTTATCTCTGGATGGGAGGCAGATTTCATAAATGACACCAAAAAACAATTAAATTAGAAGATAAATACAACCTGGAAACAGCAGGAGAAGTTATGCTGGACATAAATCTGCTCGTGATACTTTTAATTAAAACTGGATGTGATTCAGTGCTCAATGTGATATTTCCCTCATTCCTGTTCATTATTGGGATTACATTTGTGTATTCTGCTCTGTTGTAGGCCTGCACCATCAAGTCCAAGGGAGTTCAGATGCAGTTAGCCCAAAACAAAGGCTTAAAGCAGGCAGGCAAGCAGAAAATATTGGGGGAAGGAGATATTAAAAAAAAAAGAAAGGGAAGAAAAAAAAAAAAAGGAGATTCCCAGTTGCTTTTGTAAGCCTTCACCTCTCACAGCCTCCAGGATGCTGTGGTGACCACATGTTCCATACCTGACCATATTTTGGTTTGGGACCTATTAGCTCTGAGGAATTTTCTTCTTTGAAGTTTGAGATTAAGCATAGGCCTGGTTTTGCTGCTTTGCCTGAGCAGTTCCCTCCCCCCACAGTGTTTCTGGGTGCTGTCAACAGGTCTTTCTTTTTCCTTAATCTGCTCTTGGGACTAGATGTGTCCAGAAGTTGAGTTTGCTCCTTTTCCCTCATCTCACTGTGGGCTCAGCCCTAAGAACCTCTGTTCTTACTCTTGGGCTCAGACAGAAATCCCAAGAGGTGGCAGAGCCACCTGGATGCTGGATGTCCATCAGCCCTTAATTGCAATCAGCACGCTGTCTTCCCACTTAAATACTTTGCCATGTGTCCAGAATAACTTGTCTATCAAACCAGAAGCGGCAGAAAGAAGAAAATTGCTTTTTGGTGTTGTAGGTGAAAAGATTTCTGTTTTGTCTACTGTGAGAGCAGCAAAGATTCTTCCATTTCCCAAGTGATGCAGGAACCAAAACAAACCACTCTTTCCCTTCCTTAGGCATGTTTGACTCCATGTTTACTAACAGTGAGGATGTTACACTGGTGTGAGGGAAAGTAAGTAGGAATTCAGAGGTGCCTCCTCACTCTTGAGTTGAAATCTTCAGGCTACAGCTTTCCCAGATCTGCTTCTTCAGAAATCAAAGCATTTTCCTTGCTAGCTAGAGAAAGCTTAATTTTCAGCTTCAACAAATTAGTGCTCCCCAGGGAATTGGCTTAGCATGGAAAATTCCCATTCCACCCAATTATAACTGCAAAAGCAACAGTCATATGGAAAGCCACAATATTTTACATAGCCCTGGTTCTTTGTTTTCTGAGGTGAAATGGGGAGGGAGTTTGATGCTGCACCTAGTTTTGCCTGCCTGGTCTACCAGGATCCCCAGCACTGGCACACCTTGGCCTGGCTGAGGCTTTGCCCTGATGGAAAGGACTGTAGGAATGCAAAAAACTGGATGGAGATATTTGCAGGTGACTGGTGAATGGGAAATTTATCTGTTTTCTCAAAGAATTTGCTGACAGGATAGGTATTTCAGGATTGTGTGGACTGAAGAGAAAGGAAGATATTTGGCTGCTTATGGAAAGCTTATTTCCCTTGTCTGGGATGTCTGTGCTTCAAGAAATGGTATCATCACAGGCTGGAGATATCTGCTTACAACTTTTGAAGGAGATCTTTAGTCATAATCTATCAAAGCTTTAAATGAACATGAAACCAAGGAGACAAAATGAATAACTCACCCTAATGGAATAGCAGATGGTAAGATCTCACAGCACATTGTGGTAGTGTTCCGGCATCCACTATATAATGTTTCTTTTCCTGAGTGAGAATAGTGCTCATTCTTGTTGTTTAATGTCTACAAGGTCTAGTAGAGACTAAATCATGATAAGAACCACAGACGTTTTGGAAAGCCTGAAATTGGATAAGTGTCAGTCACTATCACCTCCATCAACCTTAACTTCCTTAGTCACAATGCAAACAGCTCTACGTAGTTTTATTTCATCATTTACTGAGATGGGGGAAAAAATATATCCTAAACACTTCTGGACAGCAGCTGTGGGTGGAAAATATATAGGATGGCAAAGCTTGTGAAGTGTGCAAGAAAAATAGTGCTAGTTAAACTTGCCTGAAGATTGGGAATCCCAGGGAATTCATGTGCTTCGGCTCAGAAAAGGGAGGGATGCTGCATTTCACAACAGAAAGTCTTAAAAATAAAATAAAATAAAAATAATTGCTTTGGGGACCCAAGTTAAAATGCAGGTGTTTTGAGGGGAACATAAACATTTTTTCCTAAATGAGGCGTTGAGGGCTGGGAGAAGGGCAGTAAAATTAGTGGAATTACTGCCTGATTTTAACCAGATGATTGCTGCAGTTGGTTTCATTAGGGACTCTAATTTACAAGCCATTCACTGCATTCCAGGGGAATGCAGCAGCTCCCAAAGAATGCCAGCACTGGGCTTTGTGGCAGCAAAGCCTCACTAGACACACTTGCTGCCTTTGGGGCTTGGTTTTTGTCCTTCTTGCTATTGTGGCTTGTTATTTTAAAGGCCAGCTTGGGTGTAGCACTGTGGCCAAGCTTTTTGGGAAGGGACAAGGAGAGTCACAGTGCCTTAACCTGGGCAGGTAGTCCCAGGATTCTGTGTAAATCTCCATTGGCATGGAAAACATATGGTCCTTCTACTAAAGAGCTGTCCTGATTTATGCATAATGTGCAATCAGATATATTACATCACTTTGGCATTAGGTACTAGTATATTCCAGATATAAAATGACCCTTTTCCTGGCCTTCCATTAGATGCTAAATTGTCATTAAAGTACAGTCCTGAAAGCCTGAAGCAGGTGAGGTTTTGGCCTCATGTGACCTAGCTCAACATAAATTTGTCTGATCTTTATAGAGGCAAATGGCCTAATGAACACTGTGGATAGAGGAGATTTCCATGCAGCCAGCCCTTGGGATCTGGTATTACTTTCAGACGTATGAGATTTCTGCCTCAACCCACCTGGCAAAGCAGCAATAACTCCTTTTCTCTAACAAATAACACACAGCCCTCCTTACATTCCTCCTGTTCACCCTGCTTAGCCATCTTCTGGTCAAACCCACACAACCTTATAACCTCCCTGTGTATCCCTGAGTTTTACTCCTCTGCCACAGTACAAGTCACCAAAGCCAAAAGAGAGAGGGTGATATGATTCTTTCCCTCTTTCATGAGTTCAGAACCCTCTGTATGGAGCATAAGGATCCTTTTGACCTATTTTTTGGTTGTCTCCTATTCCTTCTTGCTATTGCTTTTTTCACTGAATTTCACCTTTTCTACCAAGAGCTACAAAGGTTCCCTGTTTTGTCCAATCAACTTCCCTGTGCCACTTGCAATTTTCTTTTTACATTTTTAATATACCTGAGTTTCATTTTTCCCCAATGACTACTCTCTTAGCCAACCCACTCCCCACTTTTGGTAGGTTCACTGAGGTCCAGCAGCCACGGTTAATGGCTAAAAAAAAAAAAAAATGTTTGCCTGCTGTTAATCCTAACCCTCACACCTAAGTTATGATTAAAATAGTGAACAGAATCCCAAAGTTGGCAGGGGTTTAGAGTCCATCACCAAGTAGTTATAATACATGAATGTTACATATTAAAACACACAAGTGTAGGCAATGAGGTTTTCTTTCAGCTGTAATATGTATCTCCCATTTTTTGAGGGCAGCCATTCTGGTCTACCACTGCCACTCTGCTCCTGTCACATCTCACAAATTCTGCTGGGTTGGCTCAGATATCTATTTCAATGCTAAACCTCTTATTTAAAACCCCAAAACAGATTTATTAAATACTGTCCTTCCCTTGAGGCAGGAAGGAACTGGCAGAGCAGGAGCAGTGGCAACAAGGAGTAACCTCACACACAAGAGAGGAAAAGAGAAAGTCCCCTTGCATTAATTCATTCTTCAGGATCTTGTGCCCTACTTGAGAACCTCTGGTGAAACACTGTGCAGGCCTTATTTGGATCAAATTTGAATTCACCTGGCCTGCTTGAATCATTTAAATTTTATCCCTGGAAGTGTCCAAGGCCAGGCTGGATGGGGCTTGGAATACCCTGGTCCAGTGGAAGGTGTTTCTGCCCAAGGCAGGGGAGCTGTAACTAGATGAGTCTTAAGGTCCCTTCCAATCTAAAACGTTTATGACTCTATTAAATTATTCTTCAGGAGTTTTTCACCTTTTGGGGTTTCTTCAATGACATAAGGCTTGTGTTTGTGTAGGTAAAGCTGAACACCTTAGCTCCTTCCAAAGATACTTTGATGGAGAAGATGTGGTTTTCAGACTGCCTAAGAACTGTTCTAATTAATCCATTCAAATATGACTCACTGTGTATTTGGGTAATTTTTTCTGTGCCAAAAAGCATTTGTGAATCAATCCTGCATCCTGTCCGTGCCTTTGTTAACCATAAATATTTGCCAACAGTCTATATGATCAATTGGCAGCCTACAGCTGCTTGCAAATGCTTCTCTCAAGGAATATTTGGAGATCACTATTCTGGTCACTACCTGAATGTGAGGGAGTCACCAGAGGGGCAGGGTGATGATGTTAGTCCAGAGCTGCCTGAGGCTGTACAGACTGTATGATGACTTGTGATGAAGAAAAAAAAGCATTTCCTTTCCAGATTCCATTTTAAACTATTTCTGCTGCTATGAATATGCACCAGTTTGCAAAATGACTCAGTTTTGCAGGTGCCTGAACTGTTACAGCCTCCCAAACACCAACCATGTGCTTTCACCAAGGGCAGAAGTAACTTCTTCAATTTGTGATGGAAATCTAACCTAAAGTGGTAGCTGCTTTTAAATGAAGTAATTTCAGTGCTAGACTTTATTTGCAAAAGTAGATAGGTCTGGCCAGACACCTTCTATTTTTCTCTTTGTTACATCTTTAGACTTGCTGGAAATCTTTATGAATGAAAAATATTAATCTGATGACTTACTGTGGTATCATTCCATGCTCTATGCTCTGAGGTGGCAAAGGCCCTGACACACATCTTGCTGCAGTTTCTAAAGCAGTTATTTAGACCATCAGATGAATTGCCATGAAGCCATTTTGTTTTCTCTCATCTCACCCTTTGAAAGATAAGAGTCCTCACAGCTTTGAAGACCTTTTATTTTCTTGGTTGATGCTACAAAGTCAGGATTCACTGCCCCACCAGGGCATTTTCAAATGCTTCATGACCCAAGTATTTTATTCTTCATTGACTTTCACCGTCATTTAGGCTTCTAACTCAGTTGTTTTTATCAGTTTGTAAAACCAAAGAAACTACTCTTTAGTTGAGAAGAAAATCCATCAGCTCTCTGTGTTAATCAATTTATAACAGTCTCTCTTTACTACTAACAAGGAACAATCTGGCATGAATTATTTTCCATTGCTATTCAGAGACCCTTCAGGACTTGACTTCTTGTTTTCTTAAGATCACCTTGTATAATTGAGGGCTAAAATGCAGAGCAATTTCTTCAGATCCCTCCCCAGTCTGCTTATCATCATCTCATGGATATGTGCAAATTTTATGGAAAAAAAAGTTGGACAAAAGAAGAAGCTGAATTTTTTCTAACACCAGAGTGAATCCAGGCAACTTCTGGAGATCAATTTGTTAAATAATCATTCTGAGCAAAATATGAAATGAGAAAATAAATACCTCATAAAGCTAAAAATAAAACTTTGAAATTTTGCTTATTTACTGAGAATACCACTAGTTTTTACATTATAATTCTCAAATATGAATAAAATTCAGTCTTTTTATGAGAGGAAATAAACAAAAAAAGAGAACAATTTTTTTCTCCTTTAGAATTCTTTCAAGAATAAATATGTTTGTGGCTGTTTGGACAACATGAAAGCTGCATTGAGAATTTCTTCTACAGGATTGACTGATATTGAAGGACTCAGGTTAACATCACCTGCTTTATAAAAATGATATTGGCAGAGTTTCAGATAAGGTTGAAAATCAAAACATCATCACTGATCCACAACTCAGTACAAATCTTATGTCTCTTGATAATTAATATCAGTGTAATTGAAACTAGTGCCCTTTATGGATTTATTTATTAGATGTATGATTAATAATTAGAGAAGTTGTAAGACTAGAATTCATGTATAATGTATGTTTTTATAATGTTACAATTAACATCGTAAGAAAATTGCTTTTGCATAAGTCACTAAAAAAGTAATGTCCTCACTGGCAAAATGCAAAGCTTTGTGAGACAGAGTCAGATTCCTGAGACAGGAGATTGATGCTGGTGGGAAGATCTGCTCCATCTCTGCTGAATGGTCCTGAGGAAGGTGAAGCAGAGCACAGATGTTGCACTCCAGTGTTCTCTATTGAAAGGGGATAAATGACTAATAGCTGTCTCAAAAGGCCAAACAAAGTGTCATAAGCTCCTAAAAGCTCCTAAGATGTGTTTCAGCTTTTTTTTTTCCTATAATTATCTCACTTCTAGGCTAAACTTAACAGGAAACCCACTTGGTTTTGTAAGAAATACTCTTGTTGTTTAAGAATGCAGATGTTGCTGAGACTCAGAAGGAAGTCTATGTCCATTTGGCCAGCTGTCTCCCAACAAGACATCCACAGACTCTTCATTGTACCCTTAAAACTTAATCCAGACAGACAGTGACTTAATGCTAGCTCTTGACACAACTGCACTATATGGAATAAGGTTGAGGCCATCAAAATAATTCTCATTTGAAAGCAAATGCAGCCTGAACCCAAGTTTGGGAGTCTGCTGAGTAAACACTACCAAAGGAGAAATAAACATGTTTTCTTGGCCTGAACTACCATAACTCTCTCAGCTGCAGAAAGAAAATACAGCACAAGAGAAAGAGGAATGTTTAGATATGACTTAGAGGACGGAAATTTTCTGTTCATGTTTAGGAGATCTCACAATATCTGACCACAGCCATGTGTGGTAGCTGAAGCCTACCCCTTACCCAAAAATATGTTCAGGCAGATGGAGAAGGAGATTTCTGGGATTTGACTATCAAGAATAAAACCACAGACCTGGATGAGCTAATGTTGTTCCAGATGCATTATCTTATAATCTCCATGAAGAGAGAAGGGAATATTGAACCCTCATTTAAAGAGGTCTTTCAGTAGGCTTAATCTCCCCATTGCATGAGATGAAATTGCTGCCTAAAACTGGAGGGAATCTTTGTCTGGGTCCCTCCAGAAAAAAAATCAGATCTGAAGGAATAGCAAACAGGGGAATGAATCACACTTTTCCATTCATGTGCTATGGCACAAAGATCCCTGGGTCCTTCCTCTACCTCTGTATTGTTCAGAAAATTGACCCATTTTGTTTATTCTTGTCCCAGACCACCTTTACTCTTTACTCAAATTCCTTTTGTCTTACATCAAACTATATTTCAGAGCCCAGCCCAAAGAGAACACCTCAAAAACCTGCTTGGGACAGTATCTTCAAACAAAATTCTTATTTAGGCCCTCTAACCATTAGCAGAGTGGTTATTTTAGAACTAAATTCACTCCAGAAATCCTTGCAGGATGGTTGTGTCCCTTTGAAGCCCCTTGCTCTCCATGGAGGAGTGGCTGCTCTGGGTGTGTGACACTGGGCACTGCAGCAGAGCCCAAACTGGGATTTTTTTGTTTGACCCACGGGCTGCTGAGCTCACTGATAAGGTGGCTGCTCTCCAAGGAGACATCCAAACCTCCAGGCAGGTCCCCCAGCAATCACAGGGTCAGCTTTTTTAGCCACATACGGTGACCATTAGCTGAAAATGTCAGAGACCAAAGGTCACTGCAGTGCCCTGGCAGTATTTATATGCTTGAAAAGTACCTGGATGCCCTTGTGTATCCCAGTGCTACTGCTCCTATGTAAAACCAAGGATTTGCCTTTTTAATGAAAGGTATGTTTTCTCTCCCTGGTACATGTCACATACATGCCCTGCCTCCTAAAGAGTTATTTTGTGTTTAAAATAATGTGATGGGGAACAGAATTCCACTCTCAATAAGCTGTGGGGGGAGAAAGCTGTAAAGCAAAGGATGCTCCTACCATTGTTTCTGCATTTTTGAAAGGTGAAAACCTCAGACAACAAGGAAAAGGAAAGAAGAAAAAAACAAGGAAAAAGAAAAGAGACAGTTTTAAGGGCTTTTAAAATATCTAATGCTCTGGGATCTAAACTGGCAAGGATCCAAGCAATGTCTTAAAGGGACAAGCACTTTATTATACTTTCTAATTCTTCCAAAGTCTGTCTGTAGGATATATGAGCTGGCTCTAATATGACTACTCTATTCTCGTCCTCCAGTGGTATACTCTGGTCTCAGCTCATAAATTGAAAGTGGAAGATCAGTAAATCAGCATGGACTGTTTCAGAGGGACATTGTGAATTTCCACTCAAATCTTCTGGTTTATCTTAAATATTTCATCTTAATGTCACCTTTAGAAAAAAATCTTTCATTCAAGTAAGTTACAACATCCAGTTCTAAACTGATTACAGTCCCCTTCTGCAGAAAGGCTCCCACAGCACTACAGATACCATGTTGGCAGCTCTCTGCTGCAGCTTAGGAAGGAGAAATTCTGGCATGGAGGAGATCCTTAAAATGCTCCCCAGGCATGTTTTGGTGCACAAATAAGGTAGAAGGAGGTGCACAATCTGTAACAAGCTCTTGGCCAAAGCTCCTTTCCATTTCTGTGGGGGAGCCCCACGTCCTTTCCATCAGCATGACCAACACACTGGAATTCATTACCATTTACTGGGCCAAACTATTTTTTGTCAGGTCACAAATTTCAGCAGTCTACACAAGGGGAGCTATTTTTTGAGGCAAGAGGGGCTGCAGTAGTGAGAAGGATTAAATAAAGAGAGACACAGATGAATACTCTCAATGAGTCTCTCAGGTACAGCCTGCCTGAATCTCCTTACAATAATAATAGCAACTTCCTCCCCTGAGGAGATGAACTTCCCCAAAAGCTTGAAGAAGCACCTAGAAGGGAAAGATTTAACTGAAAGATTGCATCATGAAATGCACTATAAATGTAATTTGTTCCAACCAATGCCAGTTGTACTGGGCAATAAACAATGGACTCTGGAAATACAATTTTTTTTTCTGTATTCTTTTAAAATAATTGAGGAGTTACCTGAGAAATATGTGCTGATAAAATTCCTCAGAAAGCTTGGGCTTGTCCTCTTTCCTCTTACCCTGGTCTTATTATTTTTTTTCTTCTGATAATTTGGTTTTTCAGGACTTTAAATGAAGCTGGGAGTTTCCATGGCTGCTTATATATATGGGGCTATACACCACAGTTAATTCACCCTGACAAGAATGATGTTGAGCTTTCTTGCCATATGATCTTGTATTTAAGATCCTGTCAGTTTTGAGGACTCTAAATAAACCTTCTTTTAAATATTTAATACCCTTCAGTGATATATGCCTTTAGGCTCTGAGCCTGATCCAGCCATCAAAACTTGGAGTTTTCTATATTTCCCATCACCACAGCCTTCCCATATAAATTAAATTTGCACTCCAAATTCTCTGGTGAATTTCAAGTTGTTTGCTTCTCATTTGCCATTCCCTTACATCTAGAAAGAAATAAAATCTACTTGAGTTCCTACTATAGGATTTCAACATTTTTTGTAAAGTGAAAACTTCCCATCCCAAAAATAAATAGCCATAATAGTTTGTGATAATGTCTCTGATTATTTTGATGATGCTTGAGTTCTCTATGTCTTCCCTCTTTTTTATTAGGGACCTGAACATGGAATGCTAAAAGAAAATAAAGAGAGTGTGATGTCTCCCTCTGCTTCTTGGCCCAGTGACTTCCTCCCTTTTGTTGTGGTAACAACAGGAATAAGAGAAACAACATGTTCCCCAATAGAGAATGGAGATATTCATGGAGAAAACAGAAATCACAACACTGACACAGTGAGGTGTTATTGGAAAGGTAGAGCTTGACCAAATTAGTCAACAGCCTGTTGCTGGGGGACCTCACCCAGACCACTAAGGGAAGAATAAATCTGGTGCTCTGAGTGAGCCTGGTGGAGGTTTGGGGCTCTGCCTCCATGGCTGAGTCAAGCTGGTTCCCATTTTGACCACAAGTTCCACTGCAGAGATTTCCTGTAGTGATTTCCTTCTAATTAAACATATCAAGTAGTCACAGCCTCAAACCATTGTAGATTCTCATTCAGACTTCTCAGCACTATGAAGAAAAAGGGGGTTAAAGGAGATGGTAGATCAGAGGTTTTCTTTTATCCTTCCCCTCCCAACCAGCAGCTTAACCACCAACACATTTCTCAAGGCACACAAAGGCAGGGTCCTTCCCAGATTTATTTGTTCCTCAGTGCTCAAAGCCCTGCAGAACTTGTCCTTTCCCTGTATCTCCCCATTTGCACTTCTGGATGTGTCACACATGCACACACACCCCTGCTAGGAAATCCAGGAGACACACAAGAAAAATCCTGACCCAAAGATCCCAGGATGTGCTCCAGCAGGCACCCAGGCCATTGGGATACCTGCCACAGGCTCCAGCCACGAGCAATAGAAAGGCAAAAGAGCACCAGCAAGAGCCTTCAGCAAATGGAGGCATAACTAAAACAAACAAAGTGTGTGTCAGGTTCAGTGCAAGAGAGGCTCCTGGAAGCTAACTCATAACAGCTAGGGCAGAAATGCCAGCTCTTTGACAGGAATTGTCCCTAACTCTTTAAGTAAAAGTGTTTAGACTTCACAGAACTCAGCAAAATTGCCTTTGAGTGTCAGCAGTGAACACTGTATATTCTTCTAAGGCTTCACAGTACAACTGTCAGCTGTCTGTTTTCTTTCTGCTACATGTAGAGTTTATACAGACACTCCCAGAGGAGCCTTTAATTGCATGTCATGACAAGTCTCCCAACCTCTTTGCAGCTCTTCCACTTAACACATAGTGTAAACTCACCCAATCTCCCTTCACTTTCTCCTTCCCAGATTTCTCTCCTGGAGCTCTGTGGAGGCCTGTGTTGAAGCTTCATTATGATGGAGTGGACCCAGTGGAGAACTCTATAAAAAGCATCCGACCCATTTATCAGGACAGATCTCTTTAGCAAGTCTATATAAACCTCACATGTTGAAGAGCCATAACCTGTGACTCAGAGACAAAACTAAAACCTGAATAACTAAGAGCAAGACTCGGGGCTTTTTTCCAATTTCCTGTTCCTACAGGGTTGTTTTTTTTTTTATTGTGCAAGGTAGTCACTAGATTTTACTAACGACAGCACTGGGTGATCCCAGCAGAGAGACAACACCATTATGGAGAGAGCTGTGCAAACACAGAGACTGTCCCTGCCCCAGAGTTCTTATAATATAAATAGTAAAGACAGTGGGAGGGAAAAGAGAAGCACAGAGAGGTGAAATGTGTTGCTCAAAGGACACGACAGCTCAGTAGTCACTACAGAGTATCCCCTCTCAGGGAGAGTGTTTTTGTAAGAGGTCTGGCTTTGCATTTGAAAAAAAAAAAAGTCAAAGCAATTCTCACGGCAAAGATTGTAAAGTCTGGTTACACTTGTAAAGGGATTCTGTAGAACATCATGCCCCAGTGTGCCATATTATTCCCTTTTTGTGATTCTCAGAACAAGTTTCCTCAATTTTCAAGTCTAAAGAGACTTTTTTTTCACTGCTTCTGCCTCAAACCAGTATCGAAAAATTAAGGTGTGATAGTGAAACATTTATATTTAAAGCACTGTATGTTTTCACCGAATTCCTCCCCACCCATTATGGCCGTGGTTTAACTGCACATTTAAGCACATGTTTAACCACACAAGTGGTGCTACACACATCAGTGAAACTACCTGCACTTAAAATTAAGCACTTGTTTAAGGGCAAGATATAGAGAGACACATAGTGGGACTTTAAAAACCCCTTGAGCATTCAGTGGGAGTTAGGTGCTTAATGCTCTTAAGAGACATTTGAAAATCCCACTGAGATGATGTATCTGCAGCTGAACGCCTCTGGAAATCTGTCAGTGATGCTCAGAATGATACAGTGATTGATTGCACTGACAATTACACCTCTAATGAAGTCCTGATTACACAGAGAATTTACAACAGATATGTCTAAAATTGGTGCAAGGATCGGCTCCTTTTTGTGAAGCACCACTTAGAGCTGGATCCAAAATAGCTCTGGGGTGATGTGTGACTCTGTGAGCCACACGAGCAGCCACTCTCAGAGGGCTCACAGGGCCAGCCAGCCAGCTTGTGCCTCATTTATGTCATTATTGGCCAGACTTCTTCTAACCTGGCATTTTTCACCCTATATAGTGAGCAAAGACCCCAGCCCTCTGCTCCCCATCCTACCTCACCAAATCCTGCAGCAGAGGAATCTCCACACTCCCTCTTGCTAGCTGATCCTGGACTTGCCCCTAAAAGAGGACCCAAAACACCCAGAGTCTGCAGCTCTGACAAAATCAGCACTCACCCAGCAACACATCCAGATGCCTGGGGACACTCAGAAGCTGAACAAACACCTCTAATGAAGTGATATAATTTTTCTAAGCTAATGAGAAGAAGGTGACCTGAGCCCACAGGTATGAACCCTAATGGACAACAAGCCGAGGAGATAAGCCCCTGCTTTCCACACAAGCTGACAGAGGTCATGCTGGCCAGAGTCTGAATCTTTCTGGCAAGCAGCTCACTGCAGCTCTACACCTGGCTGGGTTTAATTTGTTATTTATGTCAGCTTTGCATATTTGTAAAGTTCAAGGGTTTATTGCCCTGGCCTGACCTTGCCAAGTCAGAGCTCACATGTGGTTCTCTAGTAGCAATTTCTTTCTAATAAACTTTACTTGAAAGAACATGTGTGATAGATTTTGTTGATGATTAAAAAGAATGGGGCTATGTTCATTGTTAGCCAAGCTGGTTTTGAAGTTTTGTTGGAAGTCACCTCTGTGCTCATTTTTTTAAAAATGTCCCCTTCCCCCTCACCCCGTTATTTTACTGCACACCCTAATTATGTTTCATGTTGAAGCATGTAGCATTGTTTGTGTCTATACAGTAAAGACAATCCCCCCATGTGCTTATTAAGATCATTAAATTAAAGAGCATTGTTCAGAATTGCTCTTTAATCAGAGCATGTACAAGCACCAAAACCCTGGGCACACACAGAAGCAGGAAAATGCAAGTCTCTGATGTACAAATACGTAAAAAGCAACTAATACATGGCATATTCTCTGCCAGACCCAAAGATTGTGGTTTCTTTATTTTCCCCTATTAGCAAAGGATACAAATATTTTCTGTCCCTACAGGCTGTGTAACAGGGTATGATCCTTTCTCCATAGGAGGCAGCACCAAATTCCCTTCACTTTCAAAGGGCTGAGAAATCTTTTCCCTTATGCTCAGGAACAAATATGCCAGTGGTTCCCCAGGAAGTGGAATTTCTAAAACCTGATATTTGACCTTTCTGCAGGGTAGGTGCTTATGTGGCTGAAAGCATGGTTGTGCCTGTGTTGTTTTACCCCACTGCTCCACCGTGAGCAGCTGGGCACCACCAAAGCTCCAGCACTGCAGGAATTTTGGGAACTGGATAAACTGCAGGCTTTGTGCTTCTGCCCACAGACCTGTGTTTAATCCAGAACTGCCCATCCTTCTGCCAAGGCTGGCTAACACTGTCCAAGTTTAAGTGTTATTATTGGTAGATTGACAGAAAACACGATTGCATAAATCTCATTTTTTTTATAAAACCCAGCTGAAAGTGTTCCAACACTCCAAAATCCTTAATTCTGCTACTTTATTTTCCCAAATCTTGTTATGTTTTCAGCTCAGGACCTAATTCTGGACACAAAGCACTGAAGGAAGTTTTCATCTACGTATGACAGCAAATCAACATGTGCTTTTGTGATTCCTGGAAGAGCACATATGTACAAGTACTTCCCTGAATCCACAGTTTTGATTGTAAATAATTTGAGGCAGGATTGTCACTTATTAAATGTGTGTACAATGACCTGCCTCACTACTGTAAAATGACTAAATAAGTAAATAATAGTGACATCCATGCTCTGACAGCAGCTGTGAGACTTTCCATTAAATTAAGAGCTCAGGAGGCAATTGCAACTAATAGTCAAAGCAGGCACCAGGAAACTGAGTTTCTGGTTGTCACTCATGGAGTAGGGTCAGGATGCCTGAAGTACCAGTTCCTTGCTCCCTCTGTGAGCAGGGCACTGGATTAAGGAATTGTCAGCCTGGCATAAGCCTTTCCTTTCTTTGCTAAGTGGCAAAAGACACCAGTTTGAATTATGCTTAGCGTGGGCTGGCTGGAAAAAGCTGCAGGGCAATCAGCAATGATCAGTCCTCTGCCAACTGATTATAACAGCTCAGCCTTCAAGCCCTGTCTGAGATTTGTTTTCCCACTGCCTGTAAAACAAATCTTGAGTCTTATTACTTGTCTTCCTTTTTGTATGGGGTGATTTTCAGAAGACCTAGGCAATTTTAGCCTACCATGACACACAGGTTTATCTGTAAATATGTAAAAACTTCAATTGTTTCTTTTTTTCTGTCCTCTAGCTTTTCTCTTCCCTTGACACCACTCCTATCTCTAAGTCTGTACACAGTCTTATCATCATATTCACTGTCCTCACCTTTCCCATCTCTTTTTTTCCATCAAATTCTTCCCTCCTGAAAATTTCACATCTTTTTAGCGCTAAGTGTACTTCCCTGGCCCAACTAACACCACACATTTTTATTCAGATAATATCAGTTTCTCCTCTTACAAAACTTGTTTATAGTGTTCTCACTTAAAATGCAAAAGATAGCTTGGCAAGAGCACATTTTTTCAGGGAGTAACAAAATTAAGGAGATCCAAAGCCAAGTACAAAACCACATGTAGGCAAAGAGGTACAACCAAGAGTACTGGAGTACTGGAACTGGAGTTTCCAAAACAAACTGGAAAAGTTTCATCAAAGTCCCAGCCCTTGTTCTTAATTGGACACCCTGGTGTTTGAAGGGGCTTGGTGGAAAATAAAACAAATGTGCCTATTGTTCTTAGAATAAGTATTACAATAATAATCATTCTTTAAGCATCAGTAGTGCCTTTCATCTAAGGACCATAAAGCACAGTGCCAACATGAATGAAAAGCCTCTCCATGTTCCTATAAACAACACAGGCATTTTAGACCCATTTTTAACAGAGGAGTGAGGGCCAGGTAAGATAATCACAATTTTGTTTTAATATTTGCTGTTGGTTACTTAATTCTATGTATGTTTAGGCCCTGCAGTATTACTTGATTTTCACAAATGATAAACATCCCAGGTTTCAGTGTCTCTTAGCATGCAGCCACTCTCAAACTCAAGTCCTGCTTTAGTTGCTTTAAAAGTACCTGCTTATATCCTGCTGCCTGCAGATCTCTGCCAGAATAAGACCACATTTCTTGCAAGGGCTGGAGGAATTTAAGGCTCCTACACCCTTCAACTTCCCATGATTTTCATGGTACAGCTAATGTCCTGTGAAGACCTAGGCAGAGTCTTCTCTTTCAGCCTGAGCAATCCCATTCAATACCATACTGAACACAGTGAACACACTTGATTCAGCAGGCTGGGATTTGTGCAGGATTGCTTCTCACATATTTCCTTTCTAGTCTTTAGAAGCTCTCAGATGGCTTCACATACTCAGCCAAGGGTTTAAAATATGAAATGTAGATAAATCCCCCCAAACCTTTGTTTTATCAACCTTTGCCATCTCCTCAGTGATTGGTTAAGAAATTTGTAAGCAGCATTTCCCAGGCATTGGCTTAATCAGAAGCTTTCAGCCTCACTCCCAGCCAATCCAAGTGCTAAACACAACACTGACCAATTTATTTTTTAACAAGGTTCTCTACTATTGAAACCAGTATGAAGTGCAATTATGGGCTTAACATTCAACTGTTAAATTATCCTCCCAACATCTTTCCAGGCCACTCTCTCAGCTCTTCAGAAGAATATTTTATTGGAAAGGGTAAATGTATAAAAATCTACTGTTAAAACACTCAACAAATCTCCCCTGTCAGGCCAGTAAACTGTAGTCCACCCACTCTGATCTGAGATTGCTGTTTCTCTGCTCCCCCTTCCCCACCTCCCTTTTCTTTGTTTAAAATATGCTGACCACACAGTGACCTCTCGTAACCCATTGGTCGAAAATTACAACCAGCCACACAAACAAGCAGCTCGAGGTCAGAAAGAGCAGGGTCTGCTAAAAGTTAGTAATCATACATTAATTCCCTGACATAATTAATCAAAATGAACCACCGTTATCTTGCGAGGAACCTTTAACCTATTACAAAGGGGTCAATTTGCAAACCACTTGAGCATGGGAGTTTGGTACAAATAGCATACTCCCTTCATCTGGGATGCCCTAAGTAGGCAAAAATGCCTTTGAAGTCCCAAATCTACTAGATTTAGATATAATTTCATCAATCAAGTTAAAAGGCTGCCTTCTCTCCAAAAAGGATTTCATGTAGATCTGTCATCTAGCTCTGTTCAGTGGGTGACTGAAAATCCATTTGTTAGGCTCTTTTTGTCAGGATGGAGTAGGCTGCAGTTGGCTCTACATGTCAAAATAGCTGAAAGTTTATCAAATTGAAGGCTAAGAGGCATGATTTGTGTTAGAACCTGCGCTGTTCTGGTGAAGGAAGCAGTAAATCTCAGCTTTGTTATGCCAATCAGCTCCAATTCTGGAACTTAATTGTGTTTTCATTTGATATGACTATAATTACATCTATATAGTGCATGCAGCTATTCACAGGGAATCAGAAACAGCACTTCACACATTTGTACAACTACCAGGACCGTGCTGCCTTATGATCCTTCATGCTCTCACCCAAGTAAAGTCCCTGTGAAATAACAGGATCTCCATCTTGGTTAAGCCCCTGAGAAACTTAGCCCTGATCTTTCAGGGGATTTTGGTGCTCAGTTCCTTTTCAGATCTTAAATTCCTGCTGAAATCAGCATGAATCAGGCACCTCGTCAGGAATCAGGAGACTAAATACTTTTAGGATTTGGGTTTAAACATCATGTCCAAGGTCACACAGGAGGATCTTGCAGCAGAGAGGGGAGCAGAATCCAGGTCTCTGAAGTCCACTGAATCAACCTTCCTCCATCAGCTTTAAGATCCCTGCAGTCCATGGAGCCTCCCTTGAGTGTTTTCTAATCCACTTTCAAATGCACCAATACAAACACTCATCCGTATGTATATCTAATGTATTTATTTATTGCATGCAAGAATGGATGAGCTGTAGAGTTTTACAAGAATATCATCCTATCAGTGATATCATATGTCACACAGGTGAACCTCAAGGGGTTTACTATGTTACCAAAACCCCAAAATAGAATTAATTTTAAGCCATTCACTGAATCTCATTTTCTGTGCCATATAATATATGAGCACAACAAAGGTGTCAAATATATTTTAAATTACTTTGTATAAGCATTAGTGCAAAAACCGCATTTGGAAAGTATCACACCTACTTAAAAAGTTTCTGGGAAATGTAAAACAAAGTCATTGTTAAGGTCAGCGTTTTAGCAGAGGTCACTTGAACTACAATTCCCAATATGCACATGGAGTTGACATGTCTGGCTTTTAAAACAAAATCACAATTCATCATCTGAATGTCAGATCTGTGGCTTATGAGTTCCTGGTGTCTGAATGATTATGACACTTATAAAGTATATTTTATTATTACAGCCCACTCATTGCCACTCTCCATATGTGAAGTGATGGATATTTTAAATGTAATTCTACTTATTTATATTTATATCTTACTAGTGACAGGTAAAAAGCATCAACAAATCACTGCAATTTTTAACTAGTCAGAAACAAGATTTATTTTTAGTATAGTTAGCATGCACACTGTGGTTATTAGGAAGAATGATTCCCACTCAGAGAATCATTGTTTAGTCATGTTTAATTAATATAAACAATAAAAAAATAATAAACAAAAAGCAATCTTAAAACATTCAGAAATGTCACAGAAAGGTAAAAGGGACAATGAGAGAGACACATATCAAAATAAGGCTTTGTGTGCAAACAGGGGGCCAGACTGTGCTCACCTCTCTGCCCTGGCTGTGCACAGGCTGAGCTGATGGGGTGGTGCCCAGCCAGGAGCCAGGAACTGCACAGGACAGCAAGGATTTCCAGTGACCACTGGAAATTGAGGGGATAAAACTGTCTGTAGCAAGAAGAGATGAAATTGCCTGCAACAAACTGCTTCTCCAGTTTGCTGCCTTTTCCAGTATCTGGACAGCAGGTCAGACAAAAAGCTGGAGATGTTCAGCATGGAGATGGGAAGGCTCTGGGCAGATCTTGCTGTGCCCTTCCAGTTCTTAAAACAAAGTTTAAAAAAGAGAGGAAGAGTGACATTTTACACAGACAGACTGTGATAGGACAAGGGGAATGGTTTTTAGTCAAAAGAAGAGAGATTTAGATTAGATGTTAGAATGTTGTGTACTCAGAGAGTGGTGAGATACTGGAAGAGGTTGCCCAGAGGAGCTGTGGATGCACCATCCCTGGCAGATGGGTTGGACACATGATCTTTCAAGTCCCTTCCAAACCAAACTCAGACTGTTGTTCCATGAAAATTGCAGATGCCACAGCTCCTCTCCCCCCAGGTCTAAAAATCACAACTCAACACCCAAAGTGCAAATAATGCTGAGCCTGCTTCCTCCTTCTTCAAAGACCCTTTAGCACCTAAGTTTTTCAGCTGCTCCTGCTCACAGCTCAGTGCATTCCTCACAAAAAGATCAGTGCTGGACATGCACTGAAGGGTGGGATCAAGGGCCAGGGTGGGAATGCTGGGCAGCTTTGTGCCACAGGATAGTACAGCTCCAGGGTGCTGGCAGACCCTTGTGTAATTGCAGGTCTCTCATAAGAAAACTGGAAAAAAAAAAAGAAATTTCTTTTCCCAAGAAAATTAGTTCTTTGCTCCATGGCCAATCCCCAAGTACATGAGCTGAATGGCTCACATTAGACACAGGGAAATTTTGTAGATTAACAGAAAACTTTGAGGCTTATCTCTACTTCACTCCACTTGACTCCAGCAAGTCACCACATGCTCTAGTACAAACTACTGAAACCCTCACTTAGAATGTGTGCAAAATGAATATAACTATAATTAATGACCTCCAGGGTCTCTGGTAAAACCATTTAGCATTTGTCAGGCACTTTGTGGGCTTTTGGGTCAAAAACAATAAGTGCAAGGTAGTATTAGGAAGAGTTTCATCTCCAAGTTATAATAATATATAATAGCAGGATCTTTGAGTTACAAATAAAATCAGATTGCAGGAATGTGTAACATAGAAAATGTGACTTGACACATCACACATGCAAATAGACTTCGGGGTGTGTAACATGTAGATGTTTTCTGGAGCTGGGGTTTTACACCTGACGGTGCATAGGTAACTTCTGTTGTTAACAGATGGGAAACAAGTGTGAAAACACCAACTGCAGCAACTCACTGGCAATGGCTGGTTGCTCTGAGGAATGAGTTACCTTGAGCTCATTCAGTGATGTAACCTGAAGGACAAAGAGGTTGCTGGTAGCTCCTTCTGCAAAGCTGTCCGAGCTGCAAAGGCTTGTGAGTCACACTCCAGAGCATCTGCAAGGGAAAGCACATTACATTTTCCAGGCCACCAAAACTCCTGCTCAGAGTGGGAAACTCACACGTGTTCAGTCCATTCCCTCCCCCAAACACCCTCTCTCTCAGCTCCTATGGGATAGGGAGTTTATTAGTTAATACTTGAGCTTAAATCTTCGTCTGAGGAAGTGATGAGCATCTAAGTCTCTCCTCCCTTCTTGCACAGAGATGAAAGTTTCTCCTCTGGCCTGTTCACTCCATCCTCCCCCTTCCTGGAAGAGAAGAATCCCTGCTGAAGAAATCTGAAACCTCTGGCCACCCAGCATATCCTTCAGAAATAAAAGCATCTTCTCTGAGAAAATGCATGCATGGAATGGAGCACAATGCAAGGCAAGCTCTGCTTGCACAGAGCTGTAGGAAATGAAAGGTAAAAGCCAAAAAAGCCAAACGGAGTTGTGTTAAGATAACAACAGGACATTGTTTTGATCCCAGGAGATCCTGTGGTTTTTCTTTTTAATAGTGTCACTTAGAGTAACTTATAAGGGAGGCAGGGAAGGTGACACAATTTTATAACTCTGCAGGGGCTTCACACCATGGGACAAGATTCCTATTGTACTGAGGAGTATTGGAAAGAAAAGGGGGAAAAGAAAAAAAAGAGCTTGCAAAGCAGATCTAAAATTACACCTATTCTCAAGGAAGATACAAATCTAGGCCAGAAGGATTGCTCATTACAATGAACTCCTAGGAACTTTTCTAGCAAATGCTTCACAGGTATTTCTGAACCTAGCTGAGGGCAGGTGAGTGGGAGCAGGAAAAAAAATCCGCCTGCTTTCTCCCCACGAAACCCTCAGCCTAGTTTCCACAATGAATCGTGGCTTGTTTTGCATTTCCCCTGTTCAAAATTTGTCCAAAAAGCCTCCAGTTAATGGGAAGGGTATGGCAGGGATACGATAGAAAGACAGGAAATTTCAGATGTAACTAATTCTCATGACATTCCCACACAAGATCATGTTCAGGCAAACACTAAAACAACCTTTTAGCTGAGGAAGACAAAGTAAAAACAGCAGAGAGGGTTTGCAGGGGCTGTCTGTGCAGCCCTTTTACACTTCTCCTGATCACATCCCTGCATTTCACATTGTTTACTTCAATCAGTCTCTGCCTGATGTGTTTTTCACTTGAGCAACTCTCTTTACCCAGCTGCACCCCACATGGATGCAGGACACTTGTGAAGTTGTTCCTTTATTTCAGAAATGCAAAATCCTGTAGTCAACAGTGTCCTTTCAGTTCTTCTTTCATCTGTCCTATCAGTAGCCACAGAAGTGGACACAATCCATAGAACCAGGGAGCTCTGAGGCAGCTGCTGTACCCCATTCAGGCACAGACAAGAGTTTCAGAGCTGGGCACCAACAAATCAGTTGCAAATTTCAATCCACAAAAGTTGGAACAAACCAAAGATGTTGCTGTCCTCTTACAAGAAAAAAAAAAACCAAAAAACAGTTAAACCCAAAATCACAGAAAATGGGCAGATTTAAAGAGAGAAACAAAATCTATCAAAACTGTGTGGGCATCTGTGACTTTTAAACTCTAATACAAATCCATGATAATAATTACAGTGGGATGGCCCCAATGTCTGGCTATTATTACTTTGAAGGTCTTCAAAGATCTTTATCTGAGCTAATTTCAGCTGTTGGGTACAGAACCTCTTTTATTCCCTTCCCACTCTGCATCACACAATGCTCTTTTTGGTGTTTCCGTTCACACAGCGGGCACTGATCCCTGCTAGGAGAGGTGTCAAAACTTCTAATAAAATGACTGCTCACGCAGAAAGTCTCACAGCTGAAATTTTGGAGTCGTACAAACTCCCACACAAAGCAGGGCTGTCAGATCGGATTGCAAGGTGTCAGTTTACCCAATTCAAACCTGAGGTTCTACGAAAAAAAGTGCACAACAACCCCCCCCCTACACACACACACACAAATGGAAAATGTCAATCAAAAGTAATTAATAGTTTTCCTTCCTCTTTCGCACTCCAAAGAATGCCATGAGACAATATTCTGTGAGCTCAAATGACTGATGAGTAACATTCACTCAAAAATCACACGCATGGTAAAATATTCACAGGAGTTGTCAGTGGTACCTGAAGACTTGTATTCCAGACACACAGCCATCCCAAATTCCTCTGCATTTCTGTGCTGAAATGTGCTGTGCAATGTAAGGTTTGGGAGGTGACAGGAGGCGTCAGTGCAGATGGGGAGGACAGATGTGGGGTTAAGCCAGATGTGAGGGAAAGCGCTTGGGGGCAGATTTGAGCCTTCACCACCTCCCATTTACGTCAAGCAACTGTGAATGATCTCATTTCCCAAGTCATCTGGGGCAAAATATGGCTTTGTGTAGACGAGCCAATATCTATGGGAACTTATAAAAAAAAAATTGTCTTAACTAAGACCTGAAGAGCTTTAAACCCAGCTCCTTCAAGCTGAAAGATCAAGTTCTTTGTTTATCCAGCAACATCTGGATAAACAGCAGTAGTACAGGTTGCTGGCTTGTCAGCTTGATATCAGACAGTGCACCAAGTGCTGGAGCCCTTGGTTTGTACTTTATTTTCAAAATTTAGTTTATATTTTATTTTCAATATTTAGGTATGAGTTTACTCACACACAGATTTACTCACAGGATATAAACAGACTAACAAGACTGTAGCCTTATGATCTTTCTTCCCCATTAGCCCACTAAATCCTGTGCCATGTTTGCCTCTGCCCTTATCCTACATCTCAGATGTGCATCTCTCCTCTCTCCTCAGCACAGCCATGGATCCAGTCCATGTAGTTGGAAATACATTAGCAGACAAGCAACTATGAATGTAGGAAAGAAAAAATCCTTCCATTTCTTTCCTATTCCTTGCTCTGGGAAGGAATAGCCCTGCTTTGGAGCACCTTTATCTCCCCTAACCAGGGATTTTAGGAGCCAGACATCCCTGACTGTCAAAGTTGGCTCTCTAACTGCACATCACCCTTTACATGAGTTCTCCCTAACTCCCTTCACTCAAACTGATCTGACCTAGCAAAGAGAGCCCATTAAAACTGTTTTGCAATTTTTTTTTTTAATATTTCTAATTCAGTTCCCTGAAAGGGATGATCCAACAAAGACTTGTGTTTAAGCATTACTTACCCAAGTAATCTCCTTAAAGTCAATTGAATGGCAAAGAGAGGTTTCTCAACACAGCATGCTGGAGCCCTTTTTCATGATTATGGGCATTAAATTACTCTACATCATTCCCTTTCACCACATAACACCTGTGTTGTTTTACACACATGTGCCATATGTATGTTTTGGACTTTTCCCAAACTTTATTTTTTTTTTTCCCCTCCACAAGTTTTAATCTTTTGACTGGAATACTCTTGATACATCCCTAATCTACTCTGAATGATAACCAGGATGGGATACAGGTAGCTCCTCCCAGCCTACTCGGGGATCTAGTGGTGAGAGGACCACTGCTCTTGACATCTTTAAAGCACCAGGTCTGTAAGTCTTTGCAACCCCATAAAGCTCTTTTCTTTTGTTCTCTTCTTGAGACTGGTTCCTAGTACCCTTCAGACATTTTATTGATCTTTCTCCCCCTCTAGCTCATACATGCTAATTGTACCTCTGTAGCAAAACAATCTTATTATCATGTTAATTAGTGGGAGGGTTGTTGAGGGTTTCCAGTTCATTACCTGCTAATTTCAAGATAAATGAATCCACAGGTTACTAAGTAAATAAGGTCACCTATCAAGTACTTGTAAACGTGTTTGTAAACAAGGAGGGGAGATGGGGAGCGAGAGAAAGGGAGGCATGTTTAGCGTGGATGGTGGGAAGTAACTTTGGATACGGATTTGGCATCCCATGCTGGGGTGACTCCATTTCCCTTGAACTCATTTGTAATGGAAAGCGAATGTTTGCTGTCCACCTGGTTCCCCAGTGGGACGTTTCCTCCTGCAACTACTTTGTGAGCTCAAAGGGCTCTTTGTGAGCAGATTACTCACTCGGAGGTTTGGTTGATTGTTGCTGCCTTTTGTGGTGAGAGCCAGGAGTGAGGACATGCACTAGGAAATACAGCACCAAATGGGGAAGAAAAAAGCATGGTAGTGTGAGTCACAGAAACCTCCCCCTCCACATGGCCCAGGGTTATTCATATTGCCTTTACACACAGGGCACCAGCACAAAGGAATTCAATGGGAGAGGGGAAATAAACAGCCAGATCCTCTGCTGGGGTAAAGTGACATGTGGCTTTGAAATCTGTGCCTTTCTACCACACCCCAAATCTCCAGGAAAACTACTCTCCAAGAGGGGCAAATGGATGAAAGGACCATGTAGAAAAGCATATCTGAAGCATGGGGATTGCAGAGGTAATGTATCAGGGGTCAAAATGAAAAGTGATACTGAGCAGGCTCCCCTGGGCTCTGTCCTCGGACCCTGTTCACTAAAGTTGGTGAAATAAAGAATATGTGTATTAATTGTTCAGAGCTCATGGGGCTGGGGAGGGCAGCCAGCTCACTGGAAAGGAGAGAAATTCAAAGAGTTATTGATAAACTGGAGGGGTTTGAACAGGGTGCCAGTCCCTGTGTGCAATTTCAGAGTCCAGGTCTGAGTAGGAACAAGGTACATGAATACAGAGTGAGCCAAGGAAAGTGGTGATTCCTCACTGACGTTTGTGAGGAGCTGAGCAGATCCCGAGGTAAAGAGAAGGAAACACTGTTATGATGCTGTGGACAAAGCAAAAGTGACTTTAGCACATTTAAGGAGTTCTGCCTGCCAGACTCCTGGGTGACCTCCAGGTTTAGAGGGAGAGCAGAGCTCTGGCCTGTGGAAAGAGACCAAATGAACACAGTTGTTTTAACTGAGGGTGTTCAGAAATTTAAAAGATGGAAGATGGAAAAAAAAAAAAATCTGCCCTCCAGAGCCCTACTGGTTAGGCTAGAAAGTGAAGTGTGGCAAGAAGGATTCAGGTGAGGGGGAATACTCAGGTGCCTGCATATAAATATTTACTGTTAGTTTAGGGACCCAAAGACATCCAAGGCAGGCTGAAAAATATACTGAGGGACCTGTGGGAGGCTTGATCCCATTGACACTCATCTCAAGCTCTAGATTTGGTGAAGAAAGATTTTAGATGGCAGTGGAGGCTCCTATTTTGGCATCTGAAAAATTTAAAAAAAAAAAAAATATTTAGCTATGGGTAGTGAAACAATGGAGCAGCAGTTGGCTCTAGAGTCTTCCCCTTAGGGAGCAGACAGGACAGTCTGCCAGCCATGGTGCACTGAGATCCAGCAGATTCCCATCAAAACCACCCCAACTCTTATTTTGTATTGAGGTAAGAATTCACAAGCAAACTCCTTTTTCTGGCTGTGGTGATCCTGGATTCAGCTTTGTACTTGACCCAAGTCTGAGTCTGTTTCAGAGTCTTGCAGTGCTTCACAAAATGTCCAAGGATTGTCCTCAGGTTAGACCTGAGGGGACAGGAGTGACTGATTTATCTGGCCCATCCCACCTTTTTCTCTGAGGGAGATATCTGCAAACCCTGTTTGTCAGATTTGATTGAAATTCCATGTAAGAGATACACTTGTGGTGTAAAGGAAATTTCCTTTTCCCTAGTTGCCTTTAAAATTTGTTATTTGTGCCAGGAGCTCTGCTATTTGAGTCACCTGATCTTCTTCCACCAGCTGGGTGAGCACATAGCAACTTGTATCATCAGCTTCCGAGGGCGAATGATCATGAAAAACAAATTTAAAGTTGCTTTTTGTGAGCATGCAAGATAGAAATAACCATATGAATGTTTGCTAAAAACAAGTGTAAAAGCACCACAAAAACAGTCCAGGCAAATCCATTTAGTCTGTTTTTTTTCTCTCCCCTCCATTTTATTTGGATAGCTAAGAATTTTTCAACTTTATACAAATTAGAAAGTAGAAATAGCATTTTTTCTTTTTAAAGTAGTTGTTGATATCAAATGCCTGTGAAACACAGCAAGCCCTTCTCTGAACTCTGAATTGCTTGTGCATTTATTTGGATACCAGGAACTCATGGATTTTAAATTTCAAGAACAGCAGTTATGAGGAATATTCAGCATGATCTTATTATTGTAACAAAGCTGCTAAAATACATGCATGAAACATAATCAAAGGGGGTTCTATGTATGTGTTTATTTCATTTTCACCTGCTTCACACAGGATCAGAGCAGACTTTGCAAAGAGATGCCTTCTGCGTTCATTTTTTTAGCGTGCTCGGGAATTTTGGGATTGTTTTTCTGTGGTTAACTGCATGATTAATCCAATGTTTATTAAGATAGGCTGAAATGCTTGTATCATCTGGTTTTGGCTTCCCTTTCAGAACACCTTTAAAGTTTCTGACTGTGTAAAATGTAGATACTCCAGAGGCGTCTGGTTTAGCAGTCCAACTGGCTTCTGAAACACTGAATTCTCCCTTCTTCTTATTTTTAATTAAGATAATAAATTGGTCTTAAATTATCCCTGAAATCAGACCAGTGTTGATTACAATGGGTTTCATGCTGTGACAGCTCAAGATGATGTTATTTTTATTCCTTTTCAACGAGATCTTAATCTCTCCCTGCGTGTAAACAAATTGTCACAGTAACCTTGTTCTTTAATCTCCCAGCTGAAGACCTTTAAAGCATTGGGAGATAACAGATCTAACTGAGATTTCATCAGCTTTCAGGCTTTTACAGATATGCCTCATGCCTCTCCCACTGCTGCAGTCTTTAAATGTTGAAGGAGAGAAGTGCACATTACACTCAAAAGCTTTCCTTAAACGTTTGAAAATAGTATCCGCCTAGCAACACGCGATCCAGGGCTCCAATCCACCGCCAAAATTGGGATGCAGGCACAGCCAGCCAAATTGCTACCTGTTGTACCAGTGCAGAGCTTTCCCGCTGCCTGCCCTGTGTGGCTCTGGCTCACACCAGCCAACCTCGCTGGAAAGGTCAGTGCATTTTCATGCTCAGAGGAACACTGCATGTCAGGAAGGAACACTGGCTTGCATTTCTTAATCTCCTCCTAGCAAAGGAAAGCAATTTCAAGGGGCAGTTGGTAAAAAGAGGAGTGAATAGACCAGAGGTAACTCGCTCATTTTTTTTTTTTTTCCCCTCCCTCCACCTGCTTTGCAAATATGAACTAATTTATCTTCTAAAGCAACAGATACATAATTATACCCAGTCAGCTCTTAAAAATGGGGTAAAAGAGGCAACAGGCAGCAAAGTTATTTGCCTAAGGCAAAGCCTGACTTGCAGGCAGTGAGCAATTGCCACCCTGGGGAATCCAAATCTTCAGCCTTGCTGCTCTCCCCTGGGTGCTCTGGAGCAGACTCCCAGGTTTAGCCAACCTTGACAACTGGTTTTCTGCTAACTCCCCAAAACTCTTCCTTCCCCTGGCCCATGGCTGGGATAATGCCATCAACTCCACATGTGAATACTCCTTTAAAAAATGATGTCAACAATCTGTATTTCAGTGCATTCAGATGAGCATTTTTCATGTTTGAGGGCATGTAAGCATCATTATTCATAGTGGTAGGACTGGGAATACTCAATAGCATCCATAAACCTGGTGTGCATTTCCTTACAGGTGAACATTATTTGTGAGTAGACATATGGGTACATTTTCCAAACACTATACAGGAGCCACTGCACACACACAAAAAAATCTGTTCCTGTTAAAATAGCTTTTGCCCAGGCATCTATTGATGTTTGGAAAATGTGCTCCATTTATTTACTGGCATGCCAGTTATTTGTCTATATAACAATGTTTTCTGTCAAGTCAGAAAATTTACTGTTCCTGTAGTTTAAATTCTTTCATTGAAAATTCAGCCAAAACTACTCTGACAGAAAGGCTTCTCTGCAAAAAACAGAGATATCTGCATCAGGTTTGCAATAATGTTGTCCCAGATTTACTACTGACTTTCATTTGTTTTAATATGTTTCCACATCAAATTTAAAAGCACTTCATATATTTCAGAGGATTTTAAAGTTCTAACAGATATGTGTTAGCAACATATAAGTATTTATTTATAAGTATGCAAATATATATATAGATACATAAATGGATTTATAATGTAAATTAGGTTTTATTTATTAACAGTGCCATCAACTGAGAACTATTTATTTACTTCTGAATGTTTGGCTTCCTGAGAAATCTGAGTAAATAAGCAACATTCTGAAGGAAAAGAGACAAAATTCAGGTAAAGAATCTTAAGTTGATGAGGCATATTAGACCCAAAAATTCCTCATCAAGAATAACAAAGTGAGTCAACAGTAACAGCGAAAAATAATCAAGTTTCTCCATATAAAATTATTCTGCAAATGTCTCTCAAGTTTATCAAAGTAGTGATCAAGAGAAGAAAGAACCACAGAAAATTTAATCTGAGCATACAAAAAGTTGCTTTCAATAAATAATAAGCACCTAGTTTTTGTTTGGAGATTTTTTTTTTATTCTGAAATTCCTTTATTTTTATCAGCTTCTGCAATTGAAAATGTAGGTAAATTGATATAATTACCTCAAGAATGCTTCCATGGAATCACTTACATGTAGTTCTCTAAAAATATTTTAAGTAAATAGAAAATATTTCCTTATTTATTTATTAGGAAGCTGATAAAGTGACCACATGTGAAATGGATTTTGGGCATACTTGCTAATGAAGTCTGAAAGTAACATGAGGAGGGAAATCATTACTCTCTATTTTTATATTTCACAATTTCAGTAGGTTAAAAAAAAATAAAAGTGAAATCTGCAACCTTTGCCACAGCTGGAAGAGATGTGATTGCTCTAGAGGGACACTGTCCCTGTGACTGTGACCTCCGAGCATGTGCCAGACTCGAGTTTGACCCTCCCTGTTATCTCCACCCTCTCCAGTGAGGAAAGGAGGGACAGCCAAAAGCAAAACCTGCTCCTTGGGAAGCCAGGGCAGGAGTCTGGCCTTTGGCAGCTCCAAGAGAAGACTATCAATGGGACTATTGTCCATTGCAGCACAGCAAACTACACCTCCCTCAGCTGCTTCACTCTGGATAATTCCCACCTGTCCTAGGCACATGGAACAGTACTTGGGATGCTGGTGTCATCTCCTGAGTTTACCTCATCACTTCTGGCCTGACAACATCCACAGGTTGCAGTGCAAGGTAACAAAAATACAGTTTTCCCCTCTCTGAAAGTATCTCCCATCCTTTCTCCTTTTAAACTTTCCAGAGAGAAGACCACCCTGGTAAAACATCACTAAAAATGGATAGGGGTTTTAAGAGCTAAAGGGAAGGATTTAAAAGTAAATACCAGTGAGAGTCTCTGTTTCAGTTTCTGCAGCTGCAGTTCAAGTCTATATACTCAGTACCAACTATTTCTCATCCTAGCACAGGCTAACAAAATACCACAGCCTGAACTAAGCACAACTTGTCTTGCAACTTCTGTAAGAGTGAAGATCAATTTTCTCCCTGAGCAACAGACTAATTCATCAGCAGAGACTAAGACGTGGCAAGAACAAATAGCAGAGAGCAGAGAAGAGAAACAGAGAGGAGGGAAGAGAAGATACTGGAGGGAAAATGAAGACAAAGTAATTTGCTAACTAATGTGACTCCATGGAGCCCCCAGTTCTGTGTCCCCTGGAAGGGAGGAGGCTACACCTGTGTGCAGCCCCACGTTGCTATTTGCATAGCAGAGGTAGAGTAAGTGCCTACCAGAGACTGGCAGCAGTGCCAGGAATTGGGATCTGTCATTCACTAAACCCTTGGCATTGCTTTGCCTCCCTCATATAAACACATTCTTCTCTCTCATCAGTGTATTTTGAGCCCTCTGAAATGAGGAGAGCTGGATATCTCCATCCACCATGCTGAACTGACTTTCCCCGTGGTGCTGCCAACACAATTTTAAAGCAGATAGTGTAGATGATTGCTTAAGTGAATTTACACATGATGGCAAATAACTATGCTTAATAAAACTGAGAGAGCCTTAATGATTTCATTTTGGTGATTTAATTTATAAAAGAAAAGCTTAATCATTTAATAGCATCATTAAGAAAACACCACAGGAAGTTTAGAAATAAAGAATCATCCATATCTCCTGAGAAATGAGTTTTCTTCTAACATTCCACTCATGACAAAATAAAACGGAAAGCTTACAGCTTCCTAAATAATTGCACTTGAAATATAAGCAATCCCTAAAGAATCCATTCAGCCTCATCTTCTGCAGCACAGAAGAATTGCATTTCTGTTCACCATAGTGTGAAAGAGGCTTCACAAGTAAAAGGCACCATCGGTGATGGGATCGTTGTATTTTTTTTTTTCTTAAAGACTGCCTTGTGAACAAAATGCAAATGTCAGAGCGATTAAAATTAAGTGTTTGTTTCAAAAACAGTAGTTTAAAATGAAACCATATCCTGCCACCCCATTTGACAATGGAAGCATCCCTTACCAGCCCGTGCACACTGTGTGTGTCTGTGCAGACTTGTGCACACACAAGTGTTCCCAAGTTCCACGTGGAAATCTCCAAGGACTGGATTAACCAAGAGTTTGCATTGGGGTAATGGAAAATATGACCTCATTAGCACCAAGTTTGTCATTTGCTCCATAATACAAAAGTAAATTACAATGTATTAATGCAGTTAGTGTTGTTTTTAATGTGCGCTGGGATACAATAAAAGTTTTTATTGGGGAAGTGTGATGGCATGTTTTCACTATGGCATTAGCACTGGTCTTCTGATAGGGCAGCCAGTCATATTACCCAGTGGAACACTCCTATAATGATGTAGTAAAATTTGACTCTGATATAGTAAAATCTGTTTATGGTAAAGCTGCTTTTTCACACAATTGGGCTGGGGCAGGGAGCAGAGAGGATGGAGCTAAAACAAGTATTTTGTAATTGTATTTCCATAGAAAATGCTCAAACCTAAGCAAGCTGATATTCCTAGGCTTCAGACCTGTCCAATGGAATTACCACGCCATAGTCTCTATTTTCCTTTGCCTAGCTCCTCCTCTTCTTCAATTCATCCATAGGATTGTGATCCAGCAGCTGCCATAAATTAGTGCCCACATCTTGATGAAGGAGCCTAAACAGAAGCATTGAAATTTAACACACTTTTAATAGGCTTGTCGTGGAGTTTTGCATGTACAACCTGGCCCATGTAAAACAACCTCAGGCACATTTGTGGCTTCAGAGCAGGAAGGTGATGGTGGGGAGCAAGGGTGGGGTGGGATCCTGCCCCTGCTGAGTACAGAGCCTGCTTGTGTGTGCAACCTGCAGCCTCCTGCCCCTGCCCCTTTATTGTGTTACCAAGAGCAGGTTTGTGCTACTAATGAAGGTTTGCAGGTGCTACCTTTGAGCCGTGGTTTTGTCTTTCATTCCTAACTGGGCAAAGAGAGTTTCATGCATTTAAACTCATTTTCTTTAGGTTTAGGCCCTGGCTACCAATGGCCAGCTTGTTGTCATGCCCCAATCAGACTGCAAAATAACACCAGTGAAGATTGTCAATCCAGCTGATCATTCCAACAAACCATGGTCCACAACTTCTTGATTTCCAGACTCTTGGTTCTCAGCTCGTTTCCAAACTGGGTTTCTGTAAGTTCAGTACAGGCTGAGCCCAGGCTAAGGAGCCACGCTGCACCATGGCTGATGGGTGGTGTGCCCTCAGAGCCCTAGAAAACAAGGATCACTGATGATGGGGCATAGCAGCAGTTGCTGTCCAGAGTGGAAAATATCATGAGGATAAAAAGGGGCTCGTTGCAACAGCAGCAGTCACTGTTCCCATCCTTCCCTGAAAAAACAGCAAGAGATTCAAGCCAGCAGCCCAGTTCCCATTCATTGCATCTCTGCTCCTGCTCCTTTCCCTTACCCTCTACAGCATCCAACATCATATTGGTGGGGAAACTAGCCTGGATTTTGCTTTTGTTTCTGAGGTGTCTTGAACTGTGTTGAATATTTGGAAGGATAGATGAAAATAAGAGCTGGAAAGGAATATTTGCTAGGAAAAAGCTGTGAGAGGCATTCATTAAAATAAAAACAAAAGGATATCCATAAAGTCATGAATAAGGCTTTGTAATGAATGGACCCAACTAGCCTGTGCCTGTGGCTCTCTCACTAGACTAGTGACAGTAGTTGGAAGTTATTTATTTGTTTGTAATATACTTTTCCACTGAAACACTTTAGTAATAAAGAGACATGAGGGGAGACACATTAGAAAGTGTGCCATACATCAAAATGAAAAGTACCACATAAGCTACATGATAAACGTAGGATAAAATGTACTTTGTTTTCCACAAGACAAAGCAATAAGGAAAATGCTGTGTCTGGAGTAATTCTGAGCTTGGAACTTCTGCTGGTTATTTATTTTTATTAAGCAAATACACAACCCTGTAAATGTACCTGGTGCTAACTAAACAAGAACAGCACACAGTCCCAGGTCTGAGAAGTTCACAGCCCATAATGGAGAAGACACAACAAAAGCCAACAATTCAGGGAAGCACTGAGATATTTTCGGTGAAAACAAGCAGAATTTATAAAAGAAGAAAATAATAGGGCTCTTGAAACTCCACATAATCATTAACAGGTATAAACATATCTCCTCTCCTTTCCATTTATTGATTTATTCCCTGGTGGCACATTGTCTAAATCCTGCACGGCGAGTCCCGAGGCAAGGACAGCCTTTGTGTTATTTGTACAGTGCTTAGCACCGCTGGGCCCCCATCTTCCAGGGGTCCTTTCTATTTCTTCTTCCAGCATACTTAATATAATGAGCAGATCTGAAGACGAGAGGGAGGGAAGAAAAGCATCTGCAAGACAAGAGTCAACAGAATCTGTGAGTGACACAAGGGGATTCTGATTGTGAAGTAAGAGAGGAGGAGCAGAGAGTTAAAGCTGGGGCAGAGACACTGGTTACCTGCTTTTCTTACTTATTTACTTTAGAGCTCTTGCCATTTTACTTGAAAATGCACAAGGAGACAAGGAAAAAAAAAGTTATTTTGACTTACAAAAGCGTGGAAAGGTCATTAGGAAGACTTGAGAACCAATAAAGCTCTTTAAATCCTTCCTACTTGTCATGCATAGAGCAAAGCTTACAGGAAAGCTGCAGCTAAGAAAATTACAAATGGTAATGCTATTATTTGGCATATAGTTGCCAAAGGCATTCAATATAAAGATTTTACAGAGGTGTCAACTGATATATAGCAAACACACAAACAGTCTCCAGCTCTGTAACATATGCAAGGAGAGCTGAGACTAAATATTAAGCATATGAATTATATATTCTTGCAATGCGAGGCTGAGAAAATGCTTGCTGTGCACCATAGTTAAAATGAGCAATAAATACCAGGGTTAATGCTGGCAATGTCTTGTTGGGGAAGGTTTCTCTGAGCCCCCCTCTCCCAAGTTTGGGTTTGAAACCATTTTCTGCTGTGTTGGATAATGAAGTGATTAGACTGCTCCTTTCCGAGACTGTTACATATTTAAAACAGGTTCCACCGCTGCCTCATTTTAAACATCAGAACCTGTTTTGGGCGCCAGAAATGTGAAACATGAACATCAATAGCTTTCTCCTGCCAAGATAAGAGCTTGCTGCAGAGGCCAAACATATGTCTCTCCTTCTTTCCCTGAGGAGGTTTCTGGATAAGGAAGAGGTGTGCCGGTACCTGAGCTGCTTAAAATGACTCAGACACATATGGGCCTTTTGTAAACTTCCCTTTGCTCTTTCTCTGTGGGGCAGCAAGAGATTTCAGTCCCAAAGTTGTTGCCATCTGGGTTTGAAAGGCTGGGTCTGTCCCAGAGCTGCCTCCCCAGCACAAGTGGCTTTGACTGCCAGGGTCTGACCCCCTTGGTCGGTGCCAGCCCTTATGGAGGCAGCAGTGTGGGCTGCTTTGCTTCCTTGGGAAGGGTCATCCCAGGGTTTCCACACTGAAAGGAGCAGCAGGACCGTCATGATAAAACACTCTGTGCTTCACTGGTACCTGCCTTGGCACCAGCAAAACTCAGGTGAGGGAGCAAACGTGAAGTGCAGCTGTGTGCCAGACAAAAGCTCTGACAGAGGGCCAGGAAAGTCAGGATCTTGCTCTGCTCAGCAGTGGAGGCAAGCCCTTGGCACTCCGAGGTGCTGGAAGTGCTGCAGTGCCTGATGCAGGCACAGCGCGGGCGGGACAAGGCGCAGCTTTGTACTCAGCAGCCTTGCCCAAAAGGCAAATTAGTTCTTGCAGCTCAGGTTTAATGAACAAAAAGTGCTCGTAGTAACCAGACTCTTGCCTTCCTCAAACAAGGTGGGGTAGTGTCAGGGCAAACCCAGCTGGGGACCTGGAGAATGATTTTCCTTGTGTTTTGCTCTGCTTGACCGACTCTGTTCAGGCAAATGTAGATGTGAGCTGCCCTGGCTGCCTTCCCTGCTGTCTCTGCAGAGAGGAGAGACACCTGAGACAGCCTCTCTGCCGGTGGACCGGGATGTGTGCCCTCCCACAGTGACTGCCACTGTGTTTTCCTCCTCTGGGGCTCAGAAAGCATCAATTTCATGTCGTGCCCTCACAGGACAAGAGTGACACAACTTAGCAGCTCCCCACCCCAGGCTGCTGGCTCCCAGCCCTGGGACACTATCTAGGGACAGAATTGCAGCCCTCAACGAGTGTTTCCCAGCCAAGTCAGCAGCTGAGATTCCTCCTGATCCCTGCCAGCTTACCACAGTGTGTGGGGAGCTCTGCCCTTCCCAGAGCCATCTCTGCATTCCGGGCACTTGCTCACACCTTGAAAGCGCAGCCCAAAAAAAAACCACAAGAAAATATGTCAGGCAAACCCAGAGCTCTGTCTGAGCGTAAAAAGTGCCAGTATTTAATTTTTACTTCTTCCAACACATGTCAGCAAAATCAGCACTTCATCAGGCCACCCTTACTGTGGGGACTCGTGGGGACTCACACCTGGGCTGAGGGATGGTGGACACAAAGCCGCAGGGCAACTTCAGCTTCTCCGTTTCTTTAATATTTAAAAAGCCTTAAGCGTGGTCTGGCCATGTGTGTACAGCAAATCCTTCCCCAGGCACTAAAATACAGCCTCCTTTAAAGTGGAAACAGCAGTAAAAGGTTGTAGACCTGGAGAGACACAGCAAATGGCCCCCAAAATACAGGGAGTTTTGGACAGGGAAAATGATGGCTGCTTCATGGGATTTTGGCTCTGGTGAAGAGCCAGGGCTCCTAAATCTTCAGAGTCAGCACCATCCAATTTTTAAGCAGTTAGGCAGTGACAAATAAATGCACCATTTAACTGCCTCTTATTGAAATTAATAGAAATGAATCATCCTGGCATTTTTGAAAAATCTTTCTGAAGCAGTTAGGTGCCTAAAAATCTTTAGCAGCATAGACCTAAGCAACTTTTCAAGTACTAGTTAGATTCTGCTTCCTAATGTGTCTCATAGCACTAAATCACACAGAATAAATGGGGTTTTTAATGAATGTGAGAGGATGGGGCTTCAGCTGCCAAATTCCTCTTAGCCTTGAGCAAAGAGTGGCAGTAGCTGTGAAGCTGGCCCTCCCTCAGCCAGCTGAAAGTCGGGCAAAAATGTTGCATCCTAATTCTCCCAGCCTGCTGGTAGCACATGCATCAGTTTTATTGCAGTGCTGCTTTTGCTGCTCTTATTTCATGAGGCTTCCTGATGCTTTTTTCTTTTTTTTCCTGGGATCCTGAGTATGCAACAGCCCAAGCTGCCTCTGAGGAAGGTGGCACTGATGTCTGACATCCTCCAGCACAGCAACACAGTGCAAACCACAGCCTGGCCCCTAAACCCTGCCAAACAAGGTCCTTCTTCACACAGGCCTCCTCACATTCATCCCTTATAAGCTCCTGATGGACTTGAAATAGCCAAAAAATAAATCCAAGCTGCTGCAAACAGACTCTGGAGGGAGATGGAGAAGGGCTGCTGGAGTGAGAAAGAGCAGCCAAATTGCTGCTGTGGTCATAAGTTTGTTCTCAGTCAAAGGCTTTAGTCCACTGGAGTTGCTGTGAGAAGAGAAGTGAAGGGAAGGCATTTGGGAATGCTTTGCATCCTTTTGTGTTTGATTTTGGATGGTTTGGGAGGCACAGCACATTCAGATCCCAATGTCATTGTTTAAGGGGTTGCTTGTTTTCATTCCTCTCCTCCCTCCACTGAAAATTAAATTTGGCACACAGAGACCAGTCACTGATGACTCTTCAGGGATAGATTTTTATTACATTTAGAAGACATTCAAAATAGTTTTTGACATTATTTTATTCTAGGAATTATAACTGAGACCCCAAGGGATGGAGACATGCAAAGCCCACAGTAAAGCAGTGGGAGATGCTGATTGCCCAAGGCTTCTTTGAAATCCCAGATTATGTTATGGATATAGTCACAGAATTGAAAGTGATCCCTTTGCCACAATTTAACCAGTTTCTGCCTGCCAGATGGGGCATGGGAACCACGGTCATGGTCTCAGCAAATGTGTCAACTCCTAAGATGTGGAGCTTCAAGAACATGCAGGGTTTGCTGTGGCTCAGTCCCTGGGAGGTTGCTGGTGGAGCAGAGCCATTCCCAGCCCTCTCAGCCATGTGCCTGTCTCTCATGGAAAGGACATTTCTCCCACCAGATTTCAAGGATGTGCTGGTGTCTGCTGTGGCTCCTGGCTGTGCAGCTCACCATGCTGAGAGCAGGAGCAGCAGGGTAAATGAACAAACCAGTGGGTGAAGGGCAGAAGGCAGTAATAGTACTGGGTAGCAAGAATACCAGGTATAAAACCCATTTTCTACAACTGCTGGATGCTCAGACTTGTAATTCTCTACTAGATTTGAAGAAGAACAACTCCACTATGGACATACAAATGTATTGCAGGATTGCTCCTCCAAACTCACTCCAGTTTTGTTTTGGAGAGCAAAATCTTTGACTCTATTCGCTCATGATTGCAACTTTGACTGTACCAAAAAAAAAAATATCCACATGTAAAAAATTGTTTAAAACTGAAAACATGAAGTTTTATTTTTCAGAAACTTGTGTTACCTAATCTAACATTTGGAAAATCTAAACCAAACTCTCCATATTTTTGGAACAGAAACTTCAGCTGGCTACTTGAATTAAACTGGCCAGCTACATCTTTTCCACAGATCTGTATTCACTTAATAATAGTAGTGCTTTGAAGTTAGCCAATTCCTTTCCTCTAACAGTCTCACAGTGTTTTTGAAATGGATCTAGATGTTATTATTCCCATGTATTGGCTCAGAATAAACCGTGAAATAAATGATTTGCTGAGGGTTACAGAGTAAGCTAGTGGCAGAGCTTTAGTTTTCCATGTCCCAGTCTGTTCTTGTAGGCCAATGAGATCCAGTTTGAGGGTCCTAAAATGCCAGATATTCCCCTAAAGGGGCATCTTAATGCTATTCACACTTCCTTGGTAGCATGAATACTATGGAATTGAACTGGAGGAATCCCCATCTGATAGGGCCACATGGCAGATGTGTGTCCCACATCATGTGAGCTGGTAACTGCTGTGAGACTCAGGGGAAAAAAAAAAAGAAACAAATGTAGGTATTGACCTGATCATCACAAAACCTGGCCAACAACTCGCTCCCTGCCCAAAACAAAACGTCAGGCAGAAATGAGGGCTGCAGAGAGCAGGGTCTGAGCGGGATAAATTGTTGTGGTGGGCTGGGAGCAACAGATATGGCACTTCTGTTTTTACTAATACACCTGCCATCATTCACTGTGTTCATTATCACAACGCTTCTTGTATTTTTATTCATCAGTGAGAGCAAAATGACCGAGCTTCTTGACGCCTTTGTCTGCGAAACACCTTTGTCTGCTGTTTTTGTATCACCTTTGCCACGGCAGCTATAACAAATCACCTTGTTAATGTTACAGTGCTTGTTCTGGTGGCCCAGGGTGATCCCGTGCAGGCTGGTGGGCGATGTGCACATAACTGCAATCCGCCGCGCTTTCGTGCAATTAGCATGCGGCAGAATTGTTCTCTGCTGCTCACAGACGTACAAAAAGATTAAATAAAACCCATTTAATGTCATGAGTTGTCCTGTTAGGAGTTAATGAGGTCTGGTAGGTTGCCAAAGTCCAGCACACAGAGAGCTCAGGCAGGCCAGGAGGGAGAAAAGGAGGAGTTGCTGGGTTCAGCCAGATAGACCTTGAAGTGCAACAGCTGTGCCTTGTCTTTGAGGAGAGGATCAAGTAGAGAATATGAGATAGGCAAACGTTGGCTTAAACTTTCTTCTCTCTTTGATTGTCCTTGGACATCTGCCTCATCTCCTGTCAAGAATGTTTGGCAGCTGTGAGCCCAGAATAACAGCTCCGCTCAGCCAGGGCGCTATCGCCGGCGTCTAATACTTTAAGCCAACTACTCTGTGCTGTGTGCCCTGCCCGATCCTGAACTATGCTAATGCCTTGAGCTAACTGGGCTTTCTAACAGCCCGGGAAACACATAGAAGTGGGCCCTGCGGTTTATTTTCCTCACGTGCTAATTGGCTTTAATTGTTGGCCAATTGGATTTCAAGTTTAGAAAAGGGTGCCCCAGACAAAAGGAGAAGTGTTAACTTAAGACCGTGGGAGAGACGGGCCACTCTGTTCAGTTTCTCATGTAGCAGACTTTATGCAGATGCATAAGTCTCAGGGCAATGGCTGTCCTAGAAAGATTTCTCAAGCATAACCAATGTGGTTTCCTATAAAATATATGAATGTCATTAATGTTCAGCCATTTCCTGGAGTGCAAATTCCCTCCTTTCCCACCAAAGTGCTTGTGCTCATTTTCAGTCTAGAGGGGTAGGTAAGAGCAATACCAGATTCGTTTTGGTATTTAAACTGGTTTACATAGTGGTTTCAGAAGTGTTTCTGCAAAATCCAGCCTTCATTTGTGTCCACAGTCATGGCAGAAGAGAAGGAAGATGGGGTTCCACCCTCATGTATGTCAACACTTGTCCAACAGAAAAAACCCACTCTGAAAAAGTGGTCACTCAGGTTCTGCACCCATGTCTCCTCTGATCATCATATCACATCATAAGATTCAATCTCTGGTGACACCAGTTTTATGACCACTGCATTTCCATTCTTTCAAAAGAGTTCATGGGAGGAGAATTAGGCCATGTAAATACAGCTGTGAGATCAACCAACCTAAGTTATTTCTGTGTCATCTTTAATGTACATGTCCTGCCAACATCCCTGGTAGGTAGGGTTGTGCTATTATCCATCTTTTCCTGAAGGCACAGAGGGGCAAGTCCTCAGAGGTAGCTGGGATCATAAATATCTATGAAAATATGTGCTAGAGAGTCTAAAGGCCAGCTTTGCAAAACTAAATTAGTAGGATTTGGGCACTTAACCTGCCTAAGCACTTATAAGAACTTGCTGAAGAACTACTGAAAACCTGATCAGAAGTGATTTGCCTAGGTCACATCAGCTGGTTTTTGAAGAGGAGGAATCGGTGTCCTAAAATCCTGATAGGAATTTAGTGCCATTAGGACCTGACCAAGCTCCTGAGCAAAACATCAAACAAATCTTCATCATTATTACTGCATAAAACATCTAGAAACAGGAACAGACTATGGCATTGTGATTCTGCTGATCAGAACTAAAGTTTTCTGCCATCCTTTTTTTTTCTGGTTTTCTGAAGTGAATCCCATATACAAAGTTCAGCTCAAACCATTTTCATTTGCCCATCCAGAAGAAGGCAAAATGATGCTGTTAAACAGAGACAGCAACTTGTTTTCAAAGTTATGCAACATCCATTACAAGATGCCGATAAATCAGACTTCAAACTTTCTTTATGACATGATTTTTCAAATTGTTAGAGACCATTTTGTAGTAGAGACCCAGATTTTTTTCTTAATTTCCTTTTCATTAACTTCTCATTAATGAATACTACCTAGGCAGCATAAAAATATGTTTGGTGTTTGGCTCTAAGAAGTTACTGGAGAATCCTTGCCAGGGAGGGATTTTAACAGAGTATGGGATTATTGGAGATGATCTTGGTAGAATAACATATGATATTCCAATTTACAAGTAGTCTTTGAAGGGCTGTAGCTAATGGCACCACATTTGTCAGACTGCCTAATTTAGATCTGTAAATTGAGGTTAATGCACATGCATAACCAGAATTAAGAAAAGCAACTCTTCTGTGGAAGATCCATGTATTTTTGTTCAAGCTACACTTGCCTAAGGATAGAAAATAAAGGTATTCAGGCACATGCTCATTCTATGCAAAACTTATTAAAGTTTTCTCTGTCCTTTGAATTCTAGGGTCGTCAATATGCCTCCTCTGTGCCTGAATCCTGGAAGTCCAGGACTGCCTTTATTGGAGCAAATACAAGATTGTTCTTGAGAATCCTTAGGTCTCAGTCTCTGGTGTTGTGGTTCAGTGTTCTGTAAAGTTCAGTAAACTTGTTTCTCACTCAGGTGCATTTTACTCACTCACTCCAGATGGGATCAGAGCTGACTATGCCAGACCCACACACAAAAATCTTCCTGTGGTAGTTCCAGCTGGGATGAGAAATAGACATGGTATAAATCTTCTGACTCATTGTCCTAACAGAAGCAGATGTAATTTGGATAACTTCAGACAGTGGGCTGCTTTATCCAAATCAAACTTGAGCTATGAACATCTTGAGCCCTTCCCTTGTAAAAAAGGTTTTCTACAACAGAAATAAAAAGGGGATTTTGGTTCCATCCTATCTCCTTACTCTATGTAAACTGCTGTAACAAAAGCGAAAACAGAAGAGCTATGCAGGGGAGTGACAAATTCACCAAATTCCTCTTCGTTAAAACTAATGCCTAGTAATAATATCATGCTCTTCTCCATGAAACACGATATTCTCTCCTGGTTTACAAAGCACCAGGGGGGAACATCCTTGGAAAAACTTCCAGCCACGGTGAATCTGACTTGAAGCATCTGTCTTTAGAGGCCAGACCAAGGATCAGTCTCCTTGGGAGTTCAGAGACACCATGGGATTAGCACGAAGGGGCTCCCCTGGCTTCTTCACAGCCCCACTGAGGCAGCACTTTGCCCGACTAAAATAGCTGCTCCAAGAGCATCTCAGCATCCAGAACATGAGGAGAGAGTGGTTGATATCAACCCTGGAGATGGGACTATAACATGCTTCGCCTGGTCTACTTTATTTTCACTTGGGATCGTCCCAGTTTCACTCCCTTAGTGTTTTATGCTGCAAGGCTTCCTACGGCCATGCCTGAGGAAAGCTGGGCACTAGACACCTTCTGCAGGCAGTCATCACATGGCTGGGGTTGGTCACAGGCTGACACCGGTCTCTGCTGCCCAGGCTCTGGAGTGTGCAGCCTGCCAGGCTCAGCAGCTCCAGGCAAGCTGCGAGTGGATGCGAGTGGCAGATGCTAGCAGGCACCAGAGAGCTGCATGGCCAGCCTCGCCTCCCCCTGACAAACTGCACCTTCCCTCAAACACTGCAGGGGAGCTGATCTCCCAAAGGCAGCGCTGGCCGCCCCTCCTCGCCCGGGCACTGTCCTTCCAGGTGGATTATTTTCCACTCAAACCCTGATGCCTGCAACGGCGAGCTTGAAAGTGTCCTGCTATCTGCTTCTCACTCTTCACAAGACAAGACAAGACCACCCAGAGATTCGCCTGGAGAAATATTACACCGGCCTGTGTGCCTGAAATTGGCCCGGGGAGCATATCGACACCAGCTCCCCAGCTTAGGGAGCACAAGGGGATTAATAACTCGGACAGTGTGCGGGGTAAAACCAACCTCAGAAACAACTCCCCATCCAAACCCCATCAGAATTTTAATCTTTACAGACTTTTAGCTCCGTAGCCCAATAAATCCTTTCCATAGTGACTCATTGTTACCCTGATCTTCCTTATAAAACACACGGTGCAAACAGTGTAACATTTTCCTTTCTTATTGCTCTCCTTTGTAAAACCATCTCTCCTTGTATCTCGCTGCCATTTGCCTGTTAGTCATGGGCTTCACTCCTGAATGAGCCACTTAAGAAATGTTACACTGATGTCAAATTGATACATGTCTTGCGAATACTTTATACTTGTCTTTATTTAATGTGAAAGGACATTGCTCAGTACTGATCAAAAACTGGGGCCGAAGTTTCAGCCGAAATGCAATTTTTCCATTAAAAAACAACCTTTAACAAAAATTAGAATATAAGACCAACCAAGGCCATAAATATTTCATGTTTCAGATTTTTCTTTTCTTTTGACCCTCTTGAAAAAATTTAAATTCCTCATAGACAACATTATTTACATTTCTTAAGGACCCCTCAAAACACATTTTCAAAATAACTCTGTTGCCAGGTCTTGAAAGCTGCAACTGCAAATCATTAGCTTTTGCCTGTGAACTCCAGCCTGGCAAAGCGTTTTCCCAGATATTTCAAATCTGGGAGTCGGGAGTGACCAGATTTTACACCAGTTCTGAGCAGGCACGGTGGCAACACCAGTGAGGAAGGACAAAAAGAATATTGTTCTGTGAACCAGTTATCTATCTCAGGCTGCTCCCTTCCCTTCCACAGGACAGCAACAGCAATAGCACAGAGGACTTCACGAAGCCCCTTTCCCCAAGTTGCCTTTTCAGGATCAATGTGCCATTTATGGTGAGGTCACAGAAAGTGAATCTTAAATTCATTCAGGTTTCTAATGTTTTAATGGAGTGAGAACATGAGGACATCATTACAGACCCCCAGGAGCAATGCAGGGAGGACACTGAGGTCCTTTTTGGAGCAAGGTGTGCAGCCCTGAGCACATGGCCAGCCTTACCAACCATCGTGTCACTCCCCACAAGCTTAAAGCAGTCAGCTTAGATTTCAAAATTCAGCCTTCAACACATAACAGAGCCCTTGACCACCCTCCTATGGAAAACAAAATCCTGCTTATTTTGGCAGATGTTCGTTTTTCCCTTTCAAGCTCGCCATTCTCTCTTCTTTCTGGCTTTTTAGGGTCTTTTCCTGCAGTACAACGTTATTGTGGGTTTAGCCTGAGACGTGAGTCAATCCTCTCCTTTAAAGCAAACTGATTTCTTCACTTCTTTCCCTGTGATATCTATTTTGGAGGCTTTCAGCTCCCTGGTGGGCCAGTGGGACATCCTGCAGCCTCTTTATGGCTGGTGGTCTGCAGGAGGGAATGGGATTACATCTCTCAGCAGCCAATGGAGCTGCCTGTAGGTTCAATAAACAGGCTTAAAAAAAAAAAAAAAAAAAAAAAAAAACACACACACACACACAGCATGTCCTTCTTACTCTGTTTTGCGTGGTGTGACTGAACCTGCAGAGCCAGTGGGAGCGAGTTCTATGGTGATAACAGCAACCATTGACTTTCCCTTCCCTGATTTCACCTCTTTCATTATGTTGGAGAGCTTTGTTCCAGACTAGGAGATTATGCAACGGGCTGAGGAGGAGATGTGACTTCAGTGAGATATAGCACACAAAAAAGTGTGACAAATTGCAATGACAGGGGCTCCGATGGTAGCTTGTGATGGAGTGAAATTAAATCCCTAACCCAACAATGCAGCATTATGCTATGTTCTATAGGCACCCTTGTTGAGGGTAGATTGAGAGAAAAAGAGATGGGCAAAAAGAAAGATGCACACATACTTTCCCCATCCATGTTCCCAGCTAGCCCTTTCCTCCAGTGTTAGCTTGGGGGTAAACACAAAAAAAAAGCCCTTAATGCTTGGGCCCAGATGTAAGAGATGTGAGACCCGGGGAGAAGTGGAACGGATCGAAGGGATGCCCGGCGAACCCCCGCAGCCCGCGGGGCCATCCCTGCTCCATCCCGGGAGAAGGGCTGGGACAGCCTGTCTCCATACCTCCACACAGCATCCCCAGTAATTTGCCCTCCTTCCTAATTAAAGTGCTCCCCGAGGGGCGCTGGAGGAGGATGTGTGTACACCTTTGTGCTCAGCTGCTCCAAACTTCCTAGGGCAATACCGCAGGGTGATCCTGATGGCTTTTTTCATGCTAAATAACTGACCTAGACGCCCTTGCTGCCCCATTCATCTCTTCTACATAAACAAACTATTCATTCCCTAAGGAATAGGTGCATCTGTTCGCTCAGGCCCAGCTCCTGAGGGAAGCCAACAAGAGACTTGAAACTATTTGAGGAAGAAGGGAGCACAACACGCTGTTAGAGTATCTCTGCTGTCCCGGGGCCATCCAGGTGTTAAATCACTCAGTGGCCTCTGAAGGGTCCGGAGCCAAACACTGAAACAAAAGGCAAAGATGGGGAAGGAGAGTGCCAGATATCACAGCTCACACTCGTTGAGTTTCTCTCTTGCTTGCTGAGGTTTTCGGGAGCTGTGCGTTGACGAGACAGAAAATGAAGTTGACTGTAGGAGGCTTGGAGCACTCAACACCGCTGCAAACTTTATGAGCTGGTCAGCATTACTAATGTTCTCAGAGTAACACTCTAGTGGGACTCCTGAGCTTCGTTTTCATTGCAAAGAAACAATAGTTTTAGCTGTGAAATGTTTTACATTCAACTTCCACCTCTCCCCCCTCCCCGCCCCGCCTTCAGTGGAGTTGCCATGAGCCCAGACTTTAAAAACATTTCAGACTTAAAAGGTTAAGATTTAAGTGCTGCTGATTTTATCTGGGCTTTTAACTAACATAGGCAGGTGGATTAGAGATATGTGTACAATCTCCACTCTAGACACTTGGGTAAATATGCACAAGTGCTGAGTGAGCCAAGGAAGGAATCTGATGTTATTGTCTATTAATTTGAAAGCAGAGATTAAAGAAAGTGCAGAAATCAGTAGTGTAAATATCAAAAAGGATTTCCATTTATATGTAAGAACATTACTCTAGCAGTCTGGCTATTTCAAATAACATGAAAGCTTTCTTTTTTTTGAGGAAAAAGAATTGTGAATTTGTTTAAATTTACATATTTTCCTCTCTCTTTGTTTGCAGGAATGGTCACCATGCTTGCAGCTAGGAAGCAGTTTGCTCAACAGGGCTGGGTTTTGTTCAGGGCCTGCATTTGGCTGGAGGACCTAAAACCAGCAAAAATACTTCACAAAGTTATATAACAGGCAGCTAGACTGAGATTTCCTCCTCCTTGCCTTCCTTTTACACAGTAATATTTCTGACTATTTTTTCCTTGTTCATTTTCACTGAAAATCAGCTTGAAAGCAGCTTCTAATTTTCTACAAATGTTTTGTTTTTCTGAAAGATCCATGGAAACTCAGCAGAAATGAAAACATGCAGGTGATGGGGCATTCCAAACCATTTTGGCTGTGGCTATTGACCAAGTCAGTGATGTGACTGCTTATCCAGCTCCTATGGATCACTTCTGCCTCTCCTTAGATGCCTACAACCAATTTTTTAATTAATTGTGATGATAAACAGTAAACATCCTCCAAAAAAATGAAGTGTTTATGCTTTCTCCTGGAAGGGAGTAAAGAAAAAATTGTATCTGCTCTGTTAATATAGCCTATGATTTTAACACTGGAAGCAACAATATTTTTTCTAGAATTGGAATTAAGTTGTGTCTGTATGAGATTGGTGCTCTTTAAAAGCCTACTTGAGGCTAAAATATCAAGAAATTCTCTACTTTTATGAAAGCTTTACAAATTCCTGGAGGTCATCTGAATACTCAAAAATAATGCATAATGTGACCCCATGAATCAAATAGGCCAAGCTCAGCACTTTTTATTAGCAGAAATATTCATGAATCTTTTATCCTCCTCCTTAGTCCACCAGCTCTTATTTTCACCCTGTTCTCTCCTTAATGCAACATTTCATAGGAATGCCAAGAAAAAGGAACCCAGCTTCAGGTTTAATTGCTAATATTTCTAAATTTAGTCAGCATAAAATCCATCTGAGGCACCAAAGATTTTCCTTGTAATCTGCAGAACCTGAGTTTGAATCTAGCCCAAGAGAGCACCACAGCAAATAAATACCATCTGATCTCTACAGAAATCTGACAAGAGTTCAACTGTTTTCCACCTTGCTACGAGTATATCAGAGCTGATTTCCCAATGCAATGCTGTAAGGGAAAAAGTCAATTAAAATGCAACTGTCCCAATTTCAGTGAAAGTTACTGATCAGCAGGAATCTCTATACATGTGGTTATTTTTTTCTTTTCTTTTGAATTAAGCAGGCCAATATATTGTTTGATATTATGTTCTTATGCTGGCTTGCTTTCTGACTCATGTAACCCTGGACAAGCAGCAGTGACTGTGAGCCAAATGACCCCAGTTTTCCACACAATAATATGGGAATTGCTGGACTCAGCTCATTCCTTCCATCTTTCTCACCTGCTTCTGTGACCATTAGAGATACCACAGTGAAACTGTGCAATATTTGGCTGAAGGGACATGGCTGGGGCTGCCAGTTTTGTTATATACCAGCACTTTCCCTATCAGTGTAGCCTAAATGGAATTAGACTAGACAGAAAGGAACCAATTCTGGATGCTGGAAACCATCCAGATTTGGTTATCATTTCATTCTTTACTTTGGTCCATGTAAGTGTCTTATGGAAGATTTCAAGTTTTAGCAACCAAAGGAAAAGGGAAACCTTTCCAGCTCTCTTTCTCTAGTATCACAGGTCTGACTGTAGGTTATCAGCCTCATCAACTTGTCCTAACTCTTTCTAGCATCATGGAAACATAGACATTATCTGATTGAAGACTGGATTTGCACATTTTTTATGCTGCTGCTATTAGCTTTAAATAGAAAGCTTTCAAAATTTCAGTGAGAAAGCCTCAGATCCAACAATGACTTCGTTTGGAGTGGCTTTTGCTCAAGGTTACAAATTTTTGTTTGTCAGATCATTTTGCAACTTACATTTGGAAAAATTTAACATGGAGAAAACCTCTAGATTCCATTCAGTTCTGATATTAAATGTCCATAAGCCACAGAGGAATCTCCTCACTGAAGCACTTAAAGTATCAGTGCTTCTTAATCCAGTAAGATTAACTATCATGTATAAATAAATAGGAATTGTTTTTAATTCATTTCCCATTTCCAGACGTAGGATGATTAGGCCTGCAAATTAGTTTGCTCCAATACTGAATATTGAGACTGCATCAATAATTACTGAACAAAAAGCAGAGCCCTGGGGTTTGGGCTCCCCTGAACAGTTTGGATCAGGAGTTCACTCACATTATGTTACAGATAACAGCTCTGCACAACATTTGGCTCAGGTTCAATTGCTCTGAGTCTAAGGCCAGGACAGACCTTCAGTTCATCTCCTTCGACTCTCTTTCTAGCCCACACAATTATATTTCACTCACATATTTCTGCACTGAGCCTGGTGACATTAATTAAATGGGAACATTTCAGAAATCAAGAGACAGAACTGTTGCCTGCTCTAGGCAGAGAGCAGGAGGGAGAGGCCAGCCCAGCCCTTGCTGTGGCAAAGAGCTGATAAAGGTGAGCACGCCTGGGATTTGTCTCCTGGAGCTTTACATGTCTATAAGGTAGATGTCTACATCTGATCTCATCATGCTCACACCACACTGCAGTCAGAGGAAAGAGCATTTCTAGAGCTCAGCTCATCTGCTCTGCCTGTGTCAGGGTGAGACTCAGAGCTCCCTTTCCACTGAAGGATGACCCCCTCAGGTGGGACAGCTGTGTCCAGCTGTGTCCAGCTGTGTGAGAGCCATGCAAGGACACCCTCAGCTCCTGGTCACACCACAAGCCCTGCAAAACAGAGCAGCTCCCAGGCCATTAAAGATCTGTTGGTTTAACCAAGCCAAGTTTCAAATTATCGTTCCCTCTGGATGCAGGAGAGCAATAAAGGTTGGGATTTCTAGTTTGGGTTTGCAGCTACTACAAAAGAGAGCTGTCTGTCATGCAACATTATCTTCAAGGTTAAGATGGGGCTGACTGTATTCTCTTGCTTTATGGAAGTGAGAATTGGTATTATTGTCCTTTCACTCTCATGAGAGACACTTAATTTGAAAAGAGGCCTTGAATTTTGTTAAACATTATCAGTTCCTATTTTATTCTAGATTGATATGTAGATTAGGCAATGCCTGACACTCAAAATTAAATATGAATAACACAAAATAAGAATAAATTAAAAGACTGCAAGATGTCCTGGCTACACTAGCTTTTGTCATAATATTCCTAGTAATAAATGACTAGAGGTGCTGGTTAGGAGAATTCAGTTTGATCCCTATGGAAACGTGCTGCAGAGAAAAATAAACTATAGAAAATGTGAATTTAGGAATTAAAAGTCCTACAAACCATTGTCCTGTGCTCATCTAGCCAAGATTAGAAAACACCCACTACAGCAGTGCAGTCTTTTCCAACATTTCATCTCGGCCATCATGTGTTTCAACTCTCTCCTGAAAGAATAGCCTCTAGGAAGAGGCTGAGTACAAAATTCACAGCACATAAATTAGCCTCTTTCTCCAGCTAGTGGGTTATTGAGAGGAGATTGGAATTGCTTTGTTACTCAAATGTATTTGACATACTCCTTTGCCATTTTTTTAAACTCTCTTGGCTACCCAATGTTTTGCCCTGAGTAGTTGTGATCCCTGTTTAAAGGTGAATTGCTTTCCTTAAATCTAATAAATGAGCAACTTGGCTTGTGTGAGCAAATGTAGCAGTTTTCAGAAGAACTTGCATCCACACTGGTGATATTGCCATTTGAGAGCCAGAGCATGAGCAATCACACAAAATTAATGGAAAATTGGAACAAAAGAGGGGCAGGCAGGGTGAAAACGAATTCTTCAGAAAATCTGAATGTCTGTGGATTACTTAAGCTTAACTCTACACCTTCACATACCCACAAGACATCCTGTAGCCCACAGGAGAGTTTCAACACGTTGCACATTCAGCATGCAAGACACATTAAGAAACTCGATATTAGGTTTCCCACTGATTTCTGAGTGACTGGATGTGCAGTTGACTGTCTGCCTTTTTCCCTTTTCCCAGCACGCCTGGATACCTAGTTTTGCTGTCATCAGTCCAAACACATGCTCTATTTTCCCCTCTTTCTAAGCAAAATCCTCTCCCCCTCTCCATACATTACTCTTTCCTGTCTCTTGTTTCTCCAAAGCGGTGGTGCCTGCCAGGAATCAGAGAGATTCAGTGTGTGTATAGAGCAACCTGGGAAAGGGGCACTTAGGACAGAATTGCCTGTTTTGGGCCAAAAACATGAGGTTTTCAAACTCTGTGTTAGTCCCACGAAAAACCAGGAATTAGGAGGATCAGCAGAAAGCATCTTGCATGTGTCAGTGTCTGTGTGTGTGTGCACGCTCTAACCTGGCGTTATACTGGTGATTAAATGGTCCTTAAATCAAAGCTGATAGAAAAATAAGGCAACTATTCCAAAACCAAGGGGGTTAAAAAACACTCCACATGCACCTGCTGGAGACGCTGTGCTGCTGGCTCTACATTTCAACTCTAACCTGTATTTGATATGGTGTTGTTGCAGCTGTGGGTTGGGGTGGTTTATTTAAGTGGCTCCAAATGCTTGTCAGTGTGGCAACCAGCTGAATACATAAAACAGGCTCTCCAAACCCTTTATGGCCCAGGGTCAGAGTAAATGGAATAATAAAATCCAAATGCTTTTGTCTCATTTTCCATCACCCAAGCCTTCCGCATAAATCTACAGCTTTGCAATGACCTTCGCATTCAGTGTCGGGGATGAGGCCGCAGGTCTGAGATACATTTGGTCTTCATCTTAGATCTTTAAAAGCTTTTTCCAATTAATTTTAACTGACTTCCATAAGGATCAAGTACAGTTTCCTCCTCCCAGCCCCCTCATTCCACATCCCACCCCCTTTTTCTCCTACCTGGCATCTTCAACCAGTCAGTTGGGGGAACACTAGAGGACAAGACTATTGGTAATATTAAATGTGGTAGCACCAACAGCAAAGACATTTACAAAATGAGTGATTTAGCAAATAGGAAGTGAGAGATTTCTTTAAAGAGTTTTAATTTGATGTCTTCCTTACTGCAGGGTGTCTGGTTTTCTTTATTTCTCCAGTGCCACATTATCCCTGTTCAGATGTCATCGTGGGGACCCACGTGTTTGCTAAGTGTAGGTCACTATGAAACTAATGGATACATGTTTGGGTTTACTTAATCAAAAATCACCTTGTCTGGAACTGCTGAGGGCTACTCCTTGCACCCTGCCCATCTGATCTAAATTAGATGTAAAGTCACTTCTAGGTGTTTCAATTATACTGAAGAGCAATTCAAACCTCTGTCAAAAGAAATCCTCAGGACACCTCTGAACATTCTCACTCTAAGAACCCCCAGATTCCTCTCTCCAAATTCCCACAGCCAGCTAATAAACTGGTGCCTAAAAAAGTGCTCATTCCTAGTTTTGCACTCAGTAAAGCTGGGCCAGACTTTGAGAGCTGTAGTGGGCGTTAGGGGACACATTCACAGCAGAGTTTCCACATTTATTGTGGCTCTGTTGACTTCTGTACAGCTGAGCAGGTCTAGAGGATTGGAAGGCTCTGCCCATACTGTGCAGATGTGGTCCATAAAACCAACAGTCAGGTACCTCACTACTGGGGGCTTGGGCTCAATTAACTTTAGAAAAAACAAAGAAACAAAAACATCCATAAGACAAGTAGTTTCCCACGGCCTGCCTAAAGGAAAACAACTAAATGGTATCTCCAAGGCAAATCCCTATTTCTTGAGTTTGCCATCCAAAATTTTAAACATTTTAAGAATTGGTGAAGTTCCAATCTTGTTGGCACAGCACTGGAAGTCCTGTCTCCCTAATCAAACTAAGAACTTCTACCTGATCCTTTATGAGATTTATCCATCAGTAATACAAACTTCTCTTTCAGCTATGACAGGAACATCAGCAAAGACTTAAAACACAAGGCTTAAGAAGTAGTAAAATCCTCCAGCCTTCACTACATGATGATGTATATTGAGAACTGATTGAGTTATAAATAGCAAAGTGAAGCAGCAACCACTGAAGTCCATGTAGTTGTTTTCCTGTGTTCTGCTGACAAAATACAACTTTTTAATTGGAATCAGCTTCCTCAGTTTTTTCTTGCTCAGTGAAACTCTTCATCTAAGCAACAAATAGGCCAGTAGCTAACAGAAGTAGAACCACTTGGTTTCCTGTGGCATGGAAGGATGTCCTTGGAAACTGTGACATCCAAGAAGCTGGATATCCCAGCTGAAGCTTTGCCTGTGAGCAGAGCATTGCAGTGGTTCTCTGATGTGAATTCTCTGATAGATCAGTTCTGACCACAAATTGGGGTTGTTCCCTCAATGGGTGCATTATCAGAGCCTCACATCTCTGTTTTTATCAAATTTGAAGGATTTTAAAAGTTTTTGCTTTTAAACCTGTCTGAAATTTCCTGACAGAATTACCAAGAATGGACAGGCAGAATATCAGAAATGCTCATCCAGCCATGTAGGAAATGGGAGATCAGGTAAAAGTCACTCCTGTAGGAAACCAGGCTAAGCATGAAAGTTGTACTGTCCCTTTTTTTTTTTTTCCTCCTCCAAAAATGAGAAGAAATCATACACCTGACCCTGGAAGTTAGATAAGGAAGGTCAGGATCATTCCTTCCTGGAGACTATGGGATTAAATGCATGTTACTAAGGGTTCATTTCTGTCCCCTGAAAACAGGATCTTTGTGTTAATTAATATGAATGTATGAATTAGAGACCCTAATCTCTATCTTATCTTTCCATCTCAACTCCTGTAAATTGAGACCACAAATGCCCAGCTTTATATTTGCTATCCACGAAAACTATTTGTAGCCCAATCAAAAAAGTTGTGAATAGATTAAAATTATTTTTAAAAGATATTAAAAAAAAAAAAATCCAAACCATAACAGGGAAGAAATAAATACAGAGCAAGTGTTTAGCCACTTAATTAATTTACATGTCCTCTAGCATGGCACAGGGCATTAGCACCCCCCAGCAGGGTGCCAGGGTGCGTGGCTGGGAGCTGGGCAGGCAGCAAGACATACTGTGAATTTTCTCCCCGAGCAACAAGATTACAGAAACAACTGCAAATAACTTTGTGCTGATCCCCAGCGATGCATCCAGCAGCCCCTAATCTTCCAAATGTCTGCCTGTGTGATGGTATGAAAACTATGGCATTCCTGCAGCCCTCACCTATGGAGACACATCTGGGCTTTTCTATTGATTCTTTATTTATGGCTTTCTGTTTGAAAAGCGAGTTAAATGAAGATCACTAATACAGCCCTGAGAATTCAAGAAGATGCTGAAACACTGTCAGAACGTGCAAGCAAAAGACACACTGCACATATTTCCACCTGGATTTTTTTAAAGTGCCTTTTGGGCATGCACATTCATAAGAAAAGAAAACTGAGGCATGAGGTGAAACAATAAGACTATTCCTTGTAGCAGGGGCAGAAATTGAACTCCAAATCTCTTTCCTCTGTCCTCCACACCAGCTCCAGGAGTCTCCATGCCTTGGTTTCACATGTGAAACTCTAAAAGCTTTAATTGAGAGGCTGCATTTCCCCTGGAGTGGAATCAAATGAAACAAGCTAGACACTCAAGTAGGCTTACTGGTTTAATTTAAAAGCGAGGGGGACTGGTAGCAGGGAGCTCCCGGTCAGGGGTCATTTGTTGTGGAATATACTTCTCACCTTTGTGTTCCTCAGCGCTGGGCTCTGGCAAACTTAATGACATTTGGCATCTCCACCTGCTCCATCAGTTTATCCTCAAATTAGCTTGGCCTAAAGTGGCTTGAGAGCTTATTTGGGGCTTGAGATTTATTATTTTTAGGGTTTTTTTAAAAGAAATCTTTAGCTTTTAATGTAGGATTTGTAGTAATAGTAGTAGCAGTAGGAGGAAGAAGACCCCACAAGTATAAGGGGGGAAAAACAAATGTAATGGATGATGTAGTTTGCCTGGAGGAATGACGTTAATTTGGACCACTTGGCTTTACCTTGGCATCTGCTTTGTGATTATACAAAAATAGGAATTTCACAGGATCTTGATCCAGGACATGAAGCTGACTTCATTCCTGTTTAAGTCTCAGGATTTCAGACCAAACATCTGTTTGAAACTTGAGATGAAATTCACATGATTTAGACACAAAGCCATGAGTCAATTAGATGTCCAGCATGCGTGGTCAATATCCTTGGCTCGGGTCCTCTGAAAAATTAGCACATAAGTAACTTTATACACAGAAGAAGGCCCAGTACATTCAATGGGATTAGTCTGGGTTATTCAGCTTTTTCTCAGGGCGGGGTTCTCAGTTGGAACCAAACCTCAAACCACACCAAGCTCATAGAGTTCTTGTACAGATATTTTGCATGTCTGAAACCAGAATAATTTTCTCTCCAAGGCTCTGACATCACCATTCAGCTGCAGGGATACTCCTAATGGACATTTTGGACTCCTTCAGAAGCAAAGGTGGGCTGAGAGGCCACATATCCCAACCAGCAGTATTTTGTTTGCACCCCACATAACCCCTTAATAAAATCCCCAATAAGGGACACCCAAAGCATGTCTCTGTCAAAGTTGAATCTTTTCCAAAATTAATGTTGTTTCCCCCAAAAGCCTTTAAAGATTGTCAATACATGTAATATATGGCTTTTTCCATGGCATGGAAGGCTTTTCACAGAGTGATTTCTTCCCCTTTGCCCCTTCTGATATCAGGAAAAGCAGTCCCATTTGGTTTCCAGAGGGTGACCTGATCATCTCCATGAGCTATGGGGATGCTGGGAGAGGAGCACCACCCTCTTAAATTACAAATTCTTGTCAGACTCAGTGGGTGAGAGACCCACGTGCCCTCATCTGGTCACAGAGCACAGCACACTGGCACATTAGCTTCTGAAGCTGCCTTTTCAGTGCTGACCTTTATATTAATGCTAATAGGGTTTGGAGAAATAAAATGTAAATTTGTCTCTAAATGGATTAGTCTAGGCTGGGGGTGGGAGAGAAGGGTGCAGGAGGGGGGGTATTGCTTGGAGCATTCGCACTAAAATTAAAACATTTATGTTCCAACACTTAATTTTATTAGTGGCACATTGAAGTTGCCTGAATGCATAATAACATCTCTCAGGTCCACTCTGCTCTGGTTCAGACTCCAAGTGTGTGTTCTGACACACAGTGCCTCCCCAGTTAAACACTGTATTCACCTCACCACAGCCTTTTCCTCTCCCAGTTTTCATCAGGGATGTTTGTCCATTGTAGCATCCCAAATTCACCAGGGATGGAAATAAACAGTCTTCAGCTCTACTCTGGAACTATAAAACTACAATCTGGGCTCAAAATAAACCCTGTTCTTTTATTTTTATGTACCTGCACTACAACGTGGGTGCCATCTTCACATCAGCAGTGTGTTTACACAGGAATTGGGCAATAAGGGTAATTGGTGCTTAGCAGTGCTTTGTGTAAGAGATCTTCAGAAAGGTAAGCAGCAATGTTTGCACCTCCTCCATAGGGAAACTGAGCCATAATTGGCAAAGATTGGTTGCAATGTCCGTGAAGGAAGAGTGAAGAGAGCAATATTAACCCAACAAAGCAGTTTAGCATTTGTTAAACCATTAAAGCACCTCCTTGCTCTTCTTGAACCCCAAGAGCTGACTCTCCACAAGCAAACTTGGGAGGGTTGGGAGCTTATTTAGATATTGGTGATAAATCCCTCTTCAGCAGGAAAAGTCTGGGGCTCTCTCACATTGTGCAATTTGTTTTCTTCTTTTTTACAAAATAATTATCAGTGGGAACTATACAGTTTCATCCAAATCAAAACATTTCCATAGGAATAGATCAGCTGTGGCAAAAAAAAAACTTGGTGAGAAGTTGTTATGATATCTCATTTCAGCAACATCAAAACATTTCTGTAAATTTCTCTTGAATGTTTATATTAAAATATGAATTTTCATGTCCTGTGTTTACATATTTTCATTAAATTGGCATCTAACTGGTTCTTAATGTTTTAATATCGTGCACATTTTTCAGAGCACCTTTTTTTTTTTTGTCTTGGAAAAGATAAAAATTTCAGCTATTCATTCTGACAGGGACCCAGGTTTTCCAAAATGTCAGCATTTCTTTGGAATAGAACCTCTGGGTCGTAGCCAGGTCTAAGTCCTTCTTATTGTAAATGAGGCCATATTCATTAGACATCCAGCCATGGCAAACTTATCTTGCAGGAACATATATCTCCAGCATCATGGCTGGGCCAAGGCAGGGATTGTAGCTGGCACATGGGGCTGACAGAGATTCATTCCTAATGAAACTCTTCTAACATAAAAGTGATTAAGCCAGCAGCGTGCCAGAAAAATGACTCTAAAATCTATTGTTTTCAGGGAAGATCTGATCTCTGGAGCTGTATCTAAAGCCACTCGTAGGATTCTATATGCTGGCAGAATCCTATAGAATGACATGAAGCCTTTCTCTTTGTACAAAGTCCTGTAGGATTTTTCCATAACTAGGTAACCCCCAGGTTAAATTAATCAAGTGGTTCAGCACAGAGAAAGGATGGGGGAGTGGAGGAGGAAGGAGAGCAGCAGTAATTTGGGCTCCTGGTGGCTGCCTGAGCTGAGGCTGGTAGCTGTGCCTTAGATACAGCTCAAAACATGATGCAGATGTGGAGCACCGAGGTACTGCATATACACACAGGGTCCTGTAAGGTGAAAAGAGTGGGGGAAAGAACAGATCATTCAGTAGTTGAAAAGTATCTGATTGCCTAATGTAAACTGTGATTAGTGGCTCGGTGCCTGGACAGTGAGCACTGCGCGGGCCCCCAAATCCAGTCCCCAAATCAGCGTGTGTGCTGCCAATCTGTCAGGCAGCCCAGCTGTAACACTTTCTGGCATTGCAATGTCTTCAGCTGGTTTGTGTCAGAGCCGGCCAGCGCGGGGGGAGCTTTTCCAGAAGTTGGCTGAGGAGTGTCTGTCTGCCTGGATCAAGGGTGTTGCCAGTTTGACATCGCAGCGAGCGGCCGCCACATCTGGCTGCAGAGCCTGGAGGAAAAGGGAAAGGTGGGGGCAGGATCCAGGGCTGGGAGAAACCCCAGCAACAGCAAAGGCTGTGGGTCTGAAAACACAGGACTTCTGGAGAAAGTTGAGACCACTGCATGGAGAAAGGTTTTGAAGTGCTCAGAGCACAGCCTAAAATTCACAAGTGGCATTAAACTCCCGAATCAAATTGGGTCTCAAAGCCCTAAGCATGCAGACCTCTTGTTGAGCCTTTTCCTCCCTGTTACAAATTGATATTTTATTAGCTCAAAGCCAGATGCTTCCCCTTAAAACAGATTAATCTCCAGTTCATCATATCACCAGAGACTGAGCGAGGCGAGGGGCAGCAACTGTGCCAAACACGTGTGAAGTGAACAAGACCCCCAGGTACTGTGGGAGGAGATAGCAAGAGAGTAGATAAATAGATAAATTTTTTTTTCCTTTTTTTTTTTTTAATAAAGCACTAGTATGTTTTATGTGATACCTTCAATTTTCTTCAGTGCAGATGAGGTTGACCAAAAATCCATTCAGCAGCCCTGGCAGGTACACAGAGGTGGTTATTGCTGCACAAACCACAGCAATCCCAAAGGATAAAGCTGTTCCCATGCAAAGGGCAAGGCAAGGATGCAATGGGCCACAGCAGAGAAGAGCCTGGAAAAGGATTCTTTAAGAGGATCTTGAATCAAGGGTTAATTGTTTCCAAATGACCACTGTGTGGGAGACTATTATGGGATGGGACCCATTCAGGATTGGTTTAAAGCTGCTGGTTAGGTACCTTAAAAGAGGGCTAAGCAGCAGCAGCTGTTTTACATTTAAAGTGACTGAAGTGAGTAGTGAATTACTGTGGGAGACAAATGAGTCCATGACATGATTGGACCTGGGACGGCTCTCCCAAGTGGCCACTTGTTTCATGAGAACTCCCACCCCCAGGCTCTGCATTTGAGTATCAAAGGCACAAATAGCACCAATTAATTCAGATTAGCCCAAGAGAGAGCAAGCAGCCAGGTTAGCTGCCTCTTTATGGATGCAAGAACTCCTGTTGCTGTTATCTCTCCCATCTTTGGGGTGCCCCTCTCCACCCTAGGTTCTTGTCTTATTATTCCAGATTGTTTCTTGAGGAACTCATGGGGAGCAGGGGCATTAAATGAGAAGCCAGCAAGGCAAGAGGAGCTGTCTTGGTGTAAACTATCCCCTAGAAATAGGAGTTACTAACAAGGCAGTGTACTGGGGGCCCAGTGTTTCTGTCCAGGAGTTCAGAGCCCTGGTGCAGCTCACTTCAGTTTATCCCAATAAGCACACAGTCAGGTTCAACTTTTCTTAGGGGTAAGAACACAGAAAACATAAGATAGATCAGAATTAGGAGTCTACAGCTGAACTATGTTTTACCAGTCAGTTTTCAGGCCAAAATCTAATTTCTAACAGCTTTGCCAGGTATGATGGACTAACCACCAACAGTTTTCTCCTTTTTTTTTTTTTTTAATTATAATGCTATATCACTCGTAATTTCTGATACAAAAACCTTTACTCTCACTGCTAAATGCAGCTGCAAAGTTCTCAGAGCCATCTGAGCCCCCTGTCTGGGATTCAACATTAGTTGGTGACTTCCTGGCTTGCCTCAGCCTTCCCAGAACCGAGAGGAAGAAACAGCCCTGCCTGCTATTTACCAACCTGCATTAGTCAAAATACTGCATTTTAAAGCCCCTTAAGTTGTTATACATCATCATATAAGTCATCACAAAATAGTGAGTGTGGATTCCTAAGAATTATGTTGACATGGAAATTGTCAGCAGAAGTGCTGGAAATTTACATCTCCTCATATATCTGTACTCGTATCCTCCACAGAAATTAACATATTATAACACTAATATTTCAAGGTAATGTTTTCTCATGAGGATGCCATATTTTATCAGTTAATATCATCTGTGTAAAAACTATTCAATTACAGTATCAAGCAACGTGTGATTAATACTAATATCACTAATGTAATGGCAACTTTCTAAGGTGTCATCATAGCTGCTCAGGCAGCTGGAAATGGAAGGAGGAGGAAAAAAAAATCAGTCTTTTTAATTAAAAAAAGAAAAGTTCGATATCCATGAAAATGAATGGCCAGTGATATCTGGAGTGTTGATCTACTATGACTAGAGAGTGGAATTTGGGCCACAGATCTTAGTTGGACAAGAATTACACTCCACAATCCTCATGCTGATGTGATCAGCCTTGAGTTTCATTCCTTGTATCCCTATATTATTAACTGTAAGCATGGAAGGAACTCAAGTCTTTTATCCAAGAAGCAAGAAAATTACTCCTGAAATGTATATATTTTATTATTATTTTTTAAAATTATCATTATTATTTCAGAGGTGCTGTTGAAAAGTCCTTGGATGCCCATTTCTCTCTGCTTTTACCTACATACAGAAGAGTAAACTGCAGGAATGAGGGACCTGGGGCAGAAAACTCTATTAGTACAAGGATTATCAAGGTGTGAGGAAACCTGAGCTGGAACCTGCCTTTCCTAGGAAACACAATTTTTTTTTTTTTTTTTTTATGATGTAGCAATAACCCTGCTTTGTCCCTCTGGATCCTGAGTCCTGTGAAGGACAGGATTCTCAAGAGGAAGAATCTTAGAGGAGCTCCCAAAAGGCACAGAAATGAAGAAAGAGGCAGGATATCATCAACTGTTCACAAAGCTAAAGCTTCCAAAATTGAGAATGCCTGTAACACACCATTGCAGATAGAATAGCTCCCCTTCTTCCTTAACCTGCAGATTTGTTGCCAAAGCTGAGTAGTTCTGTAATGAATAATTTATTCCAAATCATTTCCCTCTTCAGGAATTGTCAGAAGGGGATCATGAATTTTTTTTTTTTCATGTATATATTGTACATACCACTGACACTGTCCCAGGGAGTCATAGGGGAGCTGTAGGACTTGTATCTCACATGAGCCAAGTTTTCCAAGCTTTCTCCCAGTCTTTTGCCCAAGGGTGAATTCCAGGCTATTCACACAGACATGCCTTATCATCCTGTGAATCCTTTTGGGTCTGTAGCTCATCCACATGCATATTCACAATTTCAAATTCAAGCTGTCTTGACAAGATGCTTAGGTCACATGGGCCATATCTGTTCCCAAATTGGAAATGGGTGATTTGGAATCAGCTTCCCAAACCCGCCCCCACATCCAAAATCCTCTTCCCACAGAAAAATCTCTGTCACACTCCTGAAGCTCACTTTTCCTGCCATGTTCCTCTTCATGTACATCTAAGAGAGGATTCATGGGAAGTGTTGAAAAACCTGGCCCAAGTGAATTTTGAATGTGATTTGAATGTTAGGATAGTACAAAACCCAGTTTTGGCAGCATTCCCCTAATTTATTTCACCAATTTAGGCAGATTTTACAAAGGCAGCTAAGCAAAAAAATGAAAAGGGGACTCTAACAATTCTGAATCGTAAACACATTTTGAGCAGATTGTGCAAAGCAATTCAACTAAAATTAGATTATGAAAAGTACACTAAGTAAAACTGTATTATGGAAATGTTATGAAATTAATTAATCTAAGAAGCAGCATTGCCACCAGCATGTGCTGGCCCTGTAAACTCCTGAGTGCATTTGTTCCACTCTCAGCCTTCATTCCAGCTGAAGTTAACACGAGTCAGAGGCATGACATTTCTAGGTCTGTGACCCCAGTGAATATTGTGACCCATTACAGTTTTCCATTTGATCCTTAATTTGAGCCTGGTCAGTGACACTTGCATCCACAAAGAATTGCTCTGGTGACCACAGGGTGACAGCTAGTAACAACCAATACAGCATTTCTTTAATGGGTTTATTTACCAGTGTGGGCTGTTACTCAGCTAAACCAATAAATAATATATTTTCAATTAATAGACAACTCTTAGAAGGATTTGTACAATATGTAGAGCTAAATGAAGAAACACAGTATAATTATATGGTAATTTGTTAAAATGATCATTAATACTTCTGATGTTAATTATCTAATGGCAGAAAATTACTGAGGGTAAAAGTAATTTGCCCTTTGTAATTGCTTATTAGGTTGTAGGATAATCATTTTGTTTTCTTTGCATAGCACTATTTATTGCCTTTTTCTTCTGACAGTAGCTGAAGTGTATATGAGGTCAGAAGTTATTGGATACTTTTCCAAAGAAACAAGAGCTCATTTTTGGTTGAAGGTCAACAGAGGACATCAACCATGGTTGCTACGTACAGTCCTCACTATTTAAAAAAAATAAAAATTTGGAAAGAAACCAATACAAAGGGAAAATTATACTTTTGTTGTAGCATATCTGCACATAAATATATAAAATAAACATTTATGTGTGGTTACTACAGATAGCAAGGGATCAGAAGTAGTGCACTTGTGCTCCTGGTTCTGGCAGAGATTTGTTGTATGACTTTGGGTGAGATACATGATATTACCAGCAGCTCATCACAGCTGTGTACGTGACTTCCAAAAAAAGAGCTTCTGTGCCAAAATTATTATGGATTTCACTTCTGTTCATTTTTCCCACCTTAAGGGTGAGTAAATGATTCCTTGAATGCAGGGGCTCTGATTCACCTCTTCCCTCATGTTAATCAGAAATAGATTTTAAAGGCTTTTTTTTTTTTTTTCTGAGAAACATGTTCCTAGAATATGTGTTAAACTCTGAATAACTCATTAGGACCACAGAAAGAAAAAGTCAGAAACTTTTGTTTTAAAGTTCTTGAAACATTTTTTTTTGTTTGTTTCGGAAGGATATTTTTAGTACAAAGTCAAACTTACATTTTAAAAGTTTAAAATAATAATAACTTTCAAGTAAATTAAATATTTCATGTAATGTATGGGGTTTTTTCCAGATTCAATTTGGGTCAGAAAACTGAAACTTGTTTTCTATTTCTTTTCCTTCTATTTTTCAGAAAACAAACAGGAAAAGAAAAAAAAAAAAAAAAAAAAAAAAAAAAAAAAAAAAAAAAAAAGAAAAGGAAAAAATCAGTTAGTTTGCTCTTTTGCATATATTGAGTATTCCTTAAAAAGCATTGACATTTGAAAATGCATCCCCAGATGGCTTCTCACAAACCACACAGAATCATAGGTGAAGAGGGCAGGGCAGAACCCAAAGCAGGGAGGGATCTGAAGCAGTGGGACCTGGGGGTAAAGGAAGCAAGTGGGGCAGGAATTAGAGGCAATGGGACTCTGGGAAAGAGGGGGCCCCAGAGTAAACTCCCCCTCACATAACTCACATATGCCTGTAAACCACACTGCTGAGGAATCACTGTTTTTATAAATAATCTGAGGGTGATACTTAGGAAAATATGGTATTCATCAAATTCTGCTCAGGAGCAATCCCACTGAAGTCCATGGGACTGCACAGGCAGGAGCCAGATGTGAGCAGTCAGAATCAGGCCCACTGCTCATGCACACAGCCTGCCAAGCATGCAGGGTTTTGATACCAGTTTGGGAAAGGATCCTCCACTCAAACCTGGAGTTCAAGCTGACTTAATAACGAGACCTGTGAATATGGAAGTTGTCATCAGTAAAGCTCAGTTAGCATGTTCCCAGGTGAAAACTGATGCCTTGTGAGGGCTAGGGGTGAATCTCTTCCAGCAAAGCATCACATGTTTGCCATCACGACAGCAGATTTTCTTGCAGAATGGTGCCCAAATGCAAGTGATTACATGGGGTGTAGTGAGAAGCACTAGGGCCATTCACACATAATCACAGAGTAGATGGAGCAGAGATGGGTGTCAGCCAGCCTCCGGATCCAAGCACATTTGGATGGGAGAGAAGTTCAGATCTTGATCCAAACTTTGTTGTTCAGACCTGCCTCTCGCTGTCAGGAGGTGGCTTCTGGCCAGCTCCATCTTCCTTGAGCGATCTCACTTCACCAAACAACAGGTGGGATGTCCATTTAACTTAACTGGCGGGAAAAAAATCCCCATCCTTTGGCGGATGCTATTTTTGGTGGTCTTTAATAGGCGTGCAAGGGGAATAGAAGATAATTAGCCCTTTTACTCCACTTCTCCCCATACACCTCAATTTTCCAGCCTGCTCCCTTTCTCCGTGGCGATTCCCCCACTCGCTGCTCAGGGGGATGTTGACAGTCTCCTTTTTGGATGCTCAGCCTTCTGGAAGGCTCTGCTCTCTGCAGGCAGAGCTGTCTGGCACACAGCCACTGACAGCGAGCTGGAGTTTGCTCTGAAGTCCCAATGCAATCATGCACTGTCTGCTGCCTGCTGCTCCACAGTGCTGCAGGAGCTTAAAAAAGACTCCTCCAGTCCTGTCAGAAACACAACAGGATTATTAAAGCAGCAGCTCTTCAGGTGTTCAGGAGGACTGTGGGAACCAGGGGCAAAAACTGATGGCCAAGAATTATCTGCCCCTAACTCCAAAATGCAGTGGAGTAGGAGGGATGTGGATGTTGCAGGAGAAACAGTGCCAAGTACTGCTGCATGAATGCTGTCACTATAACATTTGAGTGGATCCAGGTCCCTTGTATTTATTGCTATGGTGGCTTGGGACTGTCCAAGCTTAAAAATTATTCACTCCTAGCCTCTGTTTAGCTTCTCTCTTTCCCACAGTCCCAGGAAAATGTGGTAATCCTTGGAGAAATCCACATTAAATTAAAACAGCGTGCAAGAATCTGTTTTCCCAGTTCTAGCCTGTGAGATGGAAGCAATGGCAGCATCCATAAACAGCAACTTGAAAATCACCTGACACCTATGGCTCCCCAAGGGTTTTTGGTGAGGTACAGGTATATGTGAGAGCAGAGTTAATGTGTGACTTGTTAAAGGCAGAGTGAGGAGGACAAAGGTCTCTTGGCCATGTGCCTGTCCCACTCTCCCCCCCTGTTTCACTATAGCTCAAAACTTAATATTTTCTTGTTATTAAGCATTAACTTCTTAACATTAGCAGCCTCATTCCCTACTCAGTTCTGAATGCTCTGCACTATATTATATTCCTATACTAATTCTGTATTTTTTGAAATATCATCAATTCCAAGTGATTGTCTTTTTAACTAACCAGTTTGTGAACTCTAAGATTTTTTATGTGGAAGACAGCCAACCTCCATCTTTCCAGAAGTCAGGCCCTAAACTAAGAACCAAAACCACAACCCAGCCCTGAAATCTTTGGCTTACTCCAGCCCTAGGCATGTTGTTGCCTAGAAAAGGCTTAGTCACAGCAATTTCTAGATTGCTAAACTTCCCACTGTCTACTTTCTTGGCTAAGGCACCAGAATTCTCATGTTAACAACTTATGGAACACTTCTCTGTCTATACAGGAGCATCCTCTTTAAGGTGGTGACATAACCATACACTCAGCTGCTTTTTTTTTAGGGGGGTATGGAGAGGGCTCTTTTCACATCTGCTCTTCACAAATACTTTCTTCCAACCCTTGCAGCTTCCACAGCTCCCCCCACCCTGCAATGCCCTGCCTGACTCTGAGCATCCTATTAACCCAGCAGCTTGACTTAAAAAACAGCAAGTCAGCATTTTGCTTGCAAGATGTATTATTTTATTAATAAGAAATATAAACTCTTGCAAGCCTGCAGTAGGAAAGAGGGTAGAGAAAGCCAACAAAGTCGACAAGAAGCACTTTTCCCCCATCTCCAGACAAGCTTGCTAGGACACAAAGCAACATATCCTGCATTATCCAGCAGCCCTCTGAATGAATCCTTTCCTCACTGTGACAGAACCTAAACTGCTTTAGCCTCACTCTCCTCCTGACAGACCTTCTAATTATCTCAGCTGTTTACAGCACTCAGGCCCTCTGCTACCAATTTCTCCATTATTCTGACAGTCAACAAACTAGACCTATTAGAGCACAGCACAATTCTTGCCCAAGGCAGGAACTTTGTGAGACCACAAATCGTCTCGGTATTAAAAGTCGGTGCATAAGAACTGCCCTCAGCTCCAGCGCTAAATTGCTGGTTTGGAGACATTCATTGCTGTATATTGTATTTCCACTATATTCCACTTTAATAGACTTCGTGCTGAAGTGTGTAAGAAGAGTTTTAAAGCCTGAGGTGGCAAGTAGACCCTTTTTTTATTTTTTTTTTTTTTAACATTTTATATATTTTTCCATCTTTTTTGTTTGTCACCTTATATTGCGAGGTTGGCTCACATACATAAAACAACACTGCAGTCATGCAAAAATATCTAATAGTGGAAGGCACAGATTTTACCATCAGAAGTCCAAAAACAAGATTTGGGCAATGCAAGATTTGTTATTCTTTGATTTGTATGGGGCCTCAGATTTAAGATTATTTCTTTCATGCTTTGGAATATTTTATGTTCCTATTTGGCAAAGTTAACTTGGTTTTGTTCTTCTAATCTTCTGGTATCAAAGTAGTTAGGGCCCAGTAAGAATAATAGTTAGAGAGGGAGATTACAGTTTCTATTAATAATTTGCGTTCATTTGTTTAAGCAATGTTTATTCAAGGTTCAGAAAGCTCTTAGAAAATTGTGTTTATTAATTAGTGTACACAACACTCTATAAAGTATTTATGCATGGCCTATCTCCAGATTTCTCTTAGTGTGAGTTAGTACAGGATTTATTTGACTAAACACATAGGAACCATCTGATTCAGGTATCTTTGTATCTGAAACCTGGATTAATTTTCAGTATTATCTTAAATTCACAGTGTCATATCAGGTTCCAATCTCCCACATTAGCTACCAAAGTGTAGAAATAATTCCAGATGTCTAAGATACACATTATTATCAAGCTGATATTAATGACTAATACAACCAATTAGCCCAAACCACAAAAGCTCCAGCTATATTTTCCTGAGCAATCTGATTGATCCTAACACAGTAAATTTCATTCAGCCTTCTACTTTCCAAGCAAAAGTGGTTGCATTTATGAAAAATTAAAGATTTTTAAATTGAAAAGAATCTTTTAAAGATCAAACCAAAGAGAAAAATACATAAAATGTACATACACACCATTTCATCTAAACAGCATGTCAGAAGGAACGTGTGCTTTCACTGGACTATGTTACCTCTGCCTCCTGGAATGCTGGAATATAAAATGACATGTTTTATTTGATTCTACTAAATTTGAATTCTTCCTTCGAGGCATTTATAGTGAAATAAAATATTTTCCAATGAAGCCTCTTTGAAAAGTGACATTTCTTTCAGCAAAAACTTCCTGGAGACAACTTCCAGTTTAGAGGCACAGGGCTGGGTGAGTTGTCACCTAGTCAATCACATGAAATCGTGTACTGGACATGGACATCATGGAACAACAGAGGGAAAGCCTTAGCACAGGATTTGTGGTAAAGACTCTTGCATTCCTGTGAGATCAGTGTCAGTGCTAAGGCAAATCTAAGTCAAAAGCTGACCACTTAATAGCTTTAAAGTGTTCAAAGTTCCTAAGTTCTTCCAAACACGGCTTTGAAAGAGAAATGTGTCTGTGCTGCGCCGTGGTTTCACATTTCATCTTGCAGGATGTACTAATTTGGGCTAAATACTTGTGTGACTTAGTCAAACAAAACTTAAACCAAATTGTCAGGCCACATTGCTCCAAACACAGATAACTCCAGGAGAACTGTGTGAGATTTGAAGTTTTGCTGCTGAGATTAGGAGCGGCTCTAATGATTTCCATAGAACTTGTGTGAAATGTAAATTAGCAGAGTCTAGAGTCATTTGTCATCCTTTTAAATCTGTTTCCAAAACTTGATTTCCTGTTCAGAAGAAGGGCATGCTCCTGGGTCAAAGCCAAGCTGAGAGCAATCGGGCTCTAGGTAGCATTTCTAATTGGCTTTGGATCAGATTCTCCAATGGATATCCTGGATTTCTGCCTGCACACAAGACCCATGTCCACAGCCTTAACCATGTCTGGAGTATCTCTAAGGTAACTGTTATTTTTCTCTACCCTGACAGAAAATACAGGTTTCTGCTCTCAGAACCAAGAAGGAATCAGAATGAAGATGTCAGAAGTCCTTGGACCATGATGGATGGAACTGGTATCCTACAATGGGAAATAAATAAAATCTTTGAGCTTTAACATGAAAGCAAGAAAGATTGGTTAATATTAGTTTTAAGGGGCCTATATGTAAATAATGTACGAAAATATTTTTTTAATAGTCTATCAGATGTTGTACTTTCATGTTTACTTATTTTATAATCTGAAAGAAACCCATGTTGACAGGGCATATAAGCCCTTTCTTAAATTGACCTTAGTGAATTAATTTACTGGTAACTATTTTGAAAGTATGTCTTAAGTAAATAACACATGAAGTAATTGAAAGAGAATTTCAGGCTTGCAACCACAACTATTTGTAGTGTAGACCCAAGTCTAAGCTTTGGGTTCATCCAATTATGGTATCAAATCATTGCCATATATACAATCAGCCCTGAGCATGTGGGATGACAATCAACAGCCAGAATATTTGTAGGCAAGTCATTATGCACTGCAGTCTTTTTAGCTCTCAAAAACCAAGCAAGAATTGTTTTCAGTTCTTGGCAAAACAGGCAAGCTGCTTAGTAACATGGTTTGGATATCCAGGATATGATGAGCCTTCCTCTGAGACCTTGCAGAGCACCAGGGACGTGCTGGCATTGGAGACTGTTTCAGGCACAGCCTGTCTTAACTGTTGGTCAAGCCTCTGTTGCACTTTTCACAGCTAAAATATAAATTTTGGTCACCTAGGCAGTACTATATTCAGAAAATTGTAGTTTTTCTGTCTAAAATTGCTGCTCCAAAATATAACTGGAAAATATATTAATTCTTCCCTCTTTCGTGCCCTAGACCACTGAGAGACAGTTTCAGCTTTATGATTTCTGGTCTGGACCCGTCTCTATCTCCAAAATTAATTAAAACAAAGCAGTGGGATAGGCTTAAATTCATATTGGCTTCTGGAAAGCAAAAAAAGTAACCCTTGTCTATTATGGGAGGCTGGCAGCAACAGATTAGATATTTAGGGAGCCTTGTTCCTGGTCGTTTCTGCAGCTTTCATTAAAAAGATATGCATGCTAATCGTGGAAATGGGAGGCAACCTAGAAAAAAGATGTATTATTATGAGAGGCTGGGACATTGTATTTGTGCATACAGCAGGGAAAACTATATTGAAATGAGTGCTAAAAACAGCCCAAGAGCGATGTGGGGAACGACGAGGAGGAAAATCCAGAGCCGGAGCATCGTAAGGGGAGCAGCGGAGTTGGAGTCAGAGATGCAGAAAGGAGAACAGGTGAGGGTCAGGAAGATAGAAAGGAGAGAGAGCAGCGCTGGGAGAAGACATGAGAAATTAGATCAGAATCTAAAAGCACTCAGGAGAGCAGGGAAAAAGGCAGAAATTAGAACAGGAGCTAAGAGGAGAGCCGAAGAGGCAATAAAAACTCAAGGAGGAGAAAGAAAAACTGCAAGATGAAGAGAGGAGGACAGGAAAAAAAAGGGCAAGAGATAAATATGAGGCAACATAAAAGGGCCTTGATCTCCAGTTTGTAAAGATGACGTGATCTGTGGTGTGAAAGAAAAGAAATACTTTGCATTTTTTGAAATGGCCATGAAGAGAGGACCAGGCTACATCTCAGAAATCAATATCACATTTTATGCCTGCTGCACCCTTCACGAAGAATCAAGACAACATTGATTCAAGTAAGTAATATTTCATTGAAAACTGATCTTTGATTGCATAGCTGCAAGGGACTGGCTGTGCAAGTCCCTGGGTGGTGTCTGTGCTGAGCAGGTGTCGTTTTCGGGATTGTGGAAGTGATGTGGCTTCACTCCCGGTCCGCGGAACACGTGGAGAGCAGAGGACACGTCACTTTAGTCTCTGAGAGCAGAGGATGCTGCATCAGAAGGGCTGGCCTGCTCTCTAGGGTCATTAGTCTGTGTCTGTTAGTGTGTGGTGAGCAGCCTGGAAGGTTTGCTGCCTGGCTGTACTCATTTCGAGCGGTGGAACGATTATTTTAAGATAATTGGAAAAGCCTTAGACCGATATTTTAAATCTGCTTTCCTGATCAATTGTAGCAGTGTTAGAGCTGCTGTGCAGTCATGAGGTGCAGGACCATCTCCCCAGACTGCAAGGCCAGGCTTTTGTAATGGAATTAACTGTTTCTGTGACATTTTTTTCCCAGTATTTGAGAATGTAAAATCTCCCCTTGATTTTATTTCCCTGGCCACTAATTCCCTTGGGAAAACAGATTCACTGTTTGGCTAGCAAATCTTGATGTGTTTTAGCTTCTTTATACCACGAAGGGTGGCAGTGAAACAATTTATAGCAAAACCTGTGTTGGAATTCCCTTTTGGAAAATCACTTTCTTATCTCAATAAAATCAAAACACATGGGTAAAAGGCTATGCTGATGGGGAGGGGGGGGGCACAGAAGATTTTTAGACATAAACCTCAATATATCTCGTTGAAAACTTGCTTGTCCCAATCAGGATATTTCACCATTTGAATTTAGCTGGAGCACTAATGCTCTATAAACTTCCCACTGAGGCATGTCCCATAACTCAGGGACACTGCAGATTTATTTCTGCCATGTTTCTTGGTCCTTTTGGAGAAATGTAGCTTCAAACCCCTCACTTACAAATTCTGGTGATTATTTACCACCAGGAAAACTGCAGTGCAGGATTTTATTGTCACAAAAATGAGAGGATTCGGATCTCAGAAAAGTCAAACTTGGAAATTCTGTTCCAACAAAGTAAAAATATTTTGTTTCAAATGGCAATGCATAAATAAAATATCCCCACAACTTTTCAAACTGCCATTGAGGAAACAAGGACTCCACATCCCACCTGGGGATGAGGCAAATGTTGAGATGCTGACTGTGACTCCATGAATCAGTTCCTGTGTTAACTCAGTGACTGGTACAGAACCTCAGAACTGCAACTGGAAATTCATTTTGAGAATCAAGTAAATGAAAACACAGCTGAGAGGCTGACAGGTGAGGTCTGTGAACCTGGTCTTGAGGTTAAAAAATAGGATAAGCCTATTTTCAGGAGTCTATGATGGTCCTACCCCCAAAACAGGTGGTCTAATGGAAGACAAGCTGAGTCTTGGCCTTTACAGGAAAATTTGAGACTTATTTTGGGAAGCTCTTTGGAATGCAGCCCTCAGGCAAAGCTGAGGCAGTGTGTTACAGTACACAGGAATCACTGATAATTCAGACTCTGAACATTTATCTGCATGGTGAAGAGAGAAATGTGACATTGGAGAACTTGTTATTGTGAATGACACCAGTTTGGCTCTGGTGCTGTGAGTGAGCATCGTGGGGAATGTTCACTGCAGTTAGGTGGTGATCCCAAGCCAGGGGCTAGCAAAGGAAAGCTCCTCATTTTTGTGCAATTTCAGCCAGCAAAGGCTGCAAAGAGCTTCCAGTGGAGCAGTCCTGGAGTTCTCTGATCTCAGACAATGGTGACCACTCTGAGGAAACCTGGTTTCTCAGCAGCAGGGAATCCTGCATCATCACCTCCTTGGAATAAACATTTTCTCCAGGCCTGGAGTATCCAAGGACTCTTCAAGTTTGTGTATGGTCAGGAGCTGGTCTATCAGAGTGTAGTGTCTCTTTAAATATATCATAATATACATCATATATATATAATAAATATATATATGACAAGTAATTCTCATTTCAAGTGAGATCTTGAGCTTCACACAATTTCCCTCAAATTAAAGACAGAGTGAGGGTAATATATACATATGTTTACAAATAGCACATTTTTTCTTATATATGCATGCCCCCTTCATCCTTCCACTCTTCCCACACAAAGGTAAAAAAAGAAATATTTTGGGTGTTTTCCTGGTATTAAGTGACAGTGTAACTACTTAGACACACATACAATGAATGAGTTCAAATTTCACAGTAGCACTGTAATAGAAGCAGAACAAAATACAATAATATCCAGGTTATTATGGATTTCTGTCACATGTAACTCGAAGCCATCTAACTTGGTCCAGAACTTGAAAATTGTTCAGCAAGCAGATTTGATAACTCTAAAAAAAAATAAAAATAATATAAAGTCAGATCCTTTGAGCATAGTTACAAGACAAGTGTCAAAAATTAATGTACAGTTATTGTTCAATAATCATTCAAAACATAATTGCAGAACTATTTTGGAAGGAGGGGAATTGGGAAGACAGTGTTGTGCAGTGTTGAAAACAATACAAAGGACTTGTGGCCTAAGAAAATGCCAGATAAAATTATACTGCATTTGTGTGCACTTGCACATATATACATGTGTATACATTAAAGAGACAAAAAATTAAGAACAATTGCAAAATTTATTCAACAAATGGGGGAAAATGCAATGGCTATTTGTCATGAGTATAGAGTACTGATGAAAAGTGTTCATCATATTTCTGACTTCCCTAAGCCTAATACAAATGTGGAGAAAGTGGCATGACCTCCTGAGCTGACATTAAAAGCTTTAAATTGAATTAAATTGGCAGAAACCTTCAAAAATTGTCTTGGGAGGGGGAAAAAATTTCATGACAGAGCATAACAGATGTATGAAATTAAGAGCATTTAGGATACATTATCTTTGCTGTATGATGGGAAATGTTTGTAATTGCACTCACAGGGTGCCTTTAAGATGTGTTTTTATTTAAAAAGTGCTTTTTGTGATCTGTTATGGATTTTCAGCAGAAATATATAGGCAAAAGAATAAAATGCATATTAAGATATATGTTTTTTGCAACAATCAACACATTTGTTGTCATTGTTCAGTGAATCAAACTGTAAAAGCAAAGTTACTGAATCTACAGGAGTGGAACAAGAAGAAAAATTCTTATTGGGTAATGAGAAACCTGCACTATACTGATGGATATGTACTCAAGTGTTCATGAGTGGTCTTGTAAATCATAGCATTGGACTGTTTGGATTTCCAGGTACATCTTCCCCTTGCTTCCTGTAAAATTATTGCTCTTCTTTTCCTTTGTGCTGGGTGCTCACTAAACCCAGTAATTGAGAAGCAATAGGAGATACTGTTCATGGATTTCACCATTATTAATAATGTCTGTGCTGCAAGGCATCCCCAGCCAGCACTCAGTGTTCAAAGTCCTGCTCAGCACATAGTGAATACTGGATAAAAATGCAATGGAATTTCTCTTCTTGCTGTATATTGCAGAATCTCAATTAATTCTTGCTGTGTCATTTACTCCCACAGATTTCATATGTCTCAAATCAAATTTCAATGAGAGGTGTCTTCTAACATTACTGCACTTCCTTTTGTTCTCACCAAGAGGTTCAGAAATGGAATTTTTCTGACTAATGAATAGAATGTTCCAGGGTTTTTGCTGCTTTTGGTGCTTTCCATGTAAGTCATAATTTTAAGGCCAGATATGACTGTCCAAGCAGTGCTGCTGAATCTGGATCTTTCCAGATTATTTTCTCCACATACCTTAATTTCCATTATGATGGAACTTCTTTTTTTATTTTTTCCTGTATGGAGGGAAACATTCATCCTTGCACAAAAGAACTAGAGGTGTTTCTGGTCTGAGTTGGTACATTTGGGTCTAAGCTCTACTGCATCACCTCCAACCAGAGCTTTTGTCTGGTCTTGTCATGCACAGATTTTCTATGCTGCATCAAATTTATTGCTCTCTCCCAAAATGCAGAGAATCATAGAATCATTTAGGTTGGACCAGACTTTAAGATCTCTGAGTTAAACATTATTCTGACACAGCCAAGCCCACCACTAAACCACATCCCCTGTGAACACATCTCCATTGTCTCTTCTTGGTATGTAGCATCCTTGCCTTAGATGTGGAAAAAAAATCTAGGCTGTGGTGACTTTCTGGTGACCTCACAGATTTTCTCCTTATCACAGATCATGAGTTGGGAGTCACAGTGTAAAAGCCATGTCAATCCATTTAAAGTAAATATCCAAAACCACATGGCATCTGCTAATCTTCGATGGAAATAGAATAAACTCTTTCTTTGTTGTAACCACAAGAACATCAAATGTTTACTAATATCAGAGCTGCTTCAGCCCCTCCATACTGAAAAGTGACAAGACATAGATTATTATCTCTGACATAAATTTAAGCAGGAAAAGGATTCTTTGCAATGGAAACAAACACTAATGGAATAAAAATGACCTGCATTGTCCAGTGGATGTCAAACCTGGTGGAGTCCAGGATGACTTAGAATCATTCAGATTCCATCAGAGAAAACAAATTGGCTGAATGAAATAACCTCTCATTCAGTTCTATATTTTTGTCACCAACAGAAAAAATAAATAAATAAAACAAATTAGGGTTATTCTGTTGCAGCCACATAACCTGCATTGTAAAGTCTATGTTTTAATTTTCTCCTAGAGAATGTCCCCCAGTAAAAGGAATATGCAAAGAGTAAATAACCCACCAAATATTGCATATGTGAAAGATGAGGAAGACAAATATTTTTTAGAGTGAAAAATTGGTTTCAAAAGTAATACTAGAAAGAAACTGCTAAAAATCTAGTCAGAAAATGGAACAGTTAAACAGAGAAAAGGCTCCTGGCTGGGAACAGAGATCTGATTGCTAATTCTATTGAACAATGCACATAGCTGTGAGCTGATCTGTGAGGAGCCATCAGGAAAAACAGAGGAAGAGGAAAGTCACAGGCCAGAAAAATCATCCCACAGTGTTGCAAATGGCCCAGAGGCTGTAGGTTGTGGAATGCAGTATTAGTTTAAAACTTAATGGCTTCATGAAGGCTACACGTGCAGGTAATGCATTAGACCCAGGAGATCTCAGCCCAAACTTTCCTTTTATTAAGACTTACCCAGAATTGCTGTGCATTTAAAATGATTTAAGAGTACAGTTTTTCAAACTGGACAGAAAAAGAAAGGAAGAAAGAAAAGAAAGAAAAGAAAGAAGAAAAAGAAAGAAAGAAAGAAAGAAAGAAAGAAAGAAAGAAAGAAAGAAAGAAAGAAAGAAAGAAAGAAAGAAAGAAAGAAAGAGAAAAAGAGAAAAAGAGAAAAAGAGAAAAAGACAGGACTGATTATTTTTAATTAAATATCTTTATATTTGTGAAATTATGTGAACAGTTGAGCAAAAAGATTACTATGTAATATAATTATATATGATATATATATTAGTGCAAATAGTTGTTTTGTTCTGATAAAACATGAAAGAATCAGTGTTAACATGTAGCAAATTAAATCCTTCTTCTTCCTTGAAAGAATCCCTTTCAAAGCTGTTATTTCTATAAATCATTAACTTCTGGGTTAGGCTATGTGTGAAAGTGCCAAAAAAACTCATTGAAAAGGATATATTTCATTCAAAACTAGTAAACTTAGAAGAAAAAAAAAAAAAAAAAAAAAGAGAAAAATAAAGAAAGCACAGAACACTACCTTTATCCTGAATAAATCTTTTGATTTAAAAATCCCTTTAGACAAAACTACTGAAAATATTTCTATCATCTACTTCAGTGGGTTCAGCCAACTCTCTGAATATATGAAGAATTATAAAATATTGGAATCACAGATGGTGATGGTTTGGGTTGGGTTGGAAAGGACCTTAAATCCCACTCATTCCACCCCTGCCATGGCCAGGGACACCTTCCACTATCCCAATGTCCAACCTGGCCTTGGCACTCCCAGGGCTGGGGCAGCCACAGCTCTCTGGGCAGCACTTCCAAACCTTTATTTGCACCGAATCTTTTGGTGAGTGCTCAGTGCTGGCAAGGATTAGAGGTGCCAGGTCCCCTGCCAGTGTCCTCAGCCCTGCTGTGCTGATGGAAACTGAGCACAAGGGTTGTGGTGTGTGGGGCAGCACAAGAGCCAGAGTTTCAGGGCAATGACCTCTCCCAGATGCTTCCAGCACAAATTGGATCCTGGTTATCCATGGAGATCAGCAGAATTCTCCCTTGCAGTGCAATCCTGCTGCCTCTGGAACAAGTGGGAAAAAGCCCAGATTTCTGGAGAAGAGTCTCAGACCACATGTCAAGGGATAATGTATTCTTCCTAAGCATATAAACAGGCACCAACCACTGAAATGGATAGTTTAGAGTATTACAAAGTATTTATTTTTATCAGTCTTTTTGTGTTACTGAAATGTGGAGAGAATTCTTTCATTAACCATTTCCCCAGATTGCACACACATTCGTTTGACACTAATGTAAAGTGCAGTGTGTTACTTGGTATGTCTCCCTTTAAAATACAAAGTACTCACCTCCTGCAGAGAAGTCTCCTAGGGAGCTGGCAGCTAATGAAGCCAAAAAATATCGGGGTTCATTAGGCATGCAAGCATTCTGGTAAAATCAAAGATCACTCTGGAACCCCCTTGAACATATTATAGTTACCATTAAAATCATCGTCATAGGATTTGATGTTAGTAAAACATATTGCTTAGGCTATAAAACATTCTAAACTAGTATCCCAAATGTCTTGCCTCAAGCAAGCACTTAAATTAAAGTTTCAGACAGCTGGCACTAGAATCAAAATAACAGTTTTGCACAAAGAGATTGGATAAACATGATTATTGTTTTCATAATTTATTTTGTCAACGTGCAGTGTTGTGCCTTGATCCCTGCATTGTGCTTGGGCACAATTTCTTTCACTTTTCAACAGGTAACTATATTTCACTGAGGGTTTTTTTTCTTTTTTTTTTTTTTTACAGAAAGCAATCCTAATTGATCTGCTGCTCTTGAATAATCTAATCCCTAATTAGTTGAGCTTGAACGTTGAGAAAGGCAGCATTGTGTGCTTTAATTAATTTCCATAATCTGGAATTTCTGTTTGCTTGCCTCATAAGATCTTTTGGTTTTCAAGGAGAGGGTAGCAGAACAATATCACTACTTAGAATATGAAAAAAGGGGGCAGTGTTCTGGATATTTGATACACAGCAATTGCAACTGCTACAAACACATACTTCTTAATTAAGACTAAACACATTTCCTGTTTATCTTGAGTAACAATTTTAAGATGTTCTTCCAGTACAGCTGCTCCCTGCCTCTCAGGTGAAGTGAGGATGATATTATTTCCTTGAATTTCAATTTAGTCCAGACATCCCAAACCAAGTAGCTGTTGAAATGTAGAGAAATAAAGTGCCAGAAATGTGCTGTAGCAATCTCTTAAGCAAATACACATTTTCACAGACATATACCAAAACATTTTACATTTCAAACCCCCTTTCAAAGACAAAATGTGGCTTCTTGAGCAAATCTTGGCAATTTCTCTATTCTTTTACCCAGGTGGTAAGCCAAGAAAAGATCTTCCCCCAAGATGCAAACCTCCATCCAACATTCACACACACAATTAGAAAAGAACCAGGGTTAAAAGAAGTTCCAGCTTTGTAGACACAGGAAAGTGTCTGGACATAGCTGGAGAGTGCAAAGAACTTTTATGATTTATAGTGTTAGTTTTTGCTGTTTTTGCAAAAAAGTTTTTTTGCAGCCGGTTCTTAAACATTTATCAATGTTAAAAAACATTCTCATTTTGGTAAACAGTTTTCCTGAGTGTTCCTTTGAATATTATCACTACAGATATTCACTCAAATGAGAACAAAGACATTGTCAGAGCTGAGCTCTCCTGCCTCAGTTTGCACACTGCATATTGGAAATAGATAAATATATTTTGTATATGCAACACTCTACATATATTCAGTATATCTCTGCCTCATAGGGGTGTAACAGAGTTTATGAAGAGCTGCAAATGAAGTGGAGTCATTCTGTTGGAAGTATTTCATGGGCAAAATGCAGCCCTCTCACAAATATAAATTAGAAATTACCCCCATTGTATTTACTAGGATCAGTGTAAATTTATTGCACATGTGGGACTGAGAGCAAAACTCGTCTCTGTTTATGCAAACTAATTGTGTGGTGTTTGCTAGCGTGAAAAATGGTCAGTCATTCTCACATTTGTGAAAAAGATTTATCAAGCCAGCACACACCAAACAGGTGCTGCTCGAGGCTGCCCTTTGCTTTCCACACCTGCAGTAAAATAAACTTTGCTTCTCTGATGGGAAGTCCACATGGAGGTTTGACCACCAGGGCACCAAAAGATTTAACCAAGCTTTCAGCTCTGGAAGGCCACCCATTCACCATCACCTGGGGCTTTGGCTGGACTCAGCTCTCCAGAGGTCAGTGTGTTAAGACACTGCCTCAATGCATGCAAAATTCTGGACTCTGATCAAGGAAAGGCTGAGATGTTGAAAATCTGAGAGAATTGCCTGTACTGCTGTTCAGCCCTTTTCTTTCCTTCCTTGGACATGTCTCTGTTGCTTTTAATTAAGCTCTCAGATTCATAGCTTGGAGATCTTTAATAACTACAGAAAGTGCTTGCAAGGCAGATTTTTCACTTCTAAGAAGGATCCTTAGAATAAATGTTAGCTTCTAATTTATAGGTAAACTTAACCCAGTTTTACCTTTATAGTAATATATTGTGTGACCATTTGTGTAACAGACTGGTGACATGAAAGATTTTAACTTTTACTAAATGGTGAAAATGTTGGATCACACACCTCCAAGACACTGTAAGCATAGTGCCTGCTGATGAATTAATCTAATTAACAAAGGTGAAGGTTTATAATTGGGGTTAACTAGAATTTAACTGGTCATTGTTCATACCCCCCACTTCCTTGTCCCCTAAGTAACTCACTCTGGTAGCCCTCCATGGTCCCTCGACCCCAACATCAAGCTCAGGGATCAACCAGCTCCAAGCTAAAGTAGATACAATCATATTTCCAAGACTGTAATAACAGCAGAATTTAATGGTGTGATATTTTTATACTGTTTGGGAAAGAGACCCTATTTTTTCTTACTCATAAGCCCAGAGTATTTTTAAATAGTTCAAGTCCCTGTAGTACTTCACAGTTTGCAGTGCAGTTTAAAAAGTAATACATCTTTTCTTAGATGTACCCCAGATTCTGCCTTTTAATAGACATGATAATGAGATTCTGTGTCTTCATTTCCCAGTGTGCAGAAAGCTCAAATAAATCTTTGATTGTTCACAACCCTGGAGAAGGCTCCCAAGCCCAGGAATGTAATGATGTTTCTCTAAACAATCATTGCTAATGAAATTTAAGTGTATTTAAAATATATAGATGCGTGAGTGTTTATATATTAGTAGTATCAAAATTGGGCTTTATTCATTTTGGTTTGTAAATCTGAATCTGATTGCAGTAAACTGAGCTCTCAAGAGATTCATTTCTAGGTGAAGGGATGTCCTGAGTTATTTCTCTGACCTGCAAGACACACATTGAGCTTCTGCCTTTGAGTGAACTCCCTCTAATAAGGAAACCAAGGGATGTTTGAAAGACCCATTCAGTGACTTCATAAGATTAGGGACCATGTCCCCAGACCACTGCTGAAGGCATCACACAGCTGACTGCAATCAAATTGCTGTAATAACTTTGAAAGAACAGGGTGTCCAAGTAACTTGAAGGAACAGTAAAGGGCAAAACAGGCAGAGGGGACACAGGGATCCCTCATAAAGGATTAAAAGGGGGGTGCTTCAGCATGGAAAGAGTGGTATTTTTAACAATTTTTAATATCTGACCAGTACTCTAACACTTCTAGGAGACTCAATCAGAAAAAACCTTTCCATATCAGCATGAATTAAAAAAAGTATATATAAAATGATCCACAGACTGACAACTCTCAGTGTCCAGGCTACTGGGCAGCTCCTCTGCCAGGGTGTTACACACAGACTCAGACTTGTGCAGAGTCCCCTGCACTCATGATACTGCTAAAGGGAATTCCTTCACAGCAAAAACATGGAAAACCCCAGACTGATAATTATCAGCCCAAAGAAAACAGTCCCAAGGCAATATTGAGAAGATATGCCTCTCAAGACCAAGCTGTGGCAGTCAGGCTTGGCTTGGTGGCTTACTATAAATCCAGACTTGGCACAGTTTAGTGAAATGTTAATATCAGCCAAAAGCATGAATAAACCTGGGATTTGTGTTACGTGATCTGGACACCTCCAATCCTCTTTCATGTGCAAAGATATGAAATACTGTGGTTTCCTTTGGGTGCTGTTAGACCTGTGGATAACTGAATTCCAAGATAAAACCCAAGGGGAACCAGCATATAGGAAGTTGAGCTGCCATCAGCTTTCACCTGTTGTATTAAAGTTTGATGCAGACTGTTGAACACCATTATCCATGTTCAAGACATGCATACCACACTTTTCCTGAGGAAAAATACCAATGCCAACCCTCTGTAGTTGTTAAATTTGTTTTAATGGGAATTCAGTCCAAATGCATCTCTTATTTTGTTTCAGGTCTCAAATTTGTCAACACAGATTCCAGTTAATTTCTATTCCCTTTATATCTGTATGTATATCCCAGCCATTTTAGTGATACAGATGATTATTCACATTCCTAATTTTTACCAAATCCTGGTGGTCTTCAGAAACACTGCAGGAAAAGCATTTTTGGTTGTAATTCTCTCCATTTCATAAAGCCTGTTAGGGCTTTGGATACCACTGGCTTCTAAAGCTTATAGCATAGAGAGGCTTACATAAGAGAGCACCTCACAAAGCCATAGCTAGGACAGAAATCTCACTCCTAAGTACAAGAGCCACTTGAGTGTGAAGGGTAGGAGAAGAAAGTGATAGGAGAGCTGCCTTCCTTTCCCCTGAGAATTATGCAAATCCCACAAAGTACCCACCTGCAACACTCTACCTGCTCTTGGATGCTCAGAGGAATTTTTGTAGAGATTAGTAGCCTAAAATAATTAAGTAGCCTCACTGTCATTCAGATTTTACCTGTTTTTTTCCCTTTCCATTTTGACCATAATCTTTAAAAATCTTACCAACAGGTGTTTCACTGGTTGGGAAAGAATTTGCTGTGCCCTGGAGATTTGAGCACATGTTCTATGGTGGCATCAGTATTCTCTCATAAATATTTTTTCTAAGAAAAAAAACAGGTTTTTTTTCTTACACTTTTTACACACGTAAAGTACATTTTACCTATGATAAAGTTTGGTTTGGTCCACCATGAAGTCTTTCAGATAATTTTGGCATAAACTGTGTCTCCTGCTTAACAGTAGCAGATACCATCAGAGAGCTGATATCTTTCAAAGACAAGATTCAGTAAGATCAAATCAAGGTCAATGTTATTGCAAAATTTATAAGGAACAGTGGGGTTACCCACATAAACAGAAAACTGAATGGTGACATGATGCATTCCTCCATCTTGGTGAAGATTTCTCTCAATTCTTAATTTCTTCTGCATATGAAAGCACATCAGAAAAAGGCAAGCAGAAATGTGAAAAGGGGAAAAAAGCACTAACCACCCTCCCCCAAGAATCAGAGAAATAATGAATAACCTGAAAGCCAGTAAATTATTGGAATGGTGCTGGATGATCAGGAGAGCTGTGGCTGACTATTGTTTACAAAGCCAAGATGGTCTGAGAGTCTCAAACTCAGATACACCAAGACAGCAAAGTTCAGACCTGGCTCTATCTGGCAAACAGCTGCAGCCCCTTTTTAATTAACAGCATATTCCTGATTCTGTTCAGCCTGCATGGATGGAAAGGTGTTTCCCAAGGAAATCAGAGTAAGGACAGCACAGGGAAAAAGGGGTGGGAAAAAAGAGAGGGGGAGGGAAAAGGTGAGTTCAGGAGGGCAATGAGGTGGGGGTTAACAACGCTGCTGAAGATCAAGGGCTGAAGTGCTGAGATGCTGCCAGACTTGAAAACTTTAATTTACTGTCACTGTTAGCCCCCTTTGAGGTTTATGGTGGTATTTATACACACAGCATCAATCACATGAAACAAGGAGGGGATTTATAGTTTGTTTTAAAGACTGTAAATGCAATGTAATGCAAATAGCATGCCTCATGGGCATTTACATTTAATGGGAAAATTACAGATGCAAAAGATTGGTAGAACAAATTTTAAATTGACTTTATTACATCTAGTGCTTTTCAGAGAATACTATTAAAAAAAAAGCGAGGAGATATGGTAATGGAGTTCTACAGTGTAGCTTGACAGCTTAAATTCCACTTAACTGACTTTGCTTGCATCTCTCTGTTTACATTACTTCTTCCAATAAGTTTGGTTGGCAAAATCTCTGGATCATAAACTGATTAGAAGCTTTGATTCTGTTTTGTTTCCTTTTTGGGGTTGGAATATTTAATGTGTAAAGCTGATTGTATCTCGATAACTGTTTTTAACTAAGGTTCATCATCAGAATTGCTTCATCTAGACACAGTCAGGAGCACTCTTTGAATCTATTATCGCCTTAATATGTGACCATACATTCATTCTCCTTAATTTGTATAATCTTCTGGCATCTCCCCCATATCTCTATAGATACAATAGGAAAAGATGGCTGTGCTCACTGACAGTGTGAACATTCAGAACTAATTACAGCTACTTGTGGAAAGCCCATTCTCTCTCAAAACAGGTTTATTTCCCAGTATTCCCATGTGGCTCTCTGAACACTTCTGGAATGAGGGTTGTTTGCTGGTGGGGTTGAAGGTTGTTATCATCTGCTGTTGACTTATGGTAGATCCATCTGAAAGGTGTTGGTGGGCCTCAAACTCACCTTCAACAGACCAGATGAAGCCCTGATTGAAACAGGTGCAGCTCTACTTGCTTCAGGGGAGTTGTGCCCTGTTACACGAGGGCTGATTTGTTTTTAACACCCTATAATAATTGCTGGATTTCTCTCCCATACAAGACTCAAACAAGCAAAATAATTTAAGGGTTTTTTTTTAAAGCCTGTTCCTACTGAGCAAAGATTGAAGTACACATGTTGGGTTTCAGTCTGCTTTAAAGCCACCAGCACAGCAGCCTCTCTGTGTTGAAATCTGCATCTATCTGATAGGAGCTTTCTCCCCTTTGTTTCTTCTTTGCTATCAAATTGAAACCCTTGAAACATCTTTCCAGTCTTGCTCATTTCAGGACACTGGAAAGGACACTACTTATACCACAAATAAAATACACACTGTATTTTATTCATAGTATAAGTAAATTATGTCCTTACCTTTGCAGGATATAAAGCAGTGTGGTAAAAGATTACTAGATCTTAGCCTATTAGGATTATGTCTTCCCAAAATTTCAGATCTCCATATTCTTTTTTTTTGTTTCCATTCATCATGACACATACACCCTTTTAACTTGTTATCACCAAAAAGCCATGAAGGAATTGGTTTGTTATTAGTGATTCAACAAAGTCTACTCAACCCAAGTAGTTATCATCATGTACAAACATCCCTCCAGAAGTTTCTGCTGTGTCCCTCTTTGCAGACCCCTTTCATCTATCAGGATCTACCTTGAGAGCAGACTAATTACAAACTCTGTGGCATCTCAGTGCATTTATTAGCATGGAACTGAGTCAGACCTGTGTTTATTTTTCACCCATTCCTGAAAGATACATTCTCCAGGTGTTGTCACCCATAACAAATACATAATGGCAGAGAGCAGCCTATATTAACATTTGAGCTAATACAAACATGCCCTGTTTAAGCAATTCACCTGAGATTGAGTGCCTCACTGCTGTGACTTTTGTTTGAGGCTGTAATCCCGTGTGATGACATTCTCTTGTGCAGAAGAAGTATGTTAGCACCACGCTTGGCAATGTCAGGATGATGAGGAAACCATAGACTCAGGAAGCAAGAGCAGAAGGGAAACAAACTTTCACACTCAGGAACTGCTAATGAAGTAAACACACTTCAGTGCTGACAGGTAAAAAGCCACCTACCAGTCCTGTGCCAAACTGAACCAACAGAGTGCAAAAATGCAAACCTATGTGTAAGCAAAATTTAGAATAATTCTTATGCTGTGATAGCCAAGTAAATAATGCCCCAGCAGACACAACAACTAAAAAGAGCAGGAAAATGCCTTTTTTTCCTCCTGTGCAGAAGACTGTGTTTCCTTTTTATATCAGTTTCTGATGATCCATAAAGGAACTAAATTTACTGCAAGGATGAACATCATAATGCTGAATCCTAATCCTATACACTCCTGAATGCTGTTACTTTAGGCACTGCAAGTATCACTGTTTTCAATAAGCTACTCACCAATTTTATCTGTATTTTGACTGAAACACGTTGTGGTTCTTGGGAACACACGTGTCCCTGTAATGATGTGTTCAGGTGTGATTAGTTATCACAAAACTAAGTGCATTGTTTCTTTTTGGGAAAGGCTATCTAGATCATGCACAAATCACAATATTTGGATCAGTTTCACAACCCACAAATGACACATTTCTACAACATTTATGGAAATAGTAAACTAAATTCCCCCAGCCCAAAATCATCTTTCAATGAGAATTTACATTTCTTCTGAAGCTAAGAAATTACACTGGCAAAATTTGTAGCAGGACGGAACAAAATAATAAAATACTAAATGCCTTAAATTCCAAGTACTTTCATCTTTCTTGGTGAACACTTTCCACATCTCCTGGAACAAACACTATTTAGAGTTTAGCTAAAGCTTCTGAAAGACAGCGATTACACTGCAGTTTTAGGACTGTCATGTGAATTTAAAGACAAATACTGTCCAGACAGCACATACCAGCTGCCAGTTACTGCATAGTGGGGTATTCCCTCACTTTCTGTTTTAGTTTTATGAAAGATTATTTTCTGTTAAAATGGCAGGTCCCCTCCATTCCTTCTCCTCCGCTCACAGTGAGGCATGTCATCTGATACTAATTTGTACTTGCTTTGTGTTCTGACTTAATTTGATTAATAACTATATCCTTTAATGGCAGTGTGACTTAACAATATGCTATTATGTTGGTGCACTGCACTCGGGCGTTGAGCAGCAATTCGTCTGCATCACAGCAGCGTTCTGAAGCTAATTCAAAGGGGCATTATTCTGTACCTCTTTACCACAGGCTAGAGGTCTGGTCTTCTACTGGAATTGCCAGCTCAGAGCTGGAGGCCAAATCTGTGTTGAATTTGTCCAAAGACTTTTCTTAGCACTCACATTCCAGCCTGAAAATCTATGGAATTGTTTTACCCCTTTTTTCACCCTCATATTATTGATTGTGCTTTGTGTCTTTTTTTTTTTTTTTTTTCTTCTCTTTGTGTTGTTATTTGTTTTTTTTAAGTTCCCTTATGGATTCATATTTTTCAATATTTTGAAGAGTTCAAATAGTGCCATACACCAGGCAATGACAACAATGTATTAGAATTGTAAAAAAAATTTTAAAACTTTATCAGAGAGTTCACAAACACACATCCCCCCAAAAATATACTAAGACACAGAGAAAGGAAAGAAAGAGAAACAAGCAAGCAGGAAAGAATTTATCACACCCAAAATTAAAAATATAAGTGAATTTTCTGGTGTCTTAAGAGATAACACATGTTTTCTGTTGTATAGGATGAAACTAGTAAATAAGGTTTAGCATGCCTGCAGGGACACAGGGAAATCCAGTGAATTCCCTGCAGCTCCAAATAAATTCAGGAGAAGGAGTAATTGCACATGACCAAATATATTTTATCATCATCAACACTAAAGAAGAATCTCACAGAAGAAAAGGAGAGAGCCAAAACTTAGTCTATGGCAGTGGTAGGTTCTTTTTGTTTGTGTTGTTTTAAAGACTCTGTTCCCCAATGAGAATAGCTGTGAGGAAAAAAAAAAAAAAAAAGAAAAAGGGAGAGGTTTCGTAAAAGATTTCAGTTCTAAGGGAATGGGACAACTCAAAGCATACCAGAGAAGCAGGACTGGGAGCAAGAGGAGCACAGTCAGGACAGAAAGGATGTATCAGAGCTGAATTTCCCTGCTGCTGACCTAGTCAGTAAATGCTGTTCAGAATTCTTACTTCTGTAAAAGAAAGATTTAAACCAACACCCATGGTACCACAAAGTAAACCTGTCTGAGTATTGGACAATTAAACACTTTAAAAAAATTAATGATAATAATGACAATAAAATGTAAAAGGCAATTGCCCTTAGAGTGGGAACAATGGCAATGAAGTTTATACATGATAGTTTCCTTTGTATCAGACCAATGCTTGCCACATGCCAAAACATAAACCAGATTGCATAATATGTAGCTTTTTCATAATTTCCTCAGATTAGGTTTTTATTAATGCCTGTCAACAGCAAATGACAGGCATGTGTTGCATTAACAGCTGCTCTAAGCCATGCCAGTGCTGACTTCTCTGCAAATCTCAAGCCTGCAGGAAGCTTAAAAGCCCATTGATTGAAGAGGAATCAACCCTATTTGCATTAAATATCTGAGGTTTTTACCTTCTGGTTTTTTAACCAACTATTATTTTCTTTTATATTTTCACTAATAATAGTCAATAATTACAGGGTTATTAACAATCACCTGGAATGAACAGATCTGATTATTTTCTCCAGTATGTTTCAGCCACTTTGGGTTATTTTTAAGCTTCCTGACTTAAATCATCTTGAGAAACTCTTTTCTTCTTTATTTCTCTGTGTGACTTGTAGAGAAATGCTCCCTATCTCCAAGTCCCCAGCATCTACCCATCCTCAAAAATCTGTAAAACACACTCATAATAAAGCAAAAACGCAGAAAGAAAATAAATTCCATATCAGTAACTGGAATGAGCTAGACCTGAGACATATGTGCTGTCCAGTTCTAAAATCTACACCAGCACATATTTTATAGATTGGAAAAACACACAAAACTTTTAATGTTTCAGTTTCTGGAACAATAGGAAAAAACATGGTTTACAGACCCTTAAAAGGAAATCATGGCCAAAATCTTTAAATGGGAAGTGACTTGTAAAACACTAGGGTCTAACTGATGAAACAAGAGTAACACTCCTACTACATAATAAAAATTATGTAAAAATTTGCAAAATTCTTAAATTAAAAGTAGACACACTGTGTACTCCCGTGTTTTGGGTTTTTTTTTCATCCTGCCAGACAACCACTCAAGTCCCTAAAATGTAGTAATTTATCAGACCAAAATGAATTAATCCAAAAAAATAGTAGGGGGAATATCTGGGCTTAGAAGAACATGGTGAACATTGATAAGATGGTATTCAGGGAATTTATTAGCAAGGTCTACAGCTGTTGGCCTGCTATTCAGCTGAGCTGTGTATCCCTCATATACATTTCATGGCAGGAGCATTTCATTTTGATGAGTGTAAAGTCCATGAGAGTTTGGCCCAGACTGCACAAATGTAAAACAGAACTCCTCTGTCTTGGGCTGCATATTTCTGGGTTCAGATTAATTAATGTTGCTGACACAAATCCAACTTTTCTGGGAATGTCCATCAATCTCAGATGAATTTTATCCAAAGACAATAAAGGAATTAAGGCAAAAATATATGGGTCTTTAAGAAATATACATTATTTGTGCACATGTCACTCTTCTTCTGATAGAATATATTTAACAAAAGGAAATTATTTTTTTTTCCCATTCTGGCCAAACTGAAATCAAAGTCAGTATTCTGACTGGCTTCAGTATGGATAGGAGTTGTGTTTCTGTGGTTTGAAGTTTTTAAGGTTATTTTCTTTAAATATTTTCCCTCTGACTGTGGAGCCAGCCGTGCATTTCTCCCCAGTTCTGCCCATCACAGATGCTTGGTACTCACTCCAGCACAGCTCCAGGAGCAGACCTGGGACATGTACAGTTAAAACATGGGTTAAGATGCAAAAAAAAATTTGATCCTGCCCCTCTGTATCAGAGCACTCCAATACAGTACAATAGTCCTTACATATCTTTAAATTTATAGACTGAGAGAGGTGGTACAACCACCATCAACAAAAAACAGCAAACCCAGTGTACAGAAAAGACATCTCCATCTTATGTTCAAGGCAAAATTCTTGAACCTACAACAGGCAGTAATTGATGGGATGGGGAAATTCCTAAAAAGCCACTTTTGCCTGTTTTACCTTACGTACAATGTCAGCTATTTTATTGTCACTGAAAAATTAATCCAGCTGCCTGAGTTGCCATTTTGCCTCGTGTGCAATCAAGGCCTACACATTTTTTGTTGTACTCCACGACCCACGCAGGGAGGAGAGAACTTTCCCAAAGAAAAGCTGACAGCTCACTTGGGAAAAGACTGAGTAAATAGATCCGACGTGAACGGTGCCTGAAGGTCAGCAAACAGGCTCCTGAATTAACGGCAGATGCAAATTCCATCCTCAAAGTCCCTCTCTGACAGCTCCCCTCTGACTCCCATCCCAATTAAAATGGCCAAGCTGATTCACCACCCCATTCCCATCCCTGCAGCTCTCCTGAAGCTAACAGAATGCATTTTAATCCTTAGAGTTGTGCCCAGGTGTGAGCTGGGTGTTCTTTTTACCCCAAAATGGGAACCATACATACACCAGACTGGCACTGCAGGAATCCCATTCTGGGATATTAGGATTCCAGTATAAGATATTCTAAGATAGTATAAGACCTTTGTGCCTGTGGTTGTTACTTCCATTGGAAGACTGTTGGGCCATTATTAAGAAATAGTGACCTGCATTTCCAACAAACCCAACTGATCAGTGGCTAAGATTTTGCACCAGCTGTTTAATAATAGTTTGTCTAATAAAATATTCATATTATCATATATTTTCCATCTTAGAGGATGATCAGAATGTCATTTTAATATTTTCCCCCTACTAAAATAAAATTTTAATTAAGGCTAAAGATATATTGCCTACGGAAAGCTAAACTGTTTAAAATTATTAACTGCTTGAATACTTGTTGCTATACTACAAGCTGCCATAAAAGAAAAGAAATTAAGTACATGGGGGATTAACGCAATTTTGAAAGCTGCGTTCCCCTCCCTCCTCCTTTTAGATACGCCTAACTGAGCCATAACTATTTTTCTCCACTCAGCCAGACTCCAGCTTTGTGGCTTTTTTAATAACCTGGCTTTTCAAGCTTGTGCCCCCGAGAGCCTTTTCATTTCTGCCGCACTACCTACAAGCAAATTTCTTCCAGTTGCTCAACAGCCTAATGCCTCCCTTTCTTCGTTGTTGAAGCATTTCATTGCAGTTTCATTGACGGGGAGGTGTTCTGTTACAGTGGAATCAATAGCTCAGGGCTTCCCAGCACACCGATTAGCTTGTCAGTCAGAGCCTGGGGGAGGTAGTGTAAATCCCAGAATACCAGGGGCCACCAGTTTGAAAAGTAAGGAATGCAAGGAGCCCGCATGGGTTTTTCTACCACCTGTTGCTCTGCAACATGTGCAAAGTGTATTAACTTCTTTGCTGCTACATGCCTTAAAGGTCAACTGTGATAGAAGGTTTAAGCTTTTGGAATATTTTAATTCATTACAGGAATCAACTTTTACTGATTTGCAACAAAGAGTGCCTTACAAAAGGCGTGTTTTTTCGGTGGTTGGGCTTTTTGTTGGGGTTTTTCGGTAGGTTTGCGTTTGGCAACATGTTGGTTCCTCTTTCAGCTTTTTTTTTTTTTTTCTTTTTTAAATCTGTGCTTCATCTGCTTCTTAATTGTGTACCAATAGAAACCAGTTTCTATAACAAATGTGGCTCCTTCCTGAGCTCTCCCTTCCACCACAACAATAGGATCAGTTTAGATGATCCAGGCTGTCACAAGGGGGATATTTCTTCACTCACCACTTTGGATTTGAGGAGGAGGGAATTATGAAATGCAAAATTGGAAAACTTTTCCTGCACATGCTTCTAGTGGGGGACAGGTATCTCATGTCCTGGGACAGCAGAGCAGGGCCAGCTCCTTCCAGCCCTTTTAGGGACTCCTAGAATTGACCAGGAAAAATTAGAGAAGCACAAAATTGCTTTTAAATACACATTCAAAGAACCATCAAGTCACCTGAAGTTTATTCCCCTCTTTTGGATGGTTCTGCTGGGCAGAATCATGCCCTAATGACAGGCCAAGGTAATACAGAGGAATATTGTCAGCATCTGTGGTCTGAAGTGGTGAGTGAGCAATGCGTCCCTGGACCAGCCTCGAGGTCATTAAATGCTGTCTCTAAGAAGTGCTCAAATTCTAAGAAAATATATGTAACCAAAACTCCTCCAAAGACAGCCATTAAAAACAGAGGCTCAGGGCCCGTGAGCCAGCCTAAGGAAACCTTATTACAGACATTTATTATCCAAAAGCCTCGTCACACATGACCACAAAAGGAAATTCTGTGCTTAGATCATGAAAGTCTGTGCTTTGGAAAGGTTTCGCTGTCACCACATTTGGGTTTGCTCACAAAACCTCTACAAACTCACCACAAACCACAAAGTAAACCTGCATGGTGCAAATTGAGCTTATTAACATAATTCTACAAAATTAACTCAATAGAGGTTTTTTTGTTAATTTTGTTTTAAAAGCATGGCACTTGGATTTTCTAACTAATAGCATAAACAGCAGCTGGAAGCTCTGGGCTGTCCAAGTGGATTTCAAAGTTTGGATTGAAAATATTAATCTTTTCAATAGAGATTAATCTCAGATTCATGTCTTTCCAAATGTGAGGAATAAAAAAAGTTTGCTTTAATTTAAGGACTCTTAGTGAAATGCCCTCTGCTTTAGAAGGAAAAAGGAATCCGAGCTGTTCTTCTACTTTTTCTTTTTTACCACTAAGTGTAAGCCTGCTTTATTTTTAAAATATAAATATGCACCTTGATCTTTTACTTGTGTTACTCCAGATATTTAGTTGCTTAAACAACACACCAAACTTTTTGTATACTGTAGACCACGTAACTTTCCTATCACTTGGCAATTAATAGGCTGGGAATGCCCATAACAGATCTCTCCTCTTTATTTTTTCCCCTCTTCCCCTCCACCCACTACTAGTCATGCTGTTAATTCAGCAAAATTAGTAGTCTTGTGTTGTCAGAACAAATCACTCCCACTTGGTTATGAATGTGGTTACTCAGCAAGGCTGCATGTTGAGAATTTAGGGGATGTTTTTTCTCTCTGTTTCCATCTTTCACTTCTTTTCCACCCCCTGCATGCATTGTAGTGGTGAACATCTGATACGGGTAAAATTGCACTGGGTGATTACTTAAATCCAACCTTTGACTGCAGAAAAACACTCTGTGTCCTGACACTTCACCAAGAGCCCTCCCCGTGCCGAACCAAAGCGCTCGCAATAAAAGCTTGAGCTCGTATATCATTTCCCCCATTTTAACCAGCGATTGTAATTAATTATTCCTTTACCTTGCACCTTACAGACAGTCACCTCGGGCATCTGAAAAAACAGGTCTGCTACTTGTAACCACTTGAAGCTTCTGTCATCGGAAGGGGATTACCCTTATTGCTCATTGCGCACACGCGCGGGGACACACAGACATTATATTCCCAACAGGAATGCCAGACCGCCCAGCCACGAGCTATCAACGCCAGGCTGGGCCTGGGGAGCAGCAAACCCGCAGGCAAGGCACGACCCACCCAGCACAGCGTGGCCTGAGGTCTCCCTGACCAGCAGATTTGCCAGGCAGAGATCAGGTTTCAGTGCAATTAAAGGGCTCTTGTTAGCTGTAGGCTGGGAAAGATGGAACTGTGCACAGTGAGTAGGTGTTCGTGTATGTTCACTCTCATACTGTTAATGCCCCAGGTTTAAAAAGAGTGGATAGACCAGTAAACACTTTCACAGACTGCTAGGGAAAACATAGCCAAACTAGGGAAAATAAAAAGAGAAAGAAAAAGAGGTCATTCATAGGTAAAGTGGTATTGCCTTTCAGACATATTATTTTTGCAAATTATCACTATTTATAAAACTCATTAATGGATTCATGAACAAAAGCTATAAAATATTCATGAGCTTTATATAGGCTTAGAAGTTTTGTCTGAACATGAAAATACACGTGCAGAATATGCACGCACAAAAACAAAAACATGTATACAAGGAGGTATAAATGTCACTCCCATCCAGCTGAGAAACCAGCTAGATGAACCCACAAATATGGTAAATTGGAATAGACTCTAAGGGCATGATGTCCAAATGATTATGTGTGTGGGCATCCAAATACATTTTTAATATAAAATTCTTCTTCTCATCAAATTGTTTGTTAACAGGGTAAAATCTTGTCTTGGGCTCATTCTCTCTGTCCCTACACCTCCAGTCCTCTCTACACTGTGCACTGAAAACTCGTGTCTGTTAATTGGTGCTGCATAAGCTAGGTTATACATTTAATATCCAAATCAACACCTACAGCCATCATGACTTCATGTGTTTGGATTCTGTCCTAACTGGCAGTAAAAGCTGTCATTAGGAGCAGGAAACAGTATGAAAGACCTTTCACGGCCTCTTTCAGCATGCAATGTCATCTGTTACCATGGGTTGTATAGTACTGATGGCTATAAATGCCACTATGAATGATGCAATCTCCTATGTGATGATGAACTTGAAAAACCCTTTGTTGAATTTGTGCTTAAGGTGCTCATATTCCGGTTATTCATGAGCATCCAAAATGTTGATCACCAGCCGGGTGTTTCAGCAGCCCCAGCGGCAGCGCCGCAGAGCTCACGCACAGCCCTTCCTGTAAAAGATGGCACAAATAAACTCACTTTATAGATTCCATGAGAGTTATTTGTCAGGCATGTCAGCTGTGGCTCATTTCCCTAAATTTCGCAACCTTTCCTAGTGGAAAGGCTTAGAAATAAAATTTGCGGTTTCCCCTTCCTTTTTTAATTTTTTTTTTTCCCTGTAATGATAGCACTTCTCTGTCCAGCCTTCCAGCAATCATTTTGTTCAGACCTTTCTATAAATCCATTTTGGATTCCCAATCGTGCCTGTATGTAAACTACCTTATCTAGCAGGGGTAAAGCAATTTATTCCCTGAATTTTAGGCAAAGAGCTGGGTGAAGTCCAGAGACAGGGATGTGGAAGGCTCCCAGGGCTCTGTGTGGTTCAAAGGGATGCTCTGGGCAGGTCCCCATCACCGACTGCCAATGGCTCTCTGTCCCAGCAGCTGCAGCCTTTCCTGCACAGCCACGGGCTGCTCTCAGGAAGCAGCTGCCAATCATGCTGCATTGTCTGGAGATTTTGTGCTGCCACAAAATATCCCCACCGTGGGCAGTGGCGAGCTGATCACACGTGTTCTTCCCCAAAAATTGATGGAGCCTGAGCCTCAGCCTCCAAGGGCAGTGATCTCAAGCTTTAACCCATGAGAAGCTGAATATCAGGTGCTGAATTTTCTTTGTTGAGAGTCAGATTTTGCCACTCCAGATTGGTTACTTGTCCTTGTTGGCCCTCCACCCTAGATGACCACTTTTTGGGGCTTTCCATGAGGGATGAAAGTAATCTGGTGCTTGCAATCTTCTTAATAATTTCAGTCCTTCTTTCTGAAGGATAAGGTTGTAAATTTAGCTGCTATCCCTGAAAGATTTTGATGTAGAAGGTGCAAAACTGTAATTAAGAAGACTGGAAATTAGTCAGAAATGTAAACACAGCTAACAAAGCCTAACTGCTGCAGAGAACAGGGAAATAAAGAACATTTAGCTAAGAGAAACACTGAAGAAAGTGAAAATTCAGACACTTTGCACTGCCTGACACACAATATTCTGAAGTTAAGGATCATGGCCATAGTCTGTAAGGTCCAACAGTCCTATTGGAACTCAACAGTCCTGTTAGTTGGAAAAAAAAATCTTCATGGAAGATATTGTGATAAATATAGAATTTCATGATCTGATTTTGTTTTGTGCAGACCATATGGGATATAATAGTTTGGAATCTCCACTGATGTATTTTCTAAATATCCTTTACTTTTTTTTTCTAACAAGAATGACTGACAGCGTGTAAAAATTTATTAACATTTACTATATATTAGAGTAATAACTTGGAATAGCAGAGAATACGTGGGAATTTGTAAGAAAGAAAACACATGGAAAAGAAAACCTAGAAAAGAAATAACACGGAAGAAAAATGAAACGTAAAGTGAGAAGCTGCATGAGACAGATGTACTCTATTAATCAATGTTGAAGTAAGCATTAAAAAATGAGAGAGGTGAGTGGGCTACCAAGATGCAAGCAGCCTTTTCCATGACCCAACAGCACAGAGCTAAACCTGGAGAGGGCTTGAAATCTAAGGGATCATATCACACCCAAGGCCTCCAGGACCTTCCATGCTGGTGCTTGGGAATAGTGGCTGCGATTTCAATCCCTCTGAAGTCAAATGTGAAAGTCTCAAGGCTGCACACAGACTAGGCAGGCACATCTTCACCTGTCTCTGTGTGCTAAATATGAACAGTGTTCCGAATCTTTATGCTGTTTGACACACTTGCCTCTAGTTGCCTAGCCTTAGAAATATCCCTTTCTCTTAATTCTTAGCCAAATCAGCAGACATGCTCATCATCTTTCTTCTTCTTAAGAGGAGATCATGAAAAAGGCAGGTCCACAGAATTTCTTAGATGGACTGAATATGCTTGCCCAGAAAGACTAGAGATCTCCCTGTCGAAACCTGGGGCTATACAGAGAAAAATAATAAAAAAAAAAGATTAAGGGAAAGGGGGTTTTCAGGTCTAGAACCAGAGCCTTGTAACAAGGATAGCCCCTTTTGTTCTCATCTCTTTTAACTTTCTTTTTCCCTCGTAACAGTTGCCCGGTGGTTATGAAGAGCTTCAGTCCTGCATTTCAACTAAGGGGCCCTTCTTTATTCTCTCAGAAGAGGGCTGTCTCAAGAGCACCATGCTAAAGTGCTAAGTTATCATCAGGCTGGGGCTTTCGTGCAACTGTTTGTGTGTGTGTGAAACAAGCTCTCAACATGTTAGTAAGAAGCCTTTAACCCAGATTACGCCACCTCTCTTTCTATAGTGTTCTTTTAGGGCAGAGTGTGAAAGGTCACCCTCTCAGGCTGGATAGCAGCACTCAACCAATTACAGTGCACCAGTGTTTCCACAAAAGAGAGTTTCGAGCCCACAGCTACAAAAGATTTTACGTGTCTGATTTTCAAAAACACAATTACAAAAGGAGGAGGCTCGCTTATGTCTATTTTCTGGCCCTGAATGATTTTTTTGTTTCAAAAAAACAAGAAAAAAAGAATCAATTCTGCTTCTCCAAAGAGGTCTGAAAAATTGCAGCCAGCCCTGCACCTATGCTATTTAAAAAGCAAAACCTCTAATCCCTCAGGTTCAAGTAGGTGTGATTCAGGAGTCCTGGAGCTGCGAAAATAATAGGATGGGTTATCTGAGTATATGATTAGTCTGGCTTTATGAAAACAATATTTACAGCAAGTGATATATAATGACTTTGAATTACACCTCTCGTTCCTGACACTTTGAAAATTGTGTATTTGGTTTGCACAGATACATTTTCAGGCCTATTACACCGACTAAAGTTTTTGCCATTATCCTAAATGTGAGTTCTTCAGAAGTCTGCATGAGAATGAGCCAGCAACCAATGTCCTTCCAACAGTGATGCTGAAGCCAATGCAATGACATCCATGTTGTGCATTGTGTGTAACTACAGGGAGCTCACTGTAAATGTAGTTTCTGGGCATTAACCATCTGAAAAGTCCTAACACAGATAGTTCTTCATTTAACCTGGAGACTCAGTGTCTTCCCTTACTCTCTGTAGCTAAAGGTCTCTCATTACTTAGGGGGAAAAAAATTCTCAAATGGTTTAAAATTGTGGGGTTGAGTATTCAAAAGACAGAGGATTTAGGCCATCAGCCCTTCCTAGTTAGTTCCCAGGGAACACTCCATGCTTTCAGCTTAATTGTTAAAAACATTACAATGAATATTTCAAAGCTACCTTGGAGTGTTGAGTACCTGCTGCAATCAAATCAAATAGGCAACCTTGAAAATCACAGCCTGAAAATCTTATTTCTAGTAATTCCATCACAATGGCACCTCAGTACCCATTCAGAAATTTTTATATTTCTCCCTGAGAAAGAAGTAGATTTCCTAGTCTCTTTCTTCTGGACCCCTGAAAACCCATTAAAAGCACAGAAATTAAGTGTCCTTTGTAGACAAAGGTGACAACTGGAGGAATTGAAAAAGCATGATATTAGAATTGACAGTAAAATATTCCTGGGATCACAAACTGTAAACGAATTGCTACAACAGCATTTATTTAAAAAATTAGGACAGGAAAGGCAAAGTTTTATTGTATGTCACGTAGAAGACTTACAAAGTCAGAGGAAAAAAATCTAAAGACTGGTGCTATTTATGTCAGGGCAGAAAACAAAATCTATGGGATTCCTGTGAAGCTCCTTGGAGATAAGAGCCACCCATGCTACAAACTCCTTTGGAGGTTCTGGGAAAACTGGTTAAAATTCCTGTAGCTCGTTGTATGTATCTGCAAAATGATTACTGATGTAACTCTAAAATGTGTTGTGAGGTTTACTTGCCAAGTTTTGGGGATTCTTGAAAGAGAAGAGCCAAGTGAAGTTTCACACCATCTCACAGAAGATATATGCAGGATTTTACATGAGCCTATCTACGTGCTCCAATATGGATTCCCCACAGATAAAATATAACAGTGCTTGCTGCACATTTCCAGCAATGGTCCCATGTCTTTTTCTCCTCTTCCTCCATTCAACGAACTGTTAAAAGGCCGAGAAGAACTGTTGTGCAGATGATACGAAACTAAAGAACTTGTGGTAGGTGTTACACATTTTGGTACCATCTGTGCTATCTAATCCCAGCCAAAACAGTCTCCTGTTCCTATGTAACTCTGAATCTCACTGGGAAAGGGGGGGAGTAGTGTGACTGGCTCAAACCTTCCTGTGTAGGAGTATTATTATCAGTGTTTGCAAATTTTTTCCCTCTTTATAACTACCATAACTCTTCTTTAAAACCCCTCATCTGGCTGCTGGCCTACTACAGAAACTGATCTCTCTACAGAAAAATGGCTCATGTTAGTTGGTTCTCTTCTGGTGTGTTGGAGGGAATCCTCACCCAAGAGAAATTCATCAATTCTCACCAAAAAAAAAAATTGTTTTATGTTCTTACTTTCTCAAATTTTGCCCTCCTTTGGGTCAGGAACACAGACAACATCCTGATGACACATTTTCTAGCACAACTCAAGACAAGGATTTCCTGGAAATCGTACAGGATTGAAACCACTTGTGGTAGATGTTTCCAGACACTGATGCCATTACATCTTCTCATAAGACCTGAAATTAGTTTGGGGTTTGTTTCATTCTTCATTTTGCTTTTAGATTCAATCCATGCTCTGATCTGCTCACAGGGAGCTTGCTCTTCCCTAACAGTTTATGGGAAAACCTTTGTGTGCAGGGGCTTCACATATGTACACACATTAGTCATCCTGTATGTGACACACACACCATCTTGTCATCACTGTCAAACATAATAAAAGTAAGGCTAAAACACTTAGACACATATTGATCTGCTTCTGCACCTCCTGTAGCATCCTTAGTGTAAATAGGGTCTTTCCACAGAGCTCTAATGTGGGCACAGCCTGTTTCCTGGAAATATTTCCTTTGGAAAAAATGGAGGAAGGATCTGATCTCAAACTTGTCCATTGTTCTTCTCTTCTCCTGTTGCCATTTAATCCTTGGCAACCAGAAGCCCAAAGGAGGATTACTGGGCTCCCATGACTCTTCACAGGCTGGTTTGTCTTGGAGGTATTTCTCTCTGAGAGAAATATTTGAAAGGACCTTGCTAATAGGGAAAAGGAGTGATAAAATTAAGAAATTATAAATCCACTCAGTCACAAAGCCCATGTCCTGCCCAGGTGGAATGATGCTGTATTCCTCATTTTGTAGTGCTGTGGAACTAGCAATGGAGCATTACTTCATGGATAGTTAGGGAATAACCCTCTTTCCCAGAACTTTTTTTCTCTGTTGTCAGTAGGTATTTCCATTTTAGTCCAACATACCTGCTTATTCTGAAAGCCCATGAAAAATATTCTGGGCAATTTCATTCATCTACTTATTTTTTAAAAAAAAATTGCTACTGAAAGACAGGAACTCTGGCAAATTACATAAACTTGATTACTGTAATTGCTGTCAAGACAAACAAAGTTTGCCTTGTAATGAAGCAATAGATGTAGCACTGTAGAGTTTCATTGTGATTCCAAGCAACATTTTTTTTTTATTTTATTGCCCTTGGAAGCTGGCATTTGCAGAATGAATTTTTCACAAATAATCAGCATGTTTGAAACAGATGAATATACAGCAACATCACTAAAAGAATAACTTCCAGCATCTGCTTATTGATTCCTTACCTTCAGCCTACCCTCTTCCCTTTAGTGTTATTTTCTTCCATCTCTGCACTTACCACATCACCTGGAGCAGATAAATGCATGCTCTATTTAATCTTATTAAAGAAAAATCCACTCAACTCTCTTATAGTTAAGTACAAAATCTTAGCTCCAGAACATTGGTTTTGCCCAGGGATATGGAAGAGATAGAAGTGCTTTATTCAAAGATAGATTGGTCTCATTGAGACATATGGTCAACCTGCTAATAAGTTTGTACAGTGCAGTCCAACTTCAGGGGAAAAGTTGAAGCCTTTTATTTTTTTTTTGCTTCTTTTTTTTTCAAACATAATCACCCATTTTGCAGGAAGAGAGGTATTTACTGTGCTACCTTTGACTTTTTTTCTCTCTTTGGTGAGTCATGGGAAATATCTTGTTTTTCATCAGTTCCATCTTCTAAAAAATAGAGGCGAAAAAGACATAAACTCTTAATCAAGGATTTTATAAAATTATCTCTCCTTTGGTTCAATAATCAGTAATCCTTTGTGTAATAAAAGCAGATCAGGTACCTTTAACAAAATGGTATTTCTAAATTACCCCCGGGTAATTCAGAATGGTAGGTATTTTAATCTCTGTAATCCCTAGTATGTATCTATTTATTTTCACTGGCTTTTGGCACCCATCTGGCAAGAATCCAGTCCCCACGGCAAGAGAACTATCAGAAACAATGGGAACTTCAGAGAGGAGCACAGACAGTGAAAGAATGATCAAATCAACTCTTTTTTTTTTTAATTTGGTTTCTGCTGGCATCTAGCTGGCATGGACACACACACACAGATACACACACACACAAGTAATACAAGGCAAGAAAAAGCAAGGGAAAAGGAAAAGAGAGTGAAACTGGAACACGATACATGTGGAGAAATCCCAACAGACCACTACATTTTATTCAAGTTTTCTTGTTTTCCCAAGCCCAACTGGCATTACTCCACTGCAGAGATGCACAGAGGATAAGAAAAGCTGAATGACAACAGCAGTGCCCTGATTCCAGCATGCACTCTCTGTTTAGAAGTTGTTTTGCCACCCTTTTGCCAAGTACTGTGTGTCTGTGCGTGTCTGCATGAGTGAGAGTTCACAAATATCCAAAAGCAGAGACATCAGTCATGGTATTTATTCAATTGTTTTCAAATCTCAACAAATCATTCAGGTTTTTGTACTGTGCTCATGAAGTTGGTCAAATCCCCAATACTTAAAAAATAAGGTTTTAATGGTATAGATAATGTTCAACTAGTGGAGGACTCCAAATCGGGAGGATTGGCAGACAGATTGGGAAGTAACATTAAATACAAATTAAATACAAAGTGGCCTTGGTTGCTTTGGTTAATTGGAGGAATGGGCTTAAATAAACCAAGTGGTTCAAGTGGGACTGACTTAAAATGCTGCATGCTGCAGGAAAGCCAGGGAGCATTTCTGTGAAAAATGATCAGGGAGATACCATTAGTGACAGATTAAACTTCAATAACCAATGTTAGGATATCAGAGGGGAAAAAAGGAAAATGTCCCATTGGAATGATGTGCATCTGATGTTTCCCAGCACCACCTACCAACTGTAGGATGGGATCTACCTTTGGTACTGCAATGCCAGAAAAGTTTGCACCAAATTAAAAAGTTCACCTTTCTACCAGCATGGAAATATTGAGAATTTAGGTTTGCTCAAATCTCAATAAGAGAAGGAAAAGAATGGCAGCAAAAATACAAAACTAGAAATAAAAGTGAACAGAATAAACTATTTCACATGTCCATTCAAGCTAATAATATTTGGAATAGATATCAAGAAGCATTTAAGGGAATTGAATATAGTTGAGTGCTAGAATAGACCACTGAGGTACAGTGGCACTAGAGGTTGTCAAGAAAAAGGAGAGATGAACATTGTCCAGACTGTTTCTTGTTCCCATCCTAGCACAGAAGAGGACTAAATCTCCTGAGGTCCTTTCCTGGCTTACTCCTGATTCTACCATGGCAAAACCTAGGAAATGTCAAAATTACACATGTCCATTCCTCATTGTCCTCCACACAGCATGAGCTCCAGATGGGGAGAATTAACCAGCAAGAAAATTATCCCTGCTCTCAGTCCTGGCACCACAGCAGCTCTCAGGAAAGAGGAGGGCTCAATTCCAGCAGAAGTGAGGCTCAGCCCCTCCTATCCCAGGCACGAAATGTCTCCTGCTCTTCTTGCTCATGGTGCAATCTGGTTATGCACACAAAAATGGCACATTTTCAGTGCATGCACTACCTGGAATCTTGGCTACCAACCTCCAGTCAGTTTCTGCTGGCCATGAGTCAACTGGCCCTTTTTTTAATTTTTATTTTTATTTCTCAGAACCTTAGAATATGTATAAAAAAGTGGGCTAAATTTTCCACAGGGCAGCAAATTGCACAAAGAGAGTCACCCTGCCAAGTTTCATTCCCACCCTTCAGAGATGGAAACATTAAATCTTTTCTATTAATTTGGTCTGCAATACATGAGCAAAACAACAAATTTTTCCTGTAACACGCACAGATAATTTCACTATAAAAAATTGAGGAGGGAAGAAAGTGCTAATTTCCATGCTAGAAATGCAAAATTTCAACAAAAATATTTGAAGTTTGGGTAAGTTAGAACAGAAAACTGAAAAAAGGTCATGCTGAAGGTTAGTGCTAAGCAATAATTAGAAGGAATAATGTAATGTAAGACTGGAGAGAACTTCCAAGGTCACTTAACCCAGCTCTCTGCTATGCATCTACATTGTGTAATCCCATTTATAAATTCATTGAACTCCAAGTTAAAACTAGTTCCATTATTTGACTTAACTGCACCTATTAGAAGGCTTTTCAAGAATGTCAGTGTCTGACTAGAAATCTTCTTCTAATTTCCAATTTAGATTTATTCAGCATCAGTTTATCCCATTTGTTTGTGTGCCAGCACTGTTTACTAATTTAAATAACTCCTTTTTCTCACTTCTTCATTTCTCTGATGTATTTCTAAGGAGAATCATAACCCAAATTCAACAGTACTTGTCCTGCTAATGATATTTAGCTCATATGAGGTTTGATGTCTGCTTTGTACCTCGAGAAACAAACAATGCTTAAATTTATGTGTGCATCCATTCAGGTGCACCTACTGCAGACTGAGTGCAAAGGGACAAACCTACAGAAAGGAACTTTTATATAGGCAAGTTATTTCAGAGCTGACCCCTGCAGACCATTTTTCTGAAGGTTTAAGTATTGGTCATTGCACCTGGCTGAGTCTCCTGTGATCTTCCCATTTTTCTGCTCCTACAACAGCGCTGACACTTTGTGATGGCAGAACTGCTTTTAGTTAAAGGAACCAAAGGTGAGCCCTTTAGCAAACAGCTTCTGGGAGCAGGAAAAGGACATCAGGAGCTTATCATAAACCTCATTAAAAGCAGTTCTGCTCTGCAAGGCTATAGAGAGGGAATTCTGTATGAGAGAAAACAGACAGGAGGAAGTAAATGGGCTTGGCTCAGTGCTCCCAGCTCTATCACTGTGTGGTCCAGTCAGGATAGATGCTCCTGCACTCCTTTACAGATAACAGAGGCTCTTTATAGCTCAGATGAGAACAATCCTTGAAACACAAAGAGGAAAGAGTTCAAAGAGACTGAATTTCTTGGAGTACCGAATCCAAACTCCAGCTAAGAGCAAAAGAAGGGCCTGGGGAATCTGGGGACTTTGCAATGATAGTTTAATTAGACGAGCCTTATCTGTACAACAAATGTGGCAGCTCTCTGAAAAACTCAGCTTTTTGTTCCTCACTTAAAACTCTATCACTTTCCCCAGCACTGGAACAGCCTTTTGCCTAGTAACAGGCAGACTGCCTATGATCCAGACAACATCCATGCACTGAAACTTAAAGCATTGACCCCTAAACGTGCAGCATTTTTCATGTAAAACTAGAAAATGTTCTAGCATTTGGCCACTAGATAAAGGGATCCTTTCCAAAAATGCTTAGGAAATGCTGTATTTAGCACATGTATTTATAGCTTATTATTTTACATATTTGGTACCTATCTGTCTGGACTTTCTTTTAAAAAATGTCTTATCACTATTAGTCTAAATAAAGTCTCTCAGATTACTTCCCATCATCTCTATTTTGTTATCCAGCTGAGTGCTGTTATCTGTGTATTTCAAATGTTTGTTTAAAATTATCAATATTTCTTTGTAAAGTTTCCAGGGAAAAAGGAGAAAAGCCTGAACTCCACATTCTCATAGCACAACAACAAGGGCAACAAAAAAAAAAAACATTTTTTTTTCAAATAATTTAGTAATTTTGCCATCAAAGGAAATCACTGAGATCCAAATTTAAAAAAATATCATGTAGGAACGGGCATCCTTCAGGGAAGAATGAAGGACTGCTAGGTTTTATATAGTCTATATACTAAGGTCTTTGAGAGGTTTTAAATCATAGAATCATGGAATGGTTTGAGTTGGAAGGGACCTTAAAAATCATCCAATCCCAACCTTCTGCAATGGGCAGGGACACCTTCCACTGTCCCAGGCTGCTCCAAGCCCCATCCAGCCTGGCCTTGGACACTGCCAGGGATCCAGGGGCAGCCACAGCTGCTCTGTGCAACCTGTGCCAGGGCCTCATCACCCTTTACAGAAAAGAATTCTTTCCTGCTTTCTAATCTGACCCTGTCCCCCTGTCAGTTTGAAGACATTCCCCCTCGTCCTATCACTACATGACCTTGTAAACACTCCCTCTCCTGCTTTCTTGTATCTCCTTTAGGTACTGGAAAGCCTCAACAAAGTCATCCCACAGCCTTCTCTTTTCCAGACTGAACAATCCTAATTTTCTTAGCCTTTCAATCAGTCAATTAGCTACTATTTAGCTGTAAACACTTAATTCCAATGCATAAAATTCAGATTTCTTTACCTAGAATAGGATTGTCTTCATTTTTGTCACATCATCATCAATGACATCAGCCTTAACCTCCAGAGTTATCAAAAGTGTCAAAATCAGCTACCCTGGAAACATCCTAGGTGAACCTGTATGACAGATAATACTTTAGAAGTGAAGTTTAGATACTTCAGGCAAAAGTAAGAATGTTTATTTTCCCGAGCATCATTCAGAAAGAGAAGAAGGAGACTGCTCTTAAATTGGAGAGAGAGATCACACTCAGATTGGAGAGGGAGATTACTCCCAAGTTTGCTCATCTTTTCTTGAAGGAGAAGAGGGGACCAGGGTCAAAAACTTTCCTTGTGTCCACAAACAAGCCAGAAAACCCAGGAAGATCAGATGCATTTTGACTAAGCAAGAGAACTATTTGGAAGAAAGCAGGAGGCAAGTGGCAGACCCAGCATAGGCGAGAATAATAACACACAAGGTTAGGAGAGGAAAACCCTCTTGCTCATATGGCTGTCCCGGGCACCTGGAGGTGGGAGCAGCCCCAGAACCTCTCTGCACTGCTCAGCCTGCCACACTTTTACAGGACGAGGCACTAAAATCCGGCAGCACTGTGATTCAGCCGGGGCGTACCCACCCACCCCTTCCGGAGACCAGGTGAAAGCCGCCTGCCAAGGTCAGGCATCCAGTCACCAGGTGGTGTATTTAATTTAAAAGGAGCGTTAACCTTGTTTACACGAAGCAGCACCAATATGCAGAGCAGCAGTAAATCCATGGTCGTTAAGCAGCGGGGAGGCCGCGCTGCGCTGGCAGCCCGCCCGCCCGAGCCGCTCGCCGCTCGCCGCTCGCCGCAGCCCTGCCCTTCCCACCCCGCAGCCCCGCTCCTCGCCTCCCTGTCAAACGTGTTTAGAGCAAGAGGTGTCCGCTTGAAGGGAAACGTTTGTTAATCGCTTAAATGCAGGAGCCTGGCAGCGCTCCAAGTTTACATTTATAAATATGTAGTATCTGTTTCCAGCTAAACAAGGAACTCCTGACCCCCCTCACCCGCAATCCCGCAAATATATATACATATACAGGAGGGGAACTTGCGAGGGGCTGGGGGGGGGACTGGGAATGATGAACAGAACCAGCCTGGCTGAGGCAGGAGCGGTCCAGCCTCCCTCCCCGCTGTCAATTTGTTCTCCGCCTTTGTCTGCGAGCGATGTAGATAACAGCGCAGAAAGAGGATGATGTATCTTTAAGTAATGAACAGATTAAAGTTAAATTCCTGTTGACCGAGACAGTTGTGTTGACATTCCTGTTGTTTACAGGCAGCTGTCTCTACTAATGACACTTTGATAACTGGAGTGAGGCTGCTGTTGGGCAGGGGGATGGGGGCAGGCAGAGTCAGCCGGGTTAAAGAATGCTCTGTTTAAAACCCGGTCATCCAATTAAACATTAAAGCTGGATCAGAGATCGTCGGCAGCGGTGCTATTCGGGAACGGGAAAATTCTGGGCTTCTTTTTTAACTTATGCTCAGATTATGTGGCTTAGAGGTCAGCGTGCCCCAGTTTGCTAGAGGATGCGGAAGATTCCAAGAGTACTTAAAATAAGCCAGAAAGCAGTAAACTCTGTCAAGCCATCCGTGCACTGCCATGACATGGGCAAGCACACACAGAGTTGCCGGCGGCTGGTTGGGACTGGGGTCACGCAGAGGTCCTGTGGGGCAGCCTCCCTCTCCCACAGCTTCCCAAACAGCGGAGAGAAAGGATCTGCGAGCATCCCACCGCGGCAGCAGCGCTCCTGTGATCCTCTGCCATCTCCTCCTCTGAAATGAGCTGCTTTGCAGGGCTGCTGCTGGAGCTCTGCTCACTGCTTCCTCTTGAATTAATATGTTTAACATTAACAGCTCCCCTGTTTGGCTGCGGGCTTCCCACCAGCAAGGGCTGCACTGAAATCCTGGAGCCTGCTGCTCAAGTCCTTGCTCAGGTCAAATTCCCAAGGGGAACCTGTAAAGCCCGAGATCTGCCAGGTGATAAACTTTAGACGTGTAAATAGTCTACTAGATATCGTCCTCTGGTGAAAATTAAACAGATGCTAAGGCTCTCTCCCAAATCAATGCCCAGCAAAGATAGCACAGCCCATCCCTCCAGGTCACTCCAGCCCCACAGCCTTTGGATCAGCAAAGTTTGGTCCTGCTCAGACCCAGAGAGCAGCTTTTCAGCTGCTGAGTGCACCTGACATTATGTTACTGCCTCAAAGTTTCCAGGCACTCCAGAGATCCGCTTAAAATGCTTCTTCCCCATCTTTTTGTTAATGAAGCCTAAATTTAAGGCCTTTAAAACAATGTGATAATGCCTCTTTAATTCTAAATCAAATGCCACATGCTCATTAACTATAAACATTCATAGAAATAAATGGATTTATTTTTGAATTTATGAAGTCACTTTAATGGACTTCAAACTCCAAATAAAAGTACTGAATAGGCAGCATTTCCTGCCATCACTAAAAACATCACTGCTGCTGTAGTGGAAGCACATTTCATCCAGCAAGTACACTTACAGTAAACACAAATTAATTTAAATGAGTATCAATTAGAGGGAATGTACCCGACTAAGAAATATTATCTGCAGATTGATTGATCCAGACAATTAGAAATCCAGACAATTGATCTTTTATTGATCCAGACAATTAGAAATTGAATCTTTATCAGCTGGTTTGACATTTTTTTCCTCAAAGCTGTAATTTGGGATGGGACGAGCGTAGCTGAGTTTGAAATATTCTGTAGATGAAAATGCACAGATATTTCAGCACGAGAGACAGAATCCCAAATTTTTAACAGCACAGAAAACCACCACTGATCTCCAGAAATTAAAGTCTGACTTTAAGAAGTGTCATTTGCACACATGCCTGACTTAAGCTTAATCCTCTGCAAACAGCAGCCTGGGGGCCAACCCCAAGCCAGGTCGTGGCCAATTCCACCTTTACCAGGCGAGCAGGGTCACATCAGCCACATTTCCAGCGGGAAAACATCCAAGAAAAACCTGGAGCTGCTTCAAGGAGTGGCACTGGGGGCGAGGCAGCCTGAGCCCCGAGCTGTAGGAGTTTCTCTGTGTTTCTCAGGAGCCAGAGCCAGCTCTCGGGCCGCTCAGAGATGCTGCAGCGCTTTCCCGGCGGGAGCATCCCGGTGATGCTGAGCCGTGTCCCCTCCCCAGCAAAGCCACCAAGAGCGGCCAGGAGAGCCCGGCTGGGAGCGGCAGAGACCCCCTCGGGCTCTGAAGTGTTTCGGGGATCCTTCGGGATGAAGGTTCATTAACAACTGCTGGTTAATATTAGCATAATAACCGGCCATAGCTCTTTTGGTAAAACCTACTGGAGAGATCCCACGCTGCAGGTTCCCATTTCCCCAGCGCACTTTTCCCAACCTGCCACGAGCAGAGTTTTCCATCTGAGTGATTTTCCAACAGGAAATGCAGGTTTTTTAAAGAACAGGATGCTTGGGGGGAGGGAAAGGTTAACAGAGCCCCAAATTGATGGTTTTCCATTTGTTGGAAGATCTGGATGAATATTTTTTACTTCTTTGGTCTGAAATCACATATCAATTTGCTGGAATTATTGCAAGGTAAATCCTGTGTAGTCAAGGCCTTTTAGGAAGAAAATTCAAGAAATATAAATTTATTATAAGAAGGGAGATTTAATAGGAATGCATACACTCTTGGAAATAATATATTTAACATGGAAAAATTGCAAAAACAATAAGTCTGATTTTCTAGATTAAATGTTTCAGTACTTCTTTTCCAAATAGTATTTTTCATTTGGAATTCAATTCTACTGAGAAAATACTAAATAATGCAAATGCTCAGAGAGCCACATAGTTTCAGGTCAAGGTAAATTTTTTGCATTGATTCAAAACAAACATTTCTCTTGACAAAGCCCAAAAAAATCCATCCTTCAGTGATTCTAACATATAAAGGTGATGATAGTTACATTAGTTTCTATTATTTGCATCCCACACTCTTGTCAGGACCAAATATACAATTTCCATGGCAGTCTATGTGATTTTTACTTTTTCCTAGCATGAAGTGAATTAATACTCACTGTATTGAACTGGTCTTTGATCAAATGTTTTTATCTCTTGAAGTCTGTTCAGCAAGAACAGGTGGGGGGGTGGGTCTGAGAGTCAGATACAAGTTTGAATAAGAAAATGAGTTATTTTACTTTGCAAGAAGCTCCAGTGGAAGAAACTCATTTACCTACACTCTTCCACTGCTGGGCTTGTCACGCTGCCCAGAGAGGTACTGTCAGTAACATCATCAGTCTCCTTAATGAGCACTTTTTTTTCCAGCAAGAGAAAAATAAAGCTGAGCCTTTTAGGAGGAAAAAAAAAAAAATCCTGCAGATAATCCACAGGGTGGATTTTTAATCCTGTGTCCTTGTTTTCATTTGCTGAGGTTGTTGGGGTTTTTATGTCTTGGAAACTTAGACATCAAAGGCAAGTCAGAATAGTTGGACGCTTAACTAATTAATTAGCTTTGGTCTAAACTGCAAAAATATAGACAGCAAATTTCTTTCACTCTGAAACCAAAGGCAACACTGAAAAACATGAGTGGCCAATTGAAATAAAGCAGACAGGACATTAGCACTTAAATAAAAATTCAAGTTCTGGAGGAAAAAGCTATTTTCAAATTTATTAGCAGGGTGAGATTCTATAGCAGTGGAGGCAGAATCTGAATTCCAAAGCACACCTGGAATGGGAAAACCAGCAAAATTTGTAAATAGTGTGCAAGTATGTTCTTAGTTTCCATAATGCACTGGAGGACATTGGTTAAAAAATTCATTCTCTGAACAATATTTGTTGGAATTATTTCAATCATTCAAGAATTAGTCACAAGTTTGATGTTCTCTTTTGCTGATCAGCTCAGTTTCAAAGGCTGAGGAGGAACCAGACGACAGCAATTTCATCTTAATTCAACTGTCAACCTTCCTACTGAACCTTGTACATTAGTTGGGGTGTTAGTTAGATTTATTGTGCTACAAGACAGACTTTTCACAGGAGAAAATGGTGTCTTGATTAGTACTGAATGTGCATCATGAGAGATTCCTTGGATTACAAAATAATGACCAGTTTCTAACCAGCACTCCTGTGTCTTTTACCTTTATAACACTATCAACCAACTCAGTTGACACAAATTACCTCATTTTGCCTCTGACGAATCATTTTATTTCCATTTACCACTGACTTAAGCACACATAATTACTAACTTAGGTCACAAACAAATGTGATGGACAAGTTTCACACTGAGCAAAATGTTTTATTATATGGCATTACTATCCACCTAAGTTAATTAATTAAAATTAACATAAGCTGTTGGCTAATTGCAGCCCAGGAGAAATTCTACTGCACCCGACGGTATAACACTGGAAAATTATCACAATATTTTAGAGCTTGACAAGTTCCAGTGAAAAGCTGAACATTATTAGAAGCAGGTTATCATGGTAAATAGACCAGTGCTGACTTTCAGCTTGGAAAATAGATGCCTTCAGCTCTGCAGTTGGTGCAGAAGCAGCAGCAATGCTGTTCTGAACGTTTCTGTGTTTGCATTGCAATATAAATATCCTCTAAATAAAACAGATTATTTTTCTGCAGTCTTCTGACTACAGCTGCATGCAATGAAACCTTCCTGATGACAAAGGCCAAAGAAATTATATTAATGCCAAAGAAAAAAATTGTGCAAAACTCTTTTGTGAGGAAAAAGGGAAAACCAATCAGTGTATTTTGTGTATGTGACTGTGAGGCCCAGGGGAGACTGGTTTAGTGACATTGCCTGAACAGATAGTGGCAGCTCCATAAAGGTATTTAGGAACCTAATTCTTACCTAGGTGCCTACCTGCTCTTTAAGTTGATGGAAATTTAAATCCTCCTGTGACCTGCTTTCGTGTGCTTCCATGGTGGTGATGGCATTTGCAAAAAATAAGCTTTTTTTTCCCATTTATTAGAAGTTTTCTAAAGAAATATTTAAACAAGACATGGATCCACTTATGGTATTTTGAAAACCCAGAATTAAAGAGGCCAGTGAGAATCCCATGATCACCAAAACCACCCAGGAGGTGCAATGGAAGTGGAAGATCCTGAAATAGCAGCACCTTTGATGGTCATGAGACACCACAGCAGGTGGATAGAGACAAAAAGCTGTATTTTGAGTTTCCCATCCCAGGCAGTCTGAGCAGCCTCCCCTCATGCTGTGGTGCTGCTCCAGACAGGAATAATGGCCATGTAAAGATAGTTTGGGGGCTGTAAAGAAAGACAGTGAGGACAAGCAGAGGAATTCTATCTTTACATCCTGGATAGGTGTCTGTGGCATTTCTCTCTCCTGCATCACCGTGAGCTGCCAGAAGCTCTGGCCTGGCCAGCCCCAAACTCTCAACTGCAAAAGGACTGTTTTGTTTCATTTCCAACAGAAAATCTTAGAATAACTCCATTTAGAAAGGGTCTCTGGTGTGGTGTGGCTCCAACCCTCTCGCTCCAGGCTGGTCCAGTTTCTAAGTTAGACCCAAAGCACCACAGGGGAGGTGCAGGATGCAGCCACAGGGTTATTAAAGCTCCCAAGGCCATTCTGCTGCAAGCAGCTTCTGTTTTTAAAAAAAGGCACTGCATTTTTGTTCTGCTAATGCAATCTTTTAGTTATCTGCTGTCAAATGTATAATAATTCTGGCTGTTTATATAGCTGCTTAAAACTAGCACATAAATTTCAATTAAACAGAAAAATGCAGAGGAGGGGGAGGCTGTGAGGTTACCGAGTTTATGGGAATGTATTAATCATTGACCTGGGCAGTATTTAATGCAGTTTTTTTCTCATGTTCAGTCCACACTCACTGACCAGTACACTCCTACTGAAATGTCTATTCCTGCTTAACCCAAAATCACACAGCAAATAAAGCAAAATACTGTCCCTTTGGATTTGTTTGTAAGCAAAAAATACCCAGTATTAATACACCTTTCTGTATTTTTATCTGCTGTTTTACAACCTTATAAAAGTCTCTTTTTCTACCTAATACTGCTTTTTAAATTAGTTAATGCTAGAAGAAATCAGAATGCATTACCTATATCATCTTTATTGCCTCTTGGTGTTTTGGTATTCCTGGGATGATTTCACTTCCTAATGAACCTCCAAGCCTGAGACAGTAGAGCCACCTAAGAAATATATCTTGGTTTGGTCTCCTGCCCCTTTGGCAGGCTGTAACTTGTGGCAGCACTGAAGCACAGCAACAATTTGGGAGGTTACCATCAGCTGATTCTGCTCACAGCTTTGTTCCCTTATTTGTGTCCCTTCCTTCTTTCTCCTTGTCGTGGGCAAACACCAAATTTTATATACATTTTGTCAAGTCATTTTTTTTCAGGGTCATGTTAATAATGCACAGGGGGAAGGTTTGGCTCCCATGCACCCACAGCTGCAGGACTGACTGACAGCTCCCAAGCTTTCCCCCAGCCTGGCATCACCCCTGCAGGCTGACACCAGAGCTCTCACACCAGCTCTCCACCCTGCCCATGAAACAGGGGCAATGTCAGCTGCTGACTGGAACAGGTGAAATTATCAGGCCTTTTGACAGTGAAAAATCCAGGAGCAATTCATTAGCACAGTGAACAACAGAGAATTTGTATTCATCAGGGTCACTGGCATCTTCTTTGCCCTTTTTTTTTCACTCTACCTTGGCAGAAATTCCAGGCTCAACAAGGCTGATGGTTAAATGTCCACTGGCCAGATATTTTCTTTCACTTTTATTTCAGGCAACATATTTAATTCATGTTGATCCTGGCTTTTTTTCAGAAGTGAAAAATGTCACTAGAGTCATGTAACAGCCCCTAAATTAACTATTACCCCTCCAAATGTCCTGTGCAATGAAGCTCCTGGGCCAGTTGAGCAGGGTAGGGTGAGTGTGTCAGACCTTGCTGTTCCAGGATTTGGGCTGGGAGATGCAGATGCCTGCTGCTAAAATTTATTATTGAATTTTCCACTTAACACTGAAGTTTTGCCTATTTGCTCTCCAAAACACCCTAGATTAACCTGCTGCCAGGAACTCAGATGCAATATGGGGATGTAAAGCTGAGGAAGAATGACTCAAGCACAGAAATGAGAAGTAGGTTGTCTTGTCTAATGTATTTCTAATTCTAATTTTTGTTCCTGTTTGATCTGGTAAATCCCATAGAAAGCTAAGCATGAAAATAGTAAATAGATAGATAGATAGATAGATAGATAGATAGATAGATAGATAGATAGAACAAATAAAACCCCCATTCTGGTTATTTTCCTCAACAAAAAATCCAAAATATTTTATTCCAAAGATTGGTGTATCATGATATTTCTGTTCTGCTCTCTCTGTCTGTTGGCAAAAGTAATCCTGCATGCTGTTGGCTGAGAAAGTAATATTCTTTGTCTTTCTAACAAAGGTGTTAGTCCTACAATGCTGGGTCAAAGGGTTGCACACTGACCTGTGAAGGGGAAAAAAGTCTCCCATAAAATTAATGTCTTTCAGAGTTACAATTATTTGCAATTATCTAATTCAGCATAAAAGGCAAACATGATGTCACAGGCCCTTTGATACTATAAAAGGTTCTTTTTGTGAAAGGCCTTTGACCCCTTCTAATCCACATGCCAGGTATTGCTGATTTAGTTGCCTAAAATGTAAATATAAATTGCTGAAGGTGTCTTTCTGTTAATTTTATTTACTGCAATTGTTTGTTTAATACATGTTTTTGCACTCTGAAGTGTTCTTGTAGCATTTCTATACTATTCTAATGAGCTCTGCACAGATACTTGTAGCTATATAGAAAAAGTAATAACCATTGTGAATTTGAAAACATTTGCTCAGAAACACACATGATGGAGGGAGCAGCACTGACTTCATCTCGTGTTCTGTGTGTATATATGCATGTGTGTTCTGCAGGAAAATGAATTATATCTTCCTGAATATGTCTCAGGAGTAAAATTTTTCACATTTAAAACATATGCAGGCTTCAAACTTTTAATCCCTGTTGAAAAAATGAGGTAGTTTATGCTATTGGGACAATTCTTCCTCTTAGACCTTCTGTCCTTTCAGTCTTTTTAATTCTTTGTTGTCTTATTTAGTTTGCAGCCAATAGCATCCCTGTAGTTTCAGGCAAGTGTAGCTTAAAGAGAAATTGAAGCTGATTTTCTGTGACAAAAACTTAATATAAAAGTGAGGTAGTGAAATAGCTAATTTAGGGCTACATGTTAACAGAGCAAAAAAAGAAAGAGTCATGAAAAATAGGGAACTAAAGCTTCTCAAGTTTGTTTTTTCCAAGTGATCCTGTGCATTTTCCCAGCAGCTTATGCACATATCTGCCCTCTGCTCTCAAATGTGAGTTTTGCTCCAGTGAATATTTCCTCATCCACATCAGGATTTCTTGGTAAACCTGGTGAAATAAAGTAAAGGGATATTTGCTGCAGAAAGCTTTGATGCCTTTTAATTTTACATGGTATTTTAGTGTTGCCAATTAATATGCATTCTTCTCACAGGAGTCTAAAAAATGAGCAGGAAGCAATAAGAAGGATTTTGCCACCCTGAAAAAACTGAGCACAGATTCACACTAAAATGACAATCTCAGTCTAAACAATGGCAGGCATTGTCTAGCAATAACATCTGAAAATGGAGAAGTTGCTGGCCTGAGGTGAATCTCAGGGCAGTGAAGACAACCAACTTTCAAAACATTATTAGCTAACATCAATAACTCTATCTTATTAAAATCTCCAATGATAGCACACACGAAATCACCTTTGTTAATGGAATACAAATGCAATTGCTGAAATCAGGCTGGCTCTTGCTTCAGAAAGCATGAAGTAGGGGGTTTGGAAGAGGGGGTACTCAAATATTAGCACTGGTCAATGACACAAGTGTTAGAAAAGAAAGGAGCAGAAAGAAGGAAAAGGAAAGGGCAGGAGAAGAAAGGAAAAAGAAAACTCCAATTAGAAGTATCCTGGGGTTATTAGAGATAACACTGCTCATATCCAATTAAGATGAAAACCATTTTACCAGTTTAATGTGCCACCTCTGGCAGTTTTGGTTTATTAGTTTTATCAGACTTCAGAACTGAAACTCACAGTGATACGTATGCTGTGTACTGGAGAGATAAATGTTAAGGCTTAGAGATTAATTAGTATAGAATAAGATGCTTGAAATGTCATCTCTGAACCATGGGCAAACTACACTGTATTGGGGAAAATACTCATTTTTGAGGCATTCCTTTTGAAGGGTTACTTTGGTATTGCAGCAGGAAGTTGCCTACTGGAACCAGATGTGTGAACCTGCTTTGCTGCCCATCCTCAGGTGGGTCAGGTGCAGGGCAAGCACCAAACCACCTCTCCCTGCTGGGGAGATGCTGATCTCAGGTCAAAGGCTGAGAGCTGCTGCTTTGGAGAGCAGACAGTCTTAGCTCTCACCTGTTGAATTCAAGATCTTTCCAGTTTTACCAGTTCTGTCTCATCTGGGGACTCTGGGGAGTCAAGAACGCAAAAAAATAAAAATTAAAAAATCAAACACATAATATCTTTAATATCTGGTGTTTCATCAGCCAATATTCATGTAAGAGCTAGGAGACAACTCTCTTACACAATATGAACCTGGACCTAAGAACAGAGATTAGATGGATGAAAAAAACAAAATTTGGTTTTTGAGGAGATGAAAATACATGATTGCTTTCATAGTAAATAATCACCAGAATAACTGTGAAATTACCAGAGTAATATCTGTGCTGCACAGGTCTCTAAAGACTAAGAAGTTGGGGCAGCATATTTTTACAAAGCAAATTCTTCCTCTAAGAGTACAAAACTCTCCTACAGCATTTCCACAACTTCCTCCTCTGGGTGGATCAAAAGTAGCTTCTATAAATCCCATTTCCTAACCAGGATAAAATTAGCAAGTTTGAATGAAATATGGAAATTTAGAACAGAAGGCTTTTCTTTTTTTTTTTTTTTTTAACTGAATTTTAAGCCAGAGAAAGCACTGAAGATTGTTTGAACTCTCATTAACTTAAAATATGAAACACAGCTCAGTTCTTAATTCTATTCAAAACAAATGTCCAAAACTGTAATTATGTGAAGAGCAACTGAAGAAGTTGAGAAGCAAGTGGTGTTTTCCAGTGCCTGTTTGCACTCACTACGTCATGCCCTTGAATCATTTAGGTTGCAAATCTCATTTTAACAACAGAACAGTTGAGAGGAGTTTGTTGTAGTTCTCAGGAAATGGATTCTATCTTCTTTGAAAATTTTAATTGATTTAATCAAGGTGACCTATAATGATTACAATAAATAAATAAATGCATAGCCTAAATCAAGGTTGTGAATCATAATGAAAATCCTGCTCCTGAATATCCAGGAAGTCACATCATGGAGTTCACACAGGCAGTGTTTAGGCACAAGCTGAACTACAAGAGACTTTACTGGGTTTCCAGCAGTGAAACCTTACACTTGATTACAAGAAATCACAAGCAGTGAGTTTTCTTTCAGACCACTTTGGTGCAGCTTTGGAAGTAAACACCTTTACACACATATATATGCAAACACAGAGATGTGTATTGTTGTTACATTTCTTTATCAAAACTTCTATTTCATGTATTTATTCACACTCTACTTCCAACATTTCAAAAGAATTTAAAAAACTACCACAGGACTAGAGGCTGGGTACAGAGCAGGTCTAATCCCAGTAGTGCCACCAATTTTCTCTATGAGCTGGAAATATGGAATCCAGAACAATAAAATTCAGGTAACATACAGTCATACAGATAATGGCAACTATTACACAGTACTTTAAAAACATTTCCATTGTGAGCATTGACACTATGTATTTTATGAATTACTTACTGTGTTCTGATGGTTGATGCTCTTATGTTTTCCACTTTTAGGTTACTACAGGTCCAAAGTTTGAGAAACATTCCATGAGTACGTTTTCTTTCCCTGTTAGGAGAAAAATATACCAAAAGCCTATAATTCCATTGTATTGTTAATCAATACACTTAATAACTTAAATTTGGCCTCTGATGTCAAATTATCAAATAAAACTTCCATTCTAGGATCACTTTTATGCATTCTTAAAATATCTAATGAATTAATTGTGAGATTGGACCCATCACACTTATTTTCACCATCTTCAGCATTTGTTACACTGTAGAGTAGGCTGCCCCTTCTTCAGAGCCACATATACAAAAAAAAAAAAAAAAGACCTAGAAAAATATCTCTGCTTGTTTAGTCACTGTGATTAATCTAGCTGAAGGTACATGAACAAAAAGAGAAGGGTCTTGAAGTCAAAAGGCCCACAGAGTAGCTGAATTTCTGATTGACTTCAAGCAATGTATCCAATTAATGTCCCCCTTCTGCTAAAATCCCTACAATAGTTTCCCTATTTCTCAATCTATTTCTCTCTGAAAGAGTTTCATGTCCACCCACATATAAGGCCCATAATTTGTGGCTAAATGGCAGCTGCAGCTCAGTGCTGGAGGCCTTTCCTCAAATTGGTCTTTAATTGGTATAATCAGGAGCTTGAATTATTGGTTCAACCAAAGGAAAAGTATTCATTCGAACCAACAGGATCGCTCTCTCTTTTTCTTTTAAATTAGCAATAAATTAATGACTTTTCAAGATGTTAAAGAGAAACTAAAACCTATGCACAAAAGATGGGATTCGTTAATAAAAGCCAGTCGGTTTCATACTCATTAAGGAGAAGAGCGTTTAGGCAGCGACTTAAAGTCTTAAAAAAAAAAAAAAAATAGCTAGGGAGAAGGAGTACAGACTTGGGTGGGTACAATTGAAAATCAAGATAACTTGAACCGTGACCTGAAGAGATCATCAACCTAAGAGGACTTTGGGCTGGCTTCCTTTATCCCATACAGCCTCCTTTCTTTTGCAAATTCTGCTGAATTGTGACAGGTTTTTTTGTTTGGGTTTTTGGAGTTTTCTGGTTTGTTCTAAAATGTCAGGCGCCATCTTTTAATCCTTAAACGTGGCTTGATAAATT